>NC_137695.1:93643763-94146263 GCF_964034855.1 Anser brachyrhynchus
AGTAAGCCACAGAATTTCTAACCTAAAAGGGAGAAAAAAAAAGGAAAAGGATGAAGAAAAAAACTAAACATAGTGAAACAGTAGTATATTATGCTCTGAAGTCTTCAGGTAACGTTCCTACTTGCAGGTATATAGATACAATCATATTCAAATACAAATTTAACAGAAAAGGTCTTTGAGAGTACTTCTACACATTACGTTCTATAAGGGGGGACAGAAGCATTTTATACTGAAATTGCATCTTAAAAGACACCCAAAAGGAAAAAAGACAAATAGTAACATATACAGGTACTCATACAGACAACAACATGAATTATGTATGCAGCGTACATAAAGAAATGGCAAGTCTGTTTCAGGAAAATGCTGTATTCAACAGAGTTGACAAGATAAATTAAAACCACTATGATTATATCTTTACCTTTGTTTAGAATCAAATTATACTTCAGAAATCTGTTAATGAAACGCAGTACATGTGTTTCAGTAGTCTAAGACACAAGATACTGCTTTCTAAGGTCGACTTGATTCCAGTAGTGATCAAATTCAGGAAAGGAATTAGTAAACCTAAGTTAGGGAGCAGTGTTAGTAGGCATACTTTATACAGTATTTGGGTACGTACAGCAGCCAATCACTACGTTAGAAGTGCAGATAAAAATCCTCTTAGGCAGATAAAGTGCTAGAAGCAGTACTAATTTGCTACACACACATTCAGGGATGCAGCATGTTTTTTGCCTCCTTTCCAATTTAACTTCCAATACATTAAAACAAAGAAAAGGTACAACCACCACTATACAACTTATGACTTCATGTTTACACCATCAACAGTAAATGTGAAGATCTGATTTCTACAACCTACTCCAAGAATATTAAGAACAGCTAATAATTTACAAGCACACCTTTCTCACTTCCAACTCTATAATCCTCTAAGATACCTAAAAAAAATCTGCCAACTTGTTTTTATACACTAACCTTAAAATGAAAACATTAATAAAAAGTTGATAGAAGCCATATTTAACTCAAGTCTGAGGTAGAGAAAATTTAAGTTGTATGTTGTTGACAAAGTCTTTGTTTTCAAGGTGCAGTCAAGTTAATCTGTGCTGAATAGCATCAAACTAGTAAAAACATTACTTTCTGAAAGTGTTCAGTTTCCATGAAACACATTTTCAATCTATTTTATGGGCCACATCAACTTTGAATATCCTGCCAATCTTCTGTAAACAGAATACGCCTGGATACAGCAACATTTTCAGATTAAGTTCTGGCTGACGCCAAAACAAAATGACATAAGACAACAGATGTTTGAGACAGTGAATGTAGCAGCCATAACAGTATTTTCTGCTAAGACATCAGAAATACATTTCAGGCCACTCAGGAGAATTAAACCTAATTAAGTAAAACTGTAATTTAAATGGCCCAAGTGAATTTGCATAACATTACATGCTACTTCAGAATTTGATTCAGCTTTCATTTGTTTTAAATTTATTAGTAGGGGTCAACACTTCTGAATGAGAGTATTGTGTTGTATACATTTAAGTGCTTTGAGGTAACACATCTACAAGTTCCTCCCCAACTCCTGTATGTTCCTGACTCCTCAGATAGGACACTAAAGTTGGAAGTTTGGAAGTTTTTAAAGCTGCAAGTTTTAATTGAAAGTTTTTTTTTTTTTTTTTAATGATTTCAAGTCTCCAAAACTGTGTCTTTAATTAGACCTGGCTCCTAGTCCAATTAAAGCTGAAAAAATCCTAAGTTACTTGAATTCTGGCTTATCACACTGGTTTTCTCATTCCTACTAAAATGCAGGATCTCAGGTGGGACATTTAAAACAGTAGCTCCAAAGGAAGAAGCTAATGGCAAACTATTAACCACGGAATCCAATTGCCCTTCACTTAGGGTTGAAAATTTCTGGGTTTGATCTTCATTTAAACATTTCAGAACTTCTAAATTGACTCCAATGTTGAAATAGTGTGGAAAAAAACACCACCATTTAAACAAGCCCAAACTCCTCCATTTTGTATTTTACTTTATATGAATTTGCTAAGGAACCTCTAGAATAACATTTTGTTTTAAAATGAGTCAAAGTTACAAATCAGGCAAGATAATGGAAACAATATTTTCAAATTCCCTAAGTGGGATGACTGTCTCCATGGGACTAGACCAATTTCAAACAATAGCCATACAGACTTCATACAGACACTCCAAATCAACTTGCAGGCAATAAAATATGTAGAACAGAAGCATCTTGTTTTACTTCAGGCTCAAAGGAAAAAGAAAAGAAATAAAATTCATCCAGCAAGCCATCAAAACCATAGTATCAGAAATACACTGTTTATAACTGGATTCCTCTAACTGAACATTATCATAGTTGGGGAATAATGCATGAAAGACAAAAACCCACAGCACAACGCAATAGCCAGCAATTACTGCTTGACTATATACTTCTACAAATCATGTAAATAGAAAACTAATTAAGGAAAGCAATTATGATGGAAGCAATAAAATATAAACCACTTACGCTCCTGGGCCTTGCCATGTCCATGTGATTGTATCCTTAGAAAAGAAAGCATAACAGTTTTAATTATTGCACTTTAAACTTCTGTTAAATTATAAATAGCATAACTGATGACATACGACTAATAGGTTTTCATGGAAAATTCAATTCAATTTCCACAAGTTCTTAGTCCCAACATGAGTAAGCCAAAGATAGCAGGAATCAAACTCTTATGAAGCTCGGAAACACCCACTAACTCAGCTCATAAATGTGGTATATCTGTATCTGTATTTATAAGACATTTAAAGATTCAGGGAATTCTTAAAAAGCTGTTAATCTTGGAAAAGAGTTTTTTTTTTTTTTTTAAACCACAAGCTGATGTTCCTTGAGATTCTCAGTCCATGTGCATTTTCCTGACCCACCCTGCTGGACAGGGTGTCCCTCAAGTGTCCCCACACTGTAGCTGGACCTCCCAGATATGAGCTCTGTGACACTTTTCAAGTGTCTGAGACCTGTAGAGATGATTTAATGGAAACCCTCTCAACTGAAAAGAACTAGTAGGACCAGTAAGACCACGTGTTTTACCTCAAACAGGATTTTTCCACTTGCCTTTTTTCCCCTCACAGATGGCATCTATCCATCTGCCATCCAAAAATCAAAAGGTACAAGACATCTAAACCCATCTAGCTGCTCTCAGGGAAGACCAGCAACACTTTTAGATGGCTGACATGAAAAAGTTCACAACTCCAAATCCCAAAGCCACATGGAAACATTTCTTGGAATCCACAATTATAATCCTGCTCAGAAAAGAGAACTGAACAAGTAGGGGGTGATGCCTAGCAGGAGTTTTAACCTCCCTTCTGCTACTCAGAAACTACTGTCAACCGTTACTGAATTCTAACTGATTTTTTATTGCAGTAAAAGGGTCCTGAAAAAGATGGAGATAATGCCTTTATGAACTGTCAAAAAAAAAAAAAAAGGAATTACTTGTGTGTAAAACACTAACAGAGTGCAAATAGCAGTTAAAGAAGTAAACAAGATGCAACTAGCCAAAAGAGAACAGAGACCTTGAAAGGAGTATATAACAGATCCCAAAAAGGAAGATGACAAAGGTCACAAAATTTTTAAACTGTAAGATTAAGAAATAATGTAGGAAAAAACTGCAATACTTGGATACTTGATTTACATGTAGGAGCAAGAATGCAAACACCTGAAAATGAGTTCCAAGTATTTTGTTTGTTTGTTTTTGGTTTTTTTTTGATTAACTGGGAAAATCATGAACAAGTCACTACAAAGCCAACAGAACTCAGGAAATTCATGTTTCTAAAACCTTGGAAAGATTTCTATTAACCTACTGAAAAATTTCTAGGTTAGTTCTATGCTACCGCAGAAAATCTTTTTAAAGAGTTTAGGTGATCAATCACGTGCCATGATCGTGAAAAAATCAATTTAAACTCATTTTAATTACGACTTAAAAAACGTGACTCAAGGAAAACTGAAAGAAGGCAGTACAGGCATGAAAAGTGAAAAATACGACTGATGTGATAGATCAACAGCCTTAAATAAGGTCAATGCCTCATGAAGGACTACTAAGAATTTAAATTTTTACTTTCAACAGTTATTTTAAAACCAAAAAAAATATCATTAAAAAGTATTCCATTTCCAGCAATCAACATGGGTGCACGAGTGTAGACTTCTCCACTTAGTGATCTTGTAGAACTTGGTCTATAGTTCTGCTGTGAAATAAAATTCTTATGGCAATTTTGATGTCTCTGGTGATACTGCAAGTAAACTCAAGAGGGGCTTTGTTTTTCCCATAAAGAGCTTCCATTTATAAACCCTGACCACTGAAGAGTAGATGGCTGATGTTCTCTCTTACCAGGGACTAGATTTGCCATAATAGAGCACCAAAGTACTACATGTATCTCACTCATCTCCCTAAATTACGACAGTGCAGGAGACAAAGAAAAAGCCAATCCCCCTGCCTTTGGCTGGGCAAAGGATCCCTGAAAGAGAGTAGATATTTTCAGAATTCAGCCCTCGATAAACTCAAATAAGCAACATATCTAACAACAGTCTTGTGAGAAATTCCCAATACAAATGTCACGATAGATATGAAGGCTTTTTCTCATCGAGAACATTTGGATGCAACAGTGAAAAGGAGTAAATGCCAGGGAGCGCAGAAGAGGATTGCGTCCTTCAGGAGGGAGAACTATTTAGTAGTAGGCTCCTGCTAACATATACTTTTATAATGAAAAGAGCAAGCAGAAGACAGTAAGTGGTGTTTTCCATACCTGATGTAAGATACTTCACAGCTACCAACTTATGCTCACAGACAGCACACACTCTGCTAACACTGAAAGAACACTTTCAAACTTTTATATCTATTAATGGCCCTTTGGATGGTGTGGAAGTTCATCTTTCACATAACTGTATTTGACATAAGGAGATGCTGAGAATCATACCAAGCTATAAACATAAGAGCAAACATTGTAGCAGAAGGAGAGCAAGCATGTAAAAAAATACAACCACTCAGCTCTGACACAGTAACACCAAAGAGATGCTGCCAAACCACACAACAAATAGCACAGCTAATTTCAGAAAACACTTGGACATCAAAATACAGTTAAAATAGATCTGTAATATTTAGAGAGGTACATAGCCTTCCATAGTTAGTAGCACTCTGCTAGAAGATTCAAATTAAGGAAGAGCTATATGCACAATGAAGGGAATTAACATAAAAATGAATTGCAAAACAATTACTGTAGAACCTGTGGATGGGGCATCTGAGTGTTTCCTTTAAATGGAATATAATCAGTAGCTGTCTAACATCTTACATGTAAAATACTACCAGACAAACTAGGAGAACAAAAGCAAATTTTGAATTTCAGGTTTAAACAACATTTTAAGGCTTTTAATTTCTTTCTGATCATGCATCAAGAGGAGCAACAGAGTAACATACTATTCCTAAAGAAACACTGACACAGGACCAGAGGCATCATCTGGTGCGTAACACTGACAAGCCCTAAGAAGAAAGTTATTTGGGACAACACTGACTGGAAAAGAAGTGACGTTAAACAGAAACAGATCTATTTGCTAGAGGAGAACTGAATTTATATCATTTTTTGACATGTTTCAGTCCCTTGCAGAACAGTAGTACTTTACATAGTTCTTGACCATGTAGGGTACAAGGAAATAAGTATGTAAGAGCGGGCGCACCTGCTATATTCACCCCAGGCTCTAGCCTCCAAAACCCTCCCTGAATGGTCAGGAGCACTCAAGTCCGATCCCTCTTTCAGAAGCTGGAGCTCCGAAGGCAGAGCACAATGGCTAGGCTCAAGCTAAAAGCAGTGGAGTGACTGAACACAATGCCTGACTCGAGTTTGCTGGCTAAGAAAAGAACTTAAATTCTTCTGTAAACCCAAAATTATACTACGCAGTGGTCAAACAAGTATACAGAGAAGAAGCCAGAAATGTAGTCCTACCCTATGAAAACCATTATCTCCCTACTCCATTCTTTCTTGCTACTTAACTCTTAACTGCAGCCTAGTCAAAATTTAACCTTTATATACCACTGTATCGTACTCCTCCTTCCTCTCGCATTCCAAATTTGCTACAGGTCTTCTGCAGACCCCAAGCTAATCTGAATTTAAGTATTAATTGCAGTTATTCTCCTCCCCTTAAATTACTCAGCAAGGCACTGAAACCTAGCAGTATTTTACAGTAAGGAACAAGTAGGAACAAGTGAAGTAACATACACAGATTCAGGCCTGTTGGATATCTACAGGTTTAAGACATTTTGCAATTAAAAAAATAATAATAAAAAAAAATGCAATAATAAAAAAATTACAAAAGCTCAAAAATCCACATTGATTTACTTCAATGTGAGAAGTCTCAGTCTCTTAATACAGTATTAGGAGCATTTATATTAGCTTACAAAAACTGCATATTATGTACTACATATTTTTAAGATACTTGCAGATTAATTTTGGTAGCCTTATTAAAAATATGAGAATATCAAACAATGTATTTTTTATATTTTATATATTATAGTTTTATAAATATGCATATTTGCATTTTAATGTGGCAGTGCAATAAAGGTTTTAAAAGCTACTCAACTTTTTCTTGGAAATAATTATGTAATCAAAAGTCATGGGCAACCCGTTACAACGCACTTAATTCTACATGAGCTTAGCAGCTGCTACACTTGTCACAGCATCCCCGAAGATAATCAAGTTACTGCTATCACACCTGATCTCAGTCAACAGCAAGTGGTAGTCTATGCAAGTTGAATAAAGGACCTAAGAAAAGTTATTTATTTTTAAAAATCAAGCATATTTGATATCAAGCTGTAAATTGATGGAAAGATCAATGCACGAAAAAACTTCAAAACATAAGCGCTCAGGAAATGAAATTCATCCTTATATCAAGGGGTTGTTAACGGGCTAGTCAAGGAGAGATGACATGAGACCTGATGTGACACACATCACCAAAGAGGCAAGGTAGTCCTTATTTTACTTCTGACACTCCTCCCACCTTCCCCTACATAATGTCCATTTTAATAAGGAGACAGACTGGACCTGAAAATAGCCCCAGAGGGCTCAAAAAAAGAAGTTCAATTATAAAAGCTAGCAAAGTTGACTGGGAAGTATCTAATTAACTGAGGAATGCAGAAAGACAGGATTCTTGCTGCAATAGGACAAGAAAGTATCCACAACAACAAAGCTGAAATAAAAAAATGTAATCCTTCGTGATCTTGAGGTAGATCTGGTGAGCTTCATCTTCATTTGCCTAGACCTTTACAAACATTTTTAACAATTGTTGATTTTAGATATTGTAAAGAAACACACTGCATTTTACCTTAATCTGACTTATACTGAAGGACTATTTCAAACTAGCTAGCAACCAAGTGCAAAGTGAATGTAAAACATGGACAATGAGACACTTTATAAAGGTGCCAAGATCCCCAACACATTTTTCTATTATCATTTACCTAGTTGTGTTAATTTGTGACTAGCATCCTCACACTCAGCAGGTGCAGATGTACCTTCCAGAAATAAATGAAGAAAACTCCCCAGCACACAGTGCAAGAATGGGCAGTGCCTCAGAATAAGTGTCAGTTTCTGTCTAGGACCTTTATGTCTTGTCACATGTACAGTACTTCTCACAACAACCTGAATAACTTTCAAAGCACTGTTTTAATGGAGTAACTTAATAAAAGAGGAAGCATTTAAAGTTTCAGAGTCTATTTATCCTCCTAGAAGCTTAAGGAATGCATACTTAGCGAATAAGCGTTTATTAATACTTTCCAAATTTCTAATTTCTAATTATCTAACCTACAAGGTTACAGAAATACCAATGAATTTAGAGGAAAATGCCCCACGTTTCCAATTACATTGCGAGCTGAACTTACCAGTTTGTTTGGGTAACGTAAAACCACTGGCTGTACAGGAACTCCAGGAATAAATGCTCCTAGAAGGAACAAGACACATCATTACCTTATAGCATGTTTTGGTACAGAGTTTATTGCAGCAAAAGATTTTATGATTAATGGTCTGATAACGTATAAGGATTAGTTGATAGAGAAAAAAGACCCAGAAGTAGCCTCAGAAGTAATTAAAAAAAAAAAAAGGAGAGTGACAGTGTATATCCACCTTTTCATAAGGTAAGACTATGAATGTTTACTTGCATTTTCTAAATTATCCTTTACATAAATTGTCATGCACACATCTCAGAGCCCAGTACCAAATTCAACTTGATAAATTATTATGAAAATTAAGAGAACATGCAAGATAGTTAAGTCAAAAGATTCCTCATGGTCAACAGTATTTTTTCCATGAAGAATCTAAACTTTCTTATGCAAAAGAAGCTCTCTACATTTAGCTAAGCAACACTGGTTTAGAGGAAATGTATCATCTCTGAAGTAACAGAATGATTTTCTTTTTTTCCCCCCACCTTAATTCCCCCCAGAGGGTCTTGTTTTTAGTCAGTTATGTAAAATGCAATAGAGTATTCTGAACCAGAGCTATTGCATAGAAGTGTCACTTCATTTCATGTGAAAATTATGGTTCTAATAAGTGGCACAAAATCTACGTGTCATTTGCTAATCTTTTTCTTTATAATTATCTTACTCAACATTCTTCTAAACATCTCTTTCTTGTGAAAACATTTGGTTTGAAAAGAAAACTTAAACTAAGTTTTGTATGGTAATTTACTAAATACTGCTGAATATTCCAATTAAAATTAAGAACCAAATGATGAAAGTACACTGTATGCTTAGCATTATGTTTATTTTACAAAATGAATAATTACATAGACGTAAAAAGAAAAATTGCTAGTGGTGTATAAACATCTTTAATGAAGGTTGTTCGAATGGACCTTGCAGAGATGTGGTTCTTGGCCCAGTGGTACTTTCTATTATGTCTCTAAGAACAGCAGCCTAAGCAACTTCCGAAGATGACAAAATCTGAGTGGTAGATGACAACACTACTGTTTAAACAAAGCTAGATATAGTTTGCCCATGTGACTAGCTTGCATGAACACAAACAAAAAACTGCATAATAAGTATACGGAATGTAGGCCATAAAAGCAGAACAGGGAAAGCCATCCTGAAAGCAGTTATTCAGACCTAAAGTTACTTGATATCAAAGTGAGGTATCTTGAAGCAAAGGAATTCTGGGAGGCTGGACGGATACAGAATGAAGTTGCAGCAGGAAAAGTGAGATAGTCAAGAGGCAGACAGCAGCATGTACTAGACCAGAGGAGAGGAAGATAGTGGGAATTGGAGGCAGAAAGTATATGGCATCTGGTGGCTGGAATGCCTATGGAACAGAGGGAGAGAAGGAAAACAGGGTTTTAATGAAGAATTTGGATGGGTTTCCAAAGCATGGCCAGGATTTGGGGAAGAAGGAAAGGGAAGGAATAGAGAGCGAAAGAAGCAGATGTTCTCCTAACCACCACTCATTCATCTAAAAGGTAAGTGTTAAGAAGGGTGAAGGAAGAGCTTTTTGAATGTTTGCTCAGTATTTCCTTCAGCCAAATGAATTAGCGCAAGGAACCACAACGCTGACTCACTGCATGATATTCCAGCAGGGATATGTAAGTTGCAAGCAACATAAAATGAGACACTCAGTAAGAACAGAACACGGTAAGCTAGGCAGAAGCCTAGGAAGAGTCAAAAAAACAAACAACATATATCACAAACGACTTGTTCACCGCAGCCTGCTCATTCTCATCTTCGTACCTACACCAGGATGGCAGGTTTTTATTAAACATTGGTTGTTCACTGCAGTGTTGACAATCCCATTATAACCACAATTCACATCTGCAACAATGTTCAGTGTTATGTGCTCTACTAATTTGATAAGCTAACAGGGTGCTACTAACTGAAAACAGCCTAGAATGCAGACATTTGATAGGAAATTTTTTGGGAAAAAAAAAAAAGACAGCCTCTGTGACAGTGCTATACTGGCAAGATTCTTGTGCTATCTTCACCAGAATGCAACACAAAAAGGAAGTTCAAGAAGAGAGGAATCAACCAAACACTACACAGCAGCAAATGCAGCAGCAGTCTGAAATGGATACAAGCTGTTACCTTTATCGCATGTCAAAATGCTACAAGACAGACCCAAAAGAGGAAATGGAGGATGCATTAAAAAAAAAAAAAGACAGCCACAAACAAATACCCAGTGAGAAACCTCCTTCAGCTCTCATGAATTTCAGAAGTCAAGAAAATAAATCTAATTATCCAAATCAACGTTTTACATAACAGTGGAACTACAATTCTACAAAAGAATTGCAGTTCAGGAAATTTCTATTTCAATCCCACCCTACTACAAAATTTAATTCAATTTCTGCAACAGCAAACAAATTACAATGCAAGTGGTATTTCAGAAATTGAAGA
Source organism: Anser brachyrhynchus (assembly GCF_964034855.1). NCBI lineage: Eukaryota > Metazoa > Chordata > Aves > Anseriformes > Anatidae > Anser > Anser brachyrhynchus. Next base: position 93,654,152 of record NC_137695.1, read on the forward strand.
AACAAGAACATTCTGCAGAGAACAAAGAAACAAGCATCATACCTACCAGGCTTGAATGTAATTAGACAGGATCGGTTTGTGCAAGTGCCCTCTGGGAATATCATTATCTTGAAGTAAAAAAAAAGTTAAGAAATATTTGAATGTGGATTTATAAACGCATCTTTTAAAATATAAAGTTAACTGATTACAGTCGAAAAAACAGAACTACTTTTCCTTGGTAAAAGAAAAATATTTTTGACTATTGAGACAGAACCATGCTTGACTTCTTCATTGAGGACTTTTTTTTTTTTACACTCTATTAATTTTTTCCTCTTTCTTGGCCTCTGATAACAATGTGATTCTATCAGAACATTAACAGGGATTAGAAAAACCTCATGAGTTTCAGAGAATTTTCACAGAAGTCTTTGGTGCTTGTAAAAATATTGTACTCTGTTCTGCACCAAAACAAAATTCCAGCTCCCAGTCTACCTGCTTACAGGCTAAGAAAGATTGATATCTTCTTTCTCCATTTATTACTGGGCTTGCGTACAGATATGAGAATGCCAGAGGCTGAAAATATCTAAACAGAATCCTAGCAAGGAGAAAAATGCTCAAGTTGAACCAAATTCATAGGAAGAGATTAGATTGAAAAAAAATGCACAAAAAATCTTGGCAAAAAACCACGAATTGCTGAAACTGCTGCATTACAGAACTAGTCATTTAAATGAAGTAAAAAGAGAAAGTAAATAAATAAGAAGAAAGCAATGGACTAAAATGATCATTACTGGTTTTATTGCCTACTTTTGTTATGTTTGTTAGATATTCTGGAAATCATTTCAGCTCTGTAATTCGATTTCATCATCTGTAAATATGAATATTTATTTGTTTTTAAGTGCTTTGAAATCTATTGGTGAAAGTCATTATGTGAAAGCTCTGTATCGCCTTTCTAGCGTTGTTTAGAATGTTTCAGTAGTCCAATATGTGGACATAACCACTGTAGTAGTAACGATGCCATTAAAAAAAGTAATACTTTTTATTTTAATTTAAAAAAAAAATCACAAGAAAAGTGCTTCAAAATTTGAGACACATTACTTGCTTCTGTAAAACATAGACCTTCGGCATTCATCTCTCCCTTCTCATTACTCTCTTCCAACGCACATTATAAGTGGTCATATTTTAAGTGAAGAAAAAACCCCAAAACACGATTATAGAAATGTTTTCACGATGTGGCCCAACAGAGACATACTCCAGTTACTGGAATATTTGAATTGCTTGGATTATCTCCAGCAGTGACAATATGCCAGAATACCGAGAAGGGCAGGAACACACAATACTCTCCAGGTATTCTGCTGAGCACCTGATGATTTTCTTAGAGGTCTTCCTAAACCTCACACGGTTTTGTCCGCTTAGTATCACTTAAAACCTCTCTTCCCAGGTGCTTGTCCAGTCTCCCCTTGAAAATACACTGCAATGAAAAGCTAGGTTACTTTTTTTTTTTGGTATAGATTAGGATCTTATGTTTGATCTTCCAAAAAGAAGGGGGAACCTCACACCCCACAAACCACCTAAAGCATCCTGCAAGGAAATGAAGAAAACTGCATATCCAAAGCCTTGAAATGCCAAATATCATCTGACACACAGTAGGAGCATACAGTACCTGTGGCCATTTACCATCAGATTGAGCTCGTCTCTTTATCTCTTCAACAGTTTTCCTGCGAGAATCCTGGTCTGACCGAGACACAAATACTGGTCGGATGTATTTGATAAGAGCTAAAGAGGAGGAAAAACAAACAAGCAAACCAGCCTTTTTTTCTACTTGTTTGAAAGAGATCCATCTCTACCCCTATAGTCCTCTGGACAAATATTGATAAATGTATATAACTACTTTATTATACGTACTACAAACTTAAATTTTCAGCTGAATTACTGGAGTTTTATTCAAATACTTTCATGAATTCCTGCGAGGGAAACCATTTTCACAATTTTGGCACTTGTTCAATCTTTAATAGACCATTATACATAAATCACAATATTAAACATGATTGTGCATATTACGCATTGTTTTCTGTAACTAAGCAGCTGTGGCTGACTATAGCCAGTTTCCTCCTCCTACAAAACCTATAGGACTCCCCCCATACCACTCCTAAAAGCAGCAGGAACCTACCTAGGCAAGCAAAAACATACCCTATGGCTTGAACTGCCACTGTCTTTATTTCCTACGACAGCTCAGCTTCACTGACGGTACTCCATCAAAGATATTGCATGCATGCTTTATGTTATCTTTTCTGGGAAAATCAGCACACAAAAGAAAATGCATGCTTATTTTCTAAGCTGTCACCTGTTTGCCTGTTTCTCATACTAGATGATTCAGATCTCAGGCATTCCTTTCCTGGCTCAGTGGGAAAATTTTTTATACACAGGAAGACACAAAATGTGAATCAACAAGAGTCAGAAATCAATCCACAATACCCTATCCATGCATGTCTGTCAAGGATACTGAAGCTCTCTTTTTAAAACAAAAAACCAAACAAAACCACCCATATACAGATCTGCAATGTCAAAGAGCATTACGAGAGGAGCATCTGCAAATATACCACTACATGTTTTAACCTCAGCAGGCTGTCCTTAAATACCTTTGTATCACCTTCATATCTTCTAGTCTTACTTAAAGGTTTAAGTCACTAAATCATTAGCTATTCTAGTTGCCTAAAACACACAAATAAAACACAGTTTTCATATTTGCAACTACTGTAAGATGAGTTCACTGACACTAGTTGTATAATCTTCTTTTGTCAAGGATAAACTTGCTGCATTAATGGATCAGCCAGTACTTAAAGTGTGAAGAAAAAAAAAAAAACCAACAACAACAAACAAATCACATAATAAAGAACAACAGTCCTATACTCAGCAAAAGCTGCTGGTTCTGCTGGCGTCCTACTGGCAGTTTAGCCAGCACTCACCAAGATCGTCCTATGGTTGTGTTAAACTAACCCATCGCACCTTGCAGCAAATTCCCAGACATCTGACCAGCCTCTGAAATTGCTTTTATCCCACAAGTTGCTGAAGCTTAGGAGACAGTCTATTAGAGAAAAGTTACCAGACAACACGCTTGCACTTTTTCCTACATGCCTGCTCTTGACCAATATCCACAGAATGGTGCTGACTAGGGGAGCATCGAAGGTCATTATGGGCCAGCTGGAGCTACTGTTGTGGGAAGGTTAAAAACAAAAATAAAAAAAAACAAAACACCAAAAAAAAAGAAAAAACAGAACAAGCCAAAAAAAAGCAAAGAAAACCATACTGAATTTCACAACTCTTTCTTATTGATGGTAGTCATGAGTTTCTCTTATTACTGAAAAAAAAAAACACCCATTAAAACAGAAAAACCTCAAGCATCCTCAGCTTTTCCCCGAAAACTTCTTTTGCGTTAAGCCCAGATGATGAAATTCAGACTGTGGAATGAACAGGAAAATTTCAGAGCTCTAAGGCTCTTAAAAAAGTTGACTTCTTGTTACAGGACTTCTTTAAAATAGAAGAAATTAGGCTAGACATCAGGAAGAGGTTCTTCACCGAGAGGGTGGTTGCACACTGGAACAGGCTCCACAGTGAAGTAGTCACTGCACCAACCCTGTCTGAATTTAAGAAGTGTTTGGACTGTGCACTTAGTCACATGGTCTAAACCTTTGGGTAGACCTGTGCGGTGCCAGGAGTTGGACTCAATGATCCTTATGGATCCCTTCCAACATGGGATATTCTATGATTCTATGATTCTAAATTAAGCAAGCAGGTTTTACTTTACTATGACAAAGACATCAAAATATAGACAGACATCTATGAAATGGATAAGCTCGACAATAAATTCAAGATACTCTGCAGAACAGGGGAGTTCATTCGTGCTCTCCAGACAGGCTAGAATGCCAACAAAACGTGGGCTGTTGGCACTCGAGCTGTTGACCTTAATGGTGTTGTAAGCTGCTGATTTACAACAGAGAGAGAAGAAATCTGCAACATTTTTGAAAAAAAAAAACTGCTGTACGGTGAAAAAGGGTTTAAGGACTGTTTTGATGAGTCTCAGCAGTATTTAAATGTGAGATCCTCACTGAAAAGCCATGGCTGTACAATGGTGCTTTTTCTTGTGTGCTCTGAAATTGGGATAGAGAACTGAATGATTAAGTTGCAAAACTTCTCACAGAGTTGATGGGGAAGTAATTTAGTATCTTTTAAGTTCTAAGATGAAAACATGTCCAGCTGCCAGGGCATATTTTTTTCTCTATTTAATTATTTATTTCTTACTCACGATGCGCAAGAAAAGCCTATCAAGCACCTTCAAGAGATGAACTTGAACGGAAACTCGTAAGTTTACTATGGGGGGGGGGGGATAAATCAATTGATATCAAAAATTGATAGTTTTTATAGCACAGTATGATTCTCCCTGCCCCTATAGCTTTTCTGTATTCTGCGAAGTACAAATTACCTCCTCCTTCACAGACTTCAGCTAACATATTTCCCCATTCATTTCAAAGGTACCAACTTCCTCTCTTCTCTTCAGAGGGTGAAGTTACACATGTGGAGTAGTTGCTTAAAGTTTAAATCGGCTTATCAACTTAAATTCAGTTTCAAAATATTCAGACCACAGAAGAGTTTTGAATCTCAAAAGTTGCCTAACAGCACCAAATCACATTTGCTGACAAATCCCCTTTCCTTCTTACTGAAATATTTCTGCACTAGCACTGACCGCTTCAGCTATGAAAACTAGCTGAAAAATAGCTTTTATCCCAGCTGTTTTACCAGTCAAAAATAAGAGAGCTGAACTTGAAGTTGGATCCAGTAGACTAAACCTGAAAATGTAAGGACCTATGCTGACAGATGAACGGATCCAATTTCCTCAGCCCACGTAAGATGATGCAACAGATTCACAGATGTCACCCTCCTTGGGCCCCGATCTACCAAAGCTCTGGAAAGCCATCGTGCTAAAAAGACATTTCCTACTTCAGTAGCATGGTGATGTGCTCAGCCTGTTCTGGCACTCTCTACTTACCAGATGCTGGTTGTTTATTTTTTTTTTTTTGGTATGATCACTGAAATTTCATGCATATTTCAATGAATCATAGAATGGTTTGGGTTGGAAGGGAACTTTGAAGGTCATCTAGTCCAACACCCCTGCAGGGAGAAGACGGGAAATTTTTGACTTGATCAGGTTGCCCAAAGCCCCGTCTAACCTGGCCTTGAACACTTCCAGGGATGGGGCATCCACAGCTTCTCTGGGCAGCCTGTGCCAGCGTCTCATCATCATGAAAGATTTTTTTCCTTATATCCCATTCAAATCTATCCTCTTTCAGTTTAAAACCATTACCCCTTGTCCTGTAATTAAAAGCCCTGGTAAAAAGCCTTTATCCATCTCTCTCATAAGTCTTCTTTATGCATGTTGCAGGCTGCAACAAGGTCTCCCAACGGCCTTTTCTTCTTCAAGCTGAAGAACCCCAGCTCTCAGCCTTTCTTCACAGGACTGCCATTCCAGCCCTCTGATCGTTTTCGAGGCCGTCCTCTGGACCTGCTCTAACAGGTCCACATCCTTCTTCCACTGGAGACCCCAAAGCTGGATGGAGCCAGGTGGGGCTTCTGGGGCAAGCAGTTCCTCCCTGAAGTTTAAGCCAGTGTATGTGTGCTAAGTAGGTGATTTTCCTCACTACTAATGACTAACTGAAGAGGTCATAACTCTTGTTAGAGCCAAAAAAGGGTTTTTGTTTGTTTTATTCTTTGTTTGCCTAAAAATAAGGAAGTTGTCCAAAGGAGTCACGAGTTAAGTCTGATTCTGAAACTGGATTTTGTGGTCCAGGAGAATTGCCTTCAAATTAGAAAGCAATAAAACACGTATATACAGACACACTTGTGGAATACTTCCAGTGCCATGAAGAACAAGCTTTTAATTATCAGGAATAAAATTGATCAAAAGCTTAATATCCCATGACCAGCAAACCAAGGGTACAATAATACAGGCAGCTTCTCCAGAAACCTATTAAAATATTTCCAGAACCAATCCTGGTAGCCATTAGCATTCAGATCTTCCCATGCCTGCTAAATGACCTGATCCTTCTGTTAAACAATTATAATACCTGATCAACACTGTCATTACATTATTTACTACATATATTTGGAAGACATCCATACCTGTCTAGACAAAGATCATCTCTTCACCCAAAGTCCTCACCAATGAAAATTACCTTAAATTTTATCTGTTGCTTCATTTGTCACCTGATGGAAAGTCAGCTCAGAGTTAAATGGATGTACTTTATTCAAAACTTCTCAGAAGATTTTGAATGACCATTAAAAAACCTCAATTAAGAGATAGCAAGCTTAGGATTATCAGTGGCTGACTGCAAAACTCCACTGGAGCCAGTACAAGAGGTTTGCAAGATTTACAAAGCTGAAGAACATAAAAAACGATTCTGACTGCTCTGAGAAATTCTAGATGAATATCTGGAATGTTGACAATTCACCAAGCAATCCAAGAAAAACACAACCACCTTTTTACAGATAGCACAAAAGAAATACCAGTAGTCTAGTAGTATGAAATATATCTCTACAAAAAAAAAGAGAAAAAAGTATAAATAACATTAGAATTAAAATACCAGATTCAAAGGAGGAGAAGATTGACAGTTGCATCTGATCCACAGAAAACCTCCTTCAAGCAATAATATATATATATACACACACATTGTATATATATATAAATATACAAAAACAGAATTTCTTTCTACCAGGAAGTTTTCACCAAACTTTAAGCCATTTATCACAGTGATTCCTTACCTCTCTTCTAAGGCGCATTTACTTTAACACCACAAACTACTGTAAATGATGTCGCTCATATAAAAGTATTCTTTAAAAAAGTGTTTTTTTGAATTCTGAATTCCAGTTACGACCTTTACCACGCTTAATTCCATGTCATTTTTCTGAACACTTCATAAAGGACTGAATCATTTTTGTGGCTTCACGATATAAAATAAATGCAGCCATATAGGAAAAAAATACTTAGACTGTACTATAATATTCCAGTAATAGTCCATCAAATCTCTATATGAAGTTTTCTGATTTTTAATTTTGTAACTGTTTTTGCTCACGCATGAAAAGAATCAAGTGAAACATTTTTAAAATTGATTGCAATAAGGCTACACTTTCAGCTGAGAGCTTTTGAAATTACCCTAAAATTAAGTATACAGAAAGCTGTTGGAACTTCTCAATATGCATTATTTGTGTTGTTGCACTGAAGGTAGCAATCTCCATATCCCTACAGATTCCACTCAGATTTTTCCACTAATCCTCACTGAATCCAACGTGGAATAGTTAAGTGGCAAATACAGTGTTCTGTTAAATGCCATCCTGCCACCCATCACATTTCAGTAGCACAACATGGCCTGGAGTTCCCTCATCTAGTTGGGGTCCTGCAAGGCATCCCACTAAATGCAAAGAAGAGCTCCACATGGAGCTCTTCAGCACAACTGCACCAAATAAATCAAAATCACAAATCTCATGAAAATCTACATTGGTTGTTTAAACACTACTGACTTGGGTATCTGCAACAATCTGCTTTTGCTTCTCCCTCACAAACAAACTCACTGATGCATGAGGAGTTAGCAACACACCCTCAAGGCAGGGTACCATTCAAAGCAGACACCACTCCCCGAAACACTCCTGAGACTGCACCCCTACCCATGCTAAGAAAGAAGTTTTGGTAGACTATCTATAGCCTCATGCTTTGCTTCTATAGCCTCATCCTAATTTGCTTTTCTAGTTACTGGGTCTTAAGACATTGCAATTTCAGCAGAAATAGAACCGTGAGTTCTCTGGAATTGTTTTGACTTAGTACAATAATTCATCTTTGGAGAAAGGACAGTTCCCCTTCCACCCCCCTCCTTTTCCTGTTAATATTCAAAATAGACCAAGAAAAATAATCTCACCACATATTATACCATTTTTTTCTTTATGCTTCAGACCTTCTCATCCACAACCACTGAAGTTACTAAACAATCGTTTTTAACATTTCAAGAAAACTTACTTCCCCAAACAGGAATATCTTTGCTTTCTGCTTTCATCACAATGGAGGCGAAGGTCATAGTTACTGGAATGGCATCGAAGTAGGAAGAATGGGGAGCCACCGTTAATATCGCTGCTTCTGCTGGCAACGCCCGCCTGCCTTTCACATTTATCCAGTGGAATCCACCAGCAAGCCACATCATTCTCATGATTGCTTTCAGCAAAACATCCACTATCCTGAAAAGAGGTAAGATAACAGTTACACTGCCACAGGGGTACCTTCAAATAATGAAAAGAAAAACATTACATAAAAGCTATTAGCAAGACAAAAACATAGGATAAACTGCTTAAACAGGAACACTGCATAGACCTCCTGCTTTCTTTTTCTGAGCAGGTTTAATGCCACTTAAGGTAAGACAGTATTCAATTTAATTTCATTCCTAAATATTAATCCTTTTAAATCATAGTAACATTGTCACTTATTTTAACATTAATTCTGATTCAGACTATGACTGTTGAGCTTCATATATACAATGCCTAATAATGCTTTCTATTAATACCAAATAAGCTCTAAAACTGAGTCCTAAAAAACAAAAAAAAACACTATTAGAATGTTGTTAGAATGCAAGAACCCTGATTCCTGGGTTAAAGTTTACCCAAACAAACCACTGCAGTAACTTAGTGCACAGATTCTCAATCAGGGGGATGCAAACAGAACATATCTGGGAGCTTCGGAAACATTTCACTTTCTTCCCTCTTCTTCCCCTCTGCTTTTATAGCTTGGCAGCAGTGAAAAGAGAAACATTTGTTTTGAACCAATAGGGTGCAAAGCCTAACCACCACAAATTGTTATCCTCACAGGGATCGGAGGCTGGAGAGCTGGGTGACACGAAAGTAGATGAAATAGGAGAGGGCCTTCTGAAAAGCTTGAAAATTACTGTATGCAAAATTGAAGGCGGTCCATCATTTCTTCAGTCATTATACCAACATCATTCCAAATTAAGTGTAAAGTGACATGCCTCCGCAGTTCCAGCCTCCTTCCCTCCTGCGATACAAAATGCAATCAGCTTCCCTCACGCTAGTGCCAGCTCATACTTTTAATGTTCTCTACAGGATAGGCAATACACTACGCTCCCTGCTCACTTCTCGAGCGGCAGTTTTCATGGATGGGTGAGCACCACCTTACATTCTACCTTAATTAGCATTCCAATACGAGAGCAAGCACAGATTTATTAATGAGCGCCAAAGCACTGGGCAAGCCCTCGGAGAATCAACAGAAGTCTTGTCGATTCATCACAGGGTAGGAAACAATGGGGTGAAAATTTTTGAAACAATTTAGAATATGAAATCTGGACACGTTCCAAAGCGTCAATCTTCATAACTGCATGGGAATAATTAAAATTGAAGGATGGCACAATGAAGCTTCATAAGACATCCTCAGTATATCCTCAGTAAAGATACAATGCTAGCAATGTTTTTTCTGTTTTTCTCCCTGTAATTTTGGGGTCATTTGGTAAATCAAACATTTTTAAGGTGTTTTGTTAGGTATTTTTAGTTTCCCAACTGAGGAAAATGTGTAAATAATATTTTTCTTATATTTTTCTTTTGAATAGGAAAGCAGGTCCATGGGACAGATGTATCATGAGATATTTCCAATCTTCTCTATTTCAAACTGCTGAACTAAACACAGGTTCTTTCAGTACAGTACTACATCAGCGACTCACTTTCGCCACCAGGAGAGGGGCTTTTCAAGCTCTTGCTCGTCAGATCCCATTGAGGCAATGAACGCAAAAGGCCAGGCCAATAACATCATAAAAGCAGCAAAAAAGAGTCGGATAGGAAACAGAGTCAAGGTCATGAAGGCGATCTGCAAAACCCAAAACAAGTGAGTTATTCTAACACAATTTCAGACTGAAAGAGTAATTGCTAGGAACCGCAGATTTAAATTAAAAATACCTCATGTTAAAAACAGATGAGTATGTTTCAATCCCAAGCAAACAATTGTAGTGTAACAATTTTGTACTCACAGATCAGAATCACAGCTGAAACACAGCGACGCTCTTAAAAGCTAACACAGTCAACTTTCTGCACTTCTTCAGATCCAGTGTTTCCTCTTTCCTTTCTGCAGCCTCACATTAAGTAAATATTTAGCATGGGTGTGTTGTAAATCTTACTGCCCTGTCGAGGAGCGAGTCCGTCACAGCACACACAGCCAGTGATGTGCACTTCTTCAGCAGGGCGCATTCACAGGCTAAACTTTCCCAGGACTGGGCGGGTACCAGATGCTCTGCAGTATATTCCTGTACCCAGAAACTGTAGGGAGCACTGTACAGAAATACCCCGAGATAAACTCATACGCGTGTCTGGATATTTGTGTTCCAGGCACAACCCCCTGGAAAGCTGAGGTTTTCAAGAAGTTATCCTCCCTCTGGAAGCCATGGTGAACCCAGCTGCTTCTACAACCCCTTCCACCACTCATTCTCAGAGTCCAACGTCACCCAGCTTGCCCCCTACCTTCAGCTTTGGTGCAAAACACATCACATTGGAACTTCTCCCACAGTCTTTTGAAGAACGCTCCTAAAAGCTGGGCCTTTCCTGTGCTGTTTGGAGATGTCTGGAACTGTCCTACACAAAACACAACTCAGCAACCATCTGTGCAATGATCCACCTGTTCCTGGAAACAGCGCCAGGAGTCGCATCTTTCTCAAAGAACAGGAAGAAAAAACTAAAACCATACTGAAAGTGGATGGGGTAAGGCTTCAGATGGCTGGCTAGGGGAAAGAGTGAGAACCAAAAACTGTTTGATGCTGACTGGGGCTGCACCAGCGCTGCACCAGCTGTTCAGGGGAAGCGGGCAGAAGACAGACAAGACGCTATGGAATGATATAAGGGACATGTGAAGAAAGAATTCAAAAGGAAATATGTTATACATCCACAGGTGCACCAGATGAGGCAGAAAAGTACTTCTCAACGTCATCATGGCTAGACAAGGATGAGAAATGAGGCATACGGTGCTGTCTCACATTGTGCTTCATCTGATGCATCCCAGGGTGCTGTGGAAAACATCATTCATATTCTGCTTCTCTTCCCTGATGCAGCCCTTGTCATCATGCAGCTCAGTTTTCCATTGACCAGCTTCCTCTCACTTCCCAAAAGAGCTCACTAAACCACCGCACTCTGGCAGCACAAACCTTTAAATCTAGGGTAGGGGCAGGGAACACAGCAGTAGGAAACCTGAAGCTACCGGTTCCCTAGACAGCCCACTGCAATGCCAGATTTTACGGTAACAGTTCAGACTGGCACTGTCACCTCCCAAAGACTACGGTCTCACTTCCCAGAACAGGACTCCAGTCCCCCGGCAGACTGCTTCTGTTTGCCACAGTAGAAGAAAACTTTTTTCTTTCCTCTTTGATATGACAGTTTCCCAGACGAACCAGTCCAACTGAAGTGGCAATGGTCAGATAAGCCCTGAAGTCATACTAACTCTAGCAACTTTGCATCCACTGACTACCACTTCTGGCAGCAACAAGCAATTGAGTCACATCAGCTGTTTAATAAAGCTTCACTCAGACTATGGAAAAAGAGGGGAAAATAGTTTAGCACAAGGGGACATGAGTTCTGGCAGCTGTATCAGAAGAACGATAAGCACGAACTTCATTTGCAAATGAGGCTGGATGAGAAGCATGAGGAACACAGATGCAAGTATCGATTAGAAGAAAGAACAAGAAAAAAAGTGAGAGACAGCATAAAGGGTTCAAATGTTTCAAGAGATCAGAGAGAGAGAAAGCAGCAGCCCCAAGAAAACTCATAAAATAGGGGAGTATTCATCTACAAACTGGAGAAGAGAGAGCAGCTGCTTTCTAGGCTCCTCAGAAGGAAGGGACCAGCTGTGGAGAAAAAAAGGAAGGAGAATGCAGGTGAGGACACAGCCTCTGGGATTCACACCCTCTCCCCCCAACTCCTCGAAGTCTCCTCCTACACCAGGGCAGACGACTGGCTGGCGGTGAGCTATCCAGTCCTTTGCATCTGTGCAGCAATCTGTTATATCATGACCACTTCACAGCCACGTAGCAGAACAGAAGCAGCTGTTGCATCCACAAGGTTTTGAAAGATAGCAGAAACATGCAGAAAAGGCCCCTTGGTCTTCTGTGTCCAGAGATAGCAGGAAATAGCCAGCTGGAAACAGGCAGCGAGCAGCAGCTCCAAGCACCCACCGTGACACCAGCCTCTTGTTTAGCAGGTGGGAGTGCAGGACCTGCCAATAAAAGCAGTTTGGTAGCAGAAAGAAGAGGACAGCTATGTTTGGTCCCTGAAGAAGGCTTGGAATCAACACGGACATCTGGAGGTACATCTGGACCTATACTTTGGGAGGTTGAGCTCATGACCAATTTTCTCAAGAGGGCTTTGACTACAGCTCAATTACTTTTGTGTTCTGCGGGATCCTACTTAGCTTTTCAGAAGCTGACAGGTATGATGTGCAAGACCCATGGGCAGCAGAAAGGAAGAGGGTGGTCTGAGAGCTTGTAACAGAGGGCTGCCTGAGAAACTGGATCCCACCCTTCAGTCAGAAGGCTCCAATCTGCTGCAAGGCAAGTCACTGAAACTGAAGAGGTTATCATGTTTTCCTTGTCCAGAAATGCCGCATTCTGATTTGAGTATGAACTTTCAATGATGGTATAAAATTTGAACTTAAGGCCTTTGTAAGTTCTTCAAAGCTTCAGGTCTGACGTATCTAAACACTGACCACAAGAATCACAGAGTAACTTTGCTTCTTATGCGTGTCAGTTTCCAGTCCTGAAAGTCAGCATCATACCTCTCATGCAGGGAAGCTGAAAAATGCATCTTTGAAATTAACAATACAGCGCGGATCATCCTCATAAGCAGTTCATTTACAACAAAGTTTCCATGACTTACAACAAAGTAATGGCCAAATACTGAACAAGGAAAACAGACCAGTGAACTGCACGTTTATAACACGGTAGAGCTTCTAATTTTTCTTTTTAACATAACAGACTATGACTTGCCCCACACTTCTTCACTATTCTCACCTCTACGACCCCAAGTCACCAATATCACAGGTGGCTCTGCAGGAGCAAGAAATTCATCCACCAACAATCCACCTTACCACCTGCTTTCCCACTCTGCAAGTTTCCCGACTGCCACGTTTATGGAGATAATTACGGGAGTGGAAACGTTCATTTGTGACTAAGCCAATCTAACAGATCATTGCTGCTAAAGAGGGTGGCCCTGTTCACTCTCCCCTCGAGTCCCTTCTAGCGCTTATCTGAGCTCGCAGTGAGCAATGCAGCTCATTAAGCTGAAGAAAAGCAATCCCGGCAAAAGAAAGGAAAAACCAATCAGAACACAGAAAAACCCAACAATTGGCTGGTTTAATGAGCCAAATCAGCTCACCGAGGCACCAAAGGAACACCAGCACTGGTGCAATAAAAAGGCCGGAAACACTGAAAGCAAGAAATATGGCACCATATCGTGTTTTCAAGTGGCAGGAGACAAGGCTACAAATGCTCTGTGACAGCTTCAGCAAAGCTTCTGCCTGCTCTGCAGAGGTAACCAGGAAGAAAAGTTTTGACTTACGTGACAGCTGCCCAGAGCATGTTACGATGATGAACGAAACTTGTGGTTAATGAAATCATGTCTGCCTGTCTTCCAGAAAGGATCTTTCTATTATAGTATAAAAATAAAACAGGTAGTTTCGGGAATGATCCCCATTGTTATCCTCAGATTAGTGCCAAATAGCCGTAACTTCTACAGGAAGCACGAGACTCAGTTCTCTGTACAGCTTACTGTTTTTACACTGGTACCTTCCAGTTTTTATGAAGTCAACAAAAGATGTGAACAGTTTATTGGGTCTCAACGGGATTTATTTTTTTTTTTTGCTGTTTTTCTTCCTCTTTGTGGTTGCTTTGTCCACGTACTTTCTACTTTTTTGCTTCCAGTCTCAGGCTGAAATTTTTTAAGATGCATTTACTCTTAATTGCAATAACAAGCAAAACAGAAAAGGTGTTAATCTAACCTCTTGCAGAGTGCAGGATGAGGGAGGCATGAGGTGGCAGTGAAGATAATGGAGCTATCTGACAGACCATCAGCAACAAACAACAGTCCTTCAGACAAAGCAGCGTCATCTCCTGGTCCCCTTTGCTCGCCAACTTCACGTACCTCCAGTTCCTAACTTGGTGAGGCCGTGCAAACCCAGAACTCACCCCTGTTAGACTCACAGGGCTGACAGAAAAACCTGTGACACAGTCTGTGCCTCCAGCTGAACAGGAAGTGAGTTCAGCTGTAATACTTCATACTGAACTCTTAGTGACAGGCCAGGACTGCATGGAAGAGAAAGCACTGCTGTAATCGACCGTAAAGGAGCCTCCCCAGCCCAGAAGCCTCCCTTTCTGGGATTGCAGCATTTCACATAAGTCAAACAGTTTCACAGCTCTCCTTTAACAGCTTCTAATCCAATTATTCTTTTAATTAAAAAAGAGGTTAGGAGAACATCATTAAGGCAAAGAAGAAAATCAATCATAGTTCTCTATGTCAGCTTGTGTGCTTCCTCCTTAAATACTGCAGAAATACGATTACAGGAATGGCTGGGCTAAAGAACTTTGTGCCACTGTACATCCACAAAGCATGGTTCATTTAGAAAGCAAAACTCAGCCAGACTTTGATAAGCTTATTCCTTTTGTCTACACACTGTAAAACACTACACAGCTTTAAACGCATCTTGCAGTTTTCATTGGAAATAACAAATCTTTGAGATCCAGCGGCAAAGTTCACGTCTGATACAAATGTGCAGAGCAGCCTGCATAGAAGATGGGTACACTCTACAGCCAGTCACTGAGCTGGTGAAGAGGATGAAGATCAACAACACTGGTAGCTTATAAGAGCCTGCAAAAAACTATGAAACTGGTGTTCCATCCTTCTGACAGTATTTTGAAAATTCCTTGTAAATAATCAAGTAGAAAGAAAAAACATCAAAAAGAGAGATTATGAATGCAAATAAAACATTGTTGTTGTTATAATGAGATACAATCAGAATGCATATGACTACATGCTATCTTTTCTTCTCATTGCAAGACTTTTGCCTCATTGTTTTTGTGTAATCAATGACATGAGGAACGAAGCAGGGTTACATGGAAAAGAAATCATTATGACTACATGATTTATTAAGGAGGCTCTCGGCATAAATTGAATGAGGCAGATGACATGAGCCTTTTCTCTCATCTCCCATTCAAACAATTTATCAGCAACCACTGAATTCAACCCTGATCTGTCTCATGTTGAGAAAGTTGATTAAAAAATAAGTGAAAATCTCTGTTTGTCTGGAGAATTCCTTGGCTGTCAGGTACTCAACATGAGGTGCACTTCAATATTAGGTATATCAGGCCATGTGCGTCTCGTCTTCGATACCCAGGCAGCAACAAGGTAAGGCAACAATGAACTTCCACCAAAAGAGAAATTACATTACAGCTGGATCCGAACAGCCTTGACCTGGCAGGTTCGGTGTTAGCGGGTCTTGATTTCCACGCCGAGGGGTGTTGCAGGCTGTGGGCCCCCAAAACAGCAGCTTGAAGTGAAGGTTTCCCCGCGGGGACCCGCAGCATCGGTGGGATGAAGTACCAAGGGGCAGCCCCTGGCTAGGCGAGCCCTTGGTGGCATTTCTTCACCCAGCGAGTGCCCCAAATCCCACAGCAAGCTTGGGACGGGGCTGAGCACCCGCCTCAGCACCCTTCGAGGCGAGGCAGGGCCGGGGGTCCCCCACACCCCTTCCCCCCGACCCCTGCCTCCCGCCACCTGCAGGTTCTAACCCAAACTTCCTTCGGACCAGCCCGGCGACCGAGATTAAATAAATATATGAATAAATTAAACCGAGAGGCTGAGGAGAAGCGCGGAGGCGGCCGCGCCCCCGCCGCCTCACGGAGCGGGGGGGAGATGAGATGGAGGGAGGGCGGTGAGATGGAGGGAGGGGAGACGGAGGGAAGGGGGCGCGGGGAGATGGAGGCAGGGCGGCCGTGCCCCTACCTTGGCTTTCTGCAGGGGGCCGAGGCGCAGCTGGTGCACGAAGGGGCTCCTCGGCGGCGGCCCGCGCTCCCGGCTGCCGGCCACGCAGCATCCTCGGCCGCGGCTGCTCAGCTTCATGGCGGGGCCGGGCTACGGGCACGGCCCGGGGGAGGGAAGGAGGGAAGGAAAGAAGGACGGAGCGGGAAGGCGAGGAGCGGAGCGGGCGAGGGCGCTGCGCTGCGCCCGCCGGTCCCGGTGCCGGGGGCCGCTCGCTCCCCCAGCAGCAGACGCCGGCCCCCGCCCTCACCGCGGCCCGCGCATGCGCTCTGCGCGCCGGCTCCGGCCGTTCGGCTCGGCGCCGGTTTCCGCGTCGGTTGGGAGGATGGCGGGGGGGGCGGGTGGATGTGAGGGGGGGGAGGTTCACTCGCCTCATGGCGCCGCTCCGCCCGAGCCCACCCGCTCCCTGGCGCCGTTCACCCCCACAGGCATGCACATGGGGGTCCTGGGAGACCCCCTCCGTGATCCAGGCCCCTGGCTGGGGGTGGGGGGCGATGTGAGGGCGCCCTACAAAAGACCCCCCACCCTCATTCCCAATGGGTTTTGGTCACGGGGAGGTGGTAAACGTGCTGCAGGCTGCAGGAGAAACCCTGCTTGGTGCAGCTGAAGAGAGAGAGAGAGAAAAAAAAAAAGATAAAGGGAACCCCCCTGAGACCACTGAGCTGGGTGAATGTCTCCCACATGCAGCGTGATGTGAGGAGGTGTTTTCAGATCTGTTGGGGGGGGGGCCTTTGTTCCAAGCAAACCTAGACTTATTTATTTATTTATTTATTTTTAAACCAAGGAGTCTAGCTAATTTGCAGCCTGGGACCATAACAGAGTTGGAAGGAAGTAGCTAAGGTTGGGTCTTAATAAATCTTTGGATATAAAGGAAGTTCTTGATTATTAAATAAGCGCTGGTGTTCTGCCAGTTCTCAGGAAGCCTAGCCGAGTGACTGACACAATCCTGGCCTGTTTAAATTAACACCAGCCACAGGCCAAGCAGTGCAAAAGGTACATAGGCCATTTGATAAAGAAATACGTGCAGATATCATTAGTATTGATCATCTCACAGGTCTTGTAAGGCAATTCTGATGGCCTTGTTCAGTGAGATTTAAAGGTAAATTGATAAAAGCAACTACAAAAATTCATTGTCTCCACAGTTCCTAATCATTAGGCTTAGAACTGCAAAATGGTCCCTGAGTCCTATGGTTAATACCATGTATACTTCTAACAGTTAATGCTATAGCTACAGTATCAATAACTAGGTGTTACCCGAATAGTTTTTGACTTTTGAAAGTTCAGAAAAGGTATCAAAGGTTAATCTTCATAATATTGGAGTTTCCCAGGCTCTGCAGGTCCAGAGTCTTTCAAGATTTTAACCAAAGATCTGAAATAAGCTCACTGTTAGTAAAATCTGTGGACGTGCTAAATGGTAATCTGCTAAGCTACGGTGAGAGCAACTGCAAAATCACCTGGACTGCCTGGTAAAATTAACACTTTCAAACACGCTTTTACAGCTCAAACCATATATATTTCCAAACCCTATAAGATATGCTTCTGGAATGAGAGCCTGTACGATTGTTGGATGTACCAACAGGAATTGTGTCTTGGAAGTCAATCACTCTGTGTATCAATGAGACTGATACTAGAGCAATGTGTGTAGCTTTCACTTTAAAGATTAGGTGGTGCAGAAAAGACCTGAAAAAATATTAGAGGACTGGAATAAATATCTTACAACAATAAATTTAGAAAGCTACATCAATTTAATTTATCAAACAGATCTTTTAAGAGTTACTGCAGTGTTTAAATACCTTCACATGGAACAAGTACCATGTGCTAAAGCTTTTTAAATACTAGAAAAACATGTAAGAAGTATCAGTGGTTGGGAACTGAGGAAATCTCAGTCAAATTTGACATTTTTAATCATACATAAGCTATGCAGTCAGGTTTGGTACTGGCAATGTGGCTTAATGGCCCATGACATAAAGGCCAGAGTACATGATCCAATGATCCCTTCCAACCCTCAGCTCTCTAAAGTATTTTAGCTGTGTTCTGGAAGATTTGGCTGCCCTCTCCTTTGCTCTCTTTCCTATGACTAAACCAGTGATTAGTTCGTAGGGGCTGGTTTCAACAACAAATAACAGAGTTTGTGAAGAGTTAAGTGAGGCCAGCAGGCAGAAGGTGGTGGCCACCGGCTGCTCAGCACACAGCCCATCCGAGGGCTCTGGCATGTGTGCTTGTTCCCAGTCCAGTAGGCACGGGAGACAAGAGACGAGGGTGTTGGAGCAGGAAAACAGGGAAAATGAGATATGAGATGCAAGCAGGCTTCCTCAGTTCTGCTGGTTGTGTTGTATTAGCTTTTTACAGTCAGATTCCAAAAGTGGAAGCCGTCTTCTGGGTGGTTTTGGGTACAATATGAACATACCTGAGCTGTTATGGAGTTATCAGGATTTTGGCTGTCATTTGTTTTCCTTAAAATTCTGCTGTGATCAGTATAACTTAAGACAGATAACTTAAAATGTCCAGCCTCGCTTTCTCAAGTTTCTGGGAATGTGTTTCCCCATCTCTGTAGTCCCCTTCAATGGTATCTGTAAAAATGAGCATGAACCTTGGAGTAGGGGAAATCTCATGGCACAGCTTGAATGGGAAAGGCAGGCTAGGACTCTGCAAGCAAACCAGTTCAGCATATGGTAAACTGGGGCAGTGAAGGGACTGGCAGGACAGAATAAAGCACGCTTATATGGCACTATTCCTTTCTGTGCAGTGAGCTGGAAAGCTTACCTGGATCCTTTCAGAGACGCATGATGAGACTTGCTCCTGGGTTGTTATTATATGACCCTGAGAAAAGGGGGTTAAGACTGTGCAACCGTGCATTTAGAAAGAGCAATATTTTATCAGTGCATGTACTGGGTTGCTAAAGTGGGATTAAGTGTTTAGTTATTCCATAGTCCAAATTTTTGTGAATTAATTAGGAGATTGAATGAAGTACGGCTGTGGTATTGGGGTGAGATTGCTACTTTTTGTGCAAATCACAAAACTGTGATGTCGCTGTCAAGGCTCACATATGTTATATAGCTCATCTAATAACCACTTACAAGGACATAGGAAGGGTTGACAAATTTATTGCAGGATTTATGGAATCTACCTTGCTTCACAAGAGAAGAAAATGTGTAATACATTATGTTGCATGTAAGTGTATTATGATACAATTGGAAGAGGAAATGTTGAAGCTGACTACCATGAGAATATGTTGCGGTAAGCTCTCAAATAATCTCCTCAGGGAAACTGTGGAACCTGAAACTATTGAAATGAGACTGCACAAACATATAAGTGCCATTCTACCCCAGCGCACAAAAGCTCTAATTGGTCCTTTCTGTCATTCATTCAGATGATTTATAGGGAGCTGTACAAATAAGATGACTCATATAAAAAGCATACAAATATTAATTATGAAATATGCTTCTGTGAACCCTGAAGTAGGAAAAAGAATATTCAGTATTTAACAGCTGAAGTGGCTTTCTCTAAAACAAATCAAATAAATGTTTATAAAAGAGCAAATAAGTTGACCACAGCACTAATCTTTAAAAAAATAATATTCTTTCATGCCTAGAAAAAGTCCTTGCTTTGATTTTTAAGACGGTCCTTGACCTTGATGGCCATTTGGTAGAATCAGCTGATACCTATTCAAGCACAATTCAGACACGCCTCTGCCCTTGAAACAACTGTTTTACAGTTGATTTAAAGTTCTGTTTGTTTTTTCTTTTCGTTTTTCTTATTTTTCCCTCATGATTCCTGTTGCAAATCTATTCAGAGTTCAAGCCAAAACAGATTTAAAGCCAGACAGATTTAAAAAAAAAAATTGGAAAACAAATGTACTCTGTGAAGAGAAATATCAAATATATTCATGTTGAATTACTAGCAGTAATACAGATATCCTAATGAAAAGTGCTCATGTTTTCCTTCTGACGTGTAGAAAGCAAAGTAGAATCCATTTGACTTTCTTGAATCAGGAAAAGAACGGCTGGAGCTAATGGCAGGTTTGTAGGAAGAACAGTAATTTCTTGTTTTGATGGTGCTGTATTATCTTGGATGTGTTAGCCTGAAGAAATTAGAGGTACTTGTGACAGAAAACAAAACAAAAACAAGCAAACAAAAAATAACGATGAGATCTCATTTAGGATTTGTTAGGAAGTGTAATTTAGAGTTTCCAATAAATAATTGTTCACTTGCTTAACTACGTGCTCTCCATCTCAAGATACCCAGTGTTATAATTCCCACATGACCTTGGCTTCAGCAGCTGCAAAAATATTTGCAGCCCAGAAAGCCAGCCATATCCTGGCCTGCATCAAAAGCAGCATGGCCAGCAGGTCAAGGGAGGTGATTCTCCCTCTCTGCTCTGCTCTTGTGAGACCCCACCTGGAGCCCTGCATTCAGCTCTGGGCCCCCAGCACAGGAAGGACATGGACGTATTAGAATGAATCCAGAGGAGGGCCATGAAGATGATTAGAAGGCTGGAGCACCTCTCCTATGAAGACAGGCTGAGGGAGTTGGGGTTGTTCAGCCTGGAGAAGAGAAGGCTCCAGGGAGACCTTACAGTGGCCTTCCAGTGTCTAAAGGAGCCTACAGGAAAGCTGGGGAGGGACTCTGTGTCAGGGAGTGGAGTGACAGGACAAGGGGAAATGGCTTTAAACTAAAAGAGGGTAGGTTTAGATTAGATATTATATATATATTTGTATTATATATATATATTGTATATATATTGTATATATATAAATAAGATGTAGATTAGATATAAGGAAGAAATCCTTCACCCAGAGGGTGGTGAGGCACTGGCACAGGCTGCCAGAGAAGCTGTGGATGCCCCATCCCTGGAGGTGCTCAAGGCCAGGCTGGATGGGGCTTTGGGCAGCCTGGTCTGGTGGGAGGTGTCCCTGCCCATGGCAGAGGGGTTGGAACTGGGTGATCTTTAAAGTCTCTTCCAATGCAAAACATTCTGTGATTTTATGAACAGAGAACAAACTTGACAGCACTGATGGTGTCCTCTCAGAGCAGGAGCAGGCACATTAGATGCTGCAGAGCCTTTGCCAGGTGCTAAATTCTCCCCCTGGATGCCACAAGAGACAAGCAGTGTTAGGAAGGTTACTGAGCCTAAGGAACAGTGTGTGCTGCTTCTATCTTTCACCAGTTAATGGAAAGAAATTTGGGGCAACTGTAGCCTTGCTTGACTTTTTCAAAAGACAGTCCAAGACTAAAGAAAATTGCTCTGGGATCTGAGATCTGCCTCATACTCAAATCATTTTCCATTGCCATTTCACGTCATGTTTTCAGCTTGGTCTTCAATGCACTGTTCATAGAGAAGGACAGAAACATCAGTATTCAATAAAAGGTTAAGTCAGTAAAACTTCAGGAGGAGTTTTGTTTGGGAGTGAAAAGAGCAGGAGAATGGCGTGTAAGTGCTATGATATTGCTGCTGCAGAGTGATTAGGCCACCCAGGGGTGAAGGCATTGTGAGGGCCTGAATAGGAAATGCCAGAATTACTCAAGAGCATCTAAAATCTTGTGTATTTTATTCCTCTTTGTTGCTCTCAAACTAAAACCGAGGAAGAAGAGACCGTAGTAGCTCTGGCAGTATCTCACTGACCTTTAAATGCACTGGTTCTTAGAGATGGTTCAGATCTAGGCTCAGTTCTTACTTCAAAAACCACATCCTTATAGATGGCCACACAACCAAGGTATATGAAGATGAAAGTAGGGCACGGATAAAGTGTACTAGGTACAAATTAAAGCAGCATATTTTCAGTGCTGTACTATGCTTATAGCCCTCTACGTCTGTGTTCATTACTTTCTCATCTTCATACATCTTCCTCTTCTTCCTCTAAATGTCTTAGCTGAAAGCACTGTTTGTTTCTAGTCCTAACAGAAAAGAACAATCCTGAGGGAATGAAACAGGCTCTGTCCCTAACATAAGATAATCTTGCAAGGTAGAAAATGAAATCCTGAAATTATTTTCTGTGACTTTTCTGGTATGTATGTCATTAGCAAGCAGAATATGCACGCTCATCAAATTCTATACTTATGCTCGAAAGAAGCAATTTTTCTCTGTCCGTATTTAAAACCCATGCCCAACCACACAGCGGCTAAAGCTCTGTAATACTGTCATGGTAATTTCTGCGAGTTGGAATACTAAGCACCGAGTCAACATTTTCCATCTTCCTGATCACATTATATAAACTAGATAAGAACATCTTAAGCTTTCTGCAGACTTCATACTTGTATCTTTGTGCAAATATTACAATATCATATGAAAATACCTTCTGAATTCCAACATGTCTGAACTTTTAGTTTGCACATGTTCTTTTCCACCTGCTTCCTACGATTTCTCATTTCGAATTTCCTGTATGCATTTACAAAGGTAAATACATACTTTTGTATTAGGTAACCTTTACTTAAAGAGCACTGAGTTAACGTTATTTAGGAGATGAGTGAAGCAGTATACCAAAGATTTATTTTAGGAAGCTCTGTGCGTTATTCATATAGCAAAATAGCGAGAGAAATAATTATGGACATTGCTGGTAAGGTGCATCAATTCGTATAAATGAAATCACTAGAAGCTGCCCTGATGAAATTATTGCCGTGATCCAATCAAATCCAACACCACTTTGCGATCATATGAAATGCTTCAGTTACTTTTTCTGAGGTAGTAAAGCCTGTTATTTAATATGTTTCAAATATTTATTTACTGTAAGTCAGTAGCAGTTGTTAAATATGCAAAACATAACATACAAACATTTTATGCTTTTGGAAGTGCAATCAGGATGAGCTGCCAAAAGATCCCTGGGCAAGAATGTCCAGACCCAATCTGTTGCCTTGGGAGGCAGATTTTAGGAGAGGCAAAATCACAGCCTGTAGTGAAAAAGAGACCATATGGGACTCACAGCAGCGCCAGTGGCTTTATGCCCAGCTCATGCCCCTGCCCACACCAGCTCCACAGCAGCTGCAGCCCTCAGATGAGACAGGGCAAGGCAGGAACATGCAGCCACGTCTTTCTTACCTGTGTGCCCTGCCCCACATTGCTGGGAGAACAGGGAGGAAAAGTAAATAAGAAAGTCAGAGAGAGAGGAAAAGAGGGATAGAGAGAGTATATATATGTGTATATATGTATGTATATATAGAGAGAACATATATATATGGATACATAGAGAACAGGGATACACTGTCTGCTCTCCACATACAGACGGATGCACAGGTCTTCCCTGGGGTCAGTGAAATCCAGGGATCACGCAATACAAATACAAAGTATGGTTGTGCAACAGCAAGTGTTTTATTCCGCTTGTACTTGTCCTCCACAAATAAGAACCACAAAGGGCTGCACCTCTGTATCCGCCGGTCAGGATAACCCAGAGGCGAGACAGGGCACAGAGAGAGCAGACGGTGTAGCCAGTAGCACAGAGTAAGACGATAAAGAACTCCCAAATGCAAAGATGTTGCTTCAGGATGCGTCATCAGCTGCGTCATCCTGTGGAATAACCCATCTAAATCTGAGCATATTAAGTTCTCCAGTGAGTTTATTAATGTGGGCTAACGCCATCTGTTTGTGGACGCAGGGCATTATATCTCTCATTAACATGATACAGTAGTTAAATTTAGATAGGCTCTTGGCTGAGCTGAGTATCATTTAGCTGTTCTTATTCATGCTCTGAATTATTTCTAGGCACTGGAGAATGGAGTGGTTAATTAATATGGCTGAACCTAACTTTTCTACAGCTTAGCTGAAATTCGCCTAACCAATAAAAAGGCAATTCTTTCAACAGAACATTTTCTGTTAGTAATGTTTAAACTCAAATGTTTTACAGAAATAAACCACGATGATGAACAATGAGGATGGTGAAACTGAGTACAATAATTTAATGTGAAAGTTTATAAACCTGTCAAGTAGTAATAATTGTTTTGAACGGTTCAGTTATAAACTGCAGAGGCCTTTTCTATACTGTTCTTGTGCTCAAATTTTAACACTTTTTCATTGGCTCTTGCCAGAAGGTAAATTATTATTATTTTTTTTTAATGTCAGTTATATAAGGTGGAAAAAGATGGCAATAGGTACCCAGTTACTGGCTAGCAGGAACTCCCTGCTAGTGACTCCGGCCTCATAGCGTGCTGCTGCTGGCTAGCTCAGGCTGTTTTCCCAAAGCTTTGGCCAGGATGGATAGGTCCTAGAAAATCTACTCAGTGGCAGAGAAGAATAATCATACAGATTCCTTGGTCAACTGAGCAGTCCCTGTCAAACACAGTGTTTTACATGAGGTTTGAGCTCAGCTGTGTGACTTTGCACAACTCCACAGCCATCAGTAATCACAGGCCAGCCAGTGGAGGATTTTCCAAGGCTATTGGAGCAGCAGAGATTATTGTCCCTGCACGTAGCTGTCAATACAGAGCTACTCACACGCTGTGCTCAGGAAGCTGTGGGTGTTGCATGCCTGCATGGCGGTTGCAGTGAATTTGCCCTCAGTGAATTTGCCCTGTCTGTACCCTTTAATTAAAGCGCCGTAGTTCTTTGGCTTGCATCACAGTGAGCCAGAGAGAAGGGAAACAGTTATTCAGAGATGATGAATTTATTAAGAGGGCAAAGGGATCATCAACCCAGCACTAGCATCCTCCCAGCACAATGTTCAGGCTCCCACTCAAGTGGTAATCATGCAATTACATGGCTCTCCTGTTCGGATTGAGTGCCTGTCTGCCCTGGCAGTCCTTTGCTTGTTGCAGGAGTGAGATTGCTGCCAGAGTATCACATCCTCCCTTCATAAATGACACTGACCTATAAGTGAGGTTTCAGACAGAACACAAAAGAATATTCCACGGTCTGGTAAAACGCATCTGGTGAGAAATTTGGAGCCTGATTTGGAGCCTATACTTTGTAGGATCCGTAGTTAAATAGACCTGGGGAGATTTCTAGTAGCAGCTAACTCTAACCCTGCAGAAGACAATACTGTAACAAGATTAAGAACTACAAGTAGAAGCTAAAAACATCCAGCTTCAAATTCTGTTGGAGAAGAGGTAATCTGAGGAAGGACTAGTGAAAATGAAATAATTAAACATTCAAAGACCTCCTTTCAGATGCTTATATCTCTTTTGCTAGAAGCTTACTAAAAAGATAGATGTCCTTCTAAATCAAGTAGAAATTAATGCGAAAGTTACTTTCTGAGATTTGGGGCATAAGTTATAGAGATCAGCCTGGACAATCATGTGGTTTTTTTTTGCTTGAATGGCCATTGCTCCAGAAGTTGTGGACTTTACCTCTTTGGCTAGGAAGTTAAACTAGTGAACTGCAGAGGAGGTCTGCCAGCTGCCAGAGACTCTGGGAATGGTTGAAGTCAGCATCAGAGAGAAGAAGCAAAAGATGACAGTAGCCAAGCCGAAATGTATGTAAGGGCTCAACTGCCCTAAAAAGTCTCAAGTTCTGTAACAGTGGTATCAGTGAGCCTGTTATTGTCACATGAAGTGTTTGTGAAGTCAGGGAATGATAATAACTTAAAAGGAGATTTCTCAGAGCACATCCATTTCTTCAGATAATCTGCATCATTGTAAAGATTTTTGCCTCCCCTCATTTTTAACTGCTTCTTGGGATTCTTCAGAAAGCACTGGGAAACTTTATTCACGTAACTTTTCCTCTTTACTGCCACTGACCTGCTGCCTCCTGTGATGTGATATGATGAAGAGAATCTTCTGTACAGCTTTTCCAAAAATGAGTCATGACAGAATCCACAACATGCATGGAGCTGTTGGCTTAGCCCTCTCCCCTGGGAGGAATGTCGAATTCCTAGTCATCATCTTGTTCTCCAGGTTGCAAGAAATATAGCTGGATAGCCTCCCACTTATGCAGAATCTTTGCAACTGCATCATATATACATAAATAGAATATATAATTATAATTCATATATATTGATACACACACATGCATACTTGAGAGGCCATCAGGACCACTCTGAGCGCATGCCTCTTCCTGGGGTGCTCTGCTAGGTAGCAGTGGGACATGGGGCAGGGGATGAAACACTCAGTGAAGACCATAACTCTAGACGAGGTGGTAAAGCTGAATTAATCTGCGGTGTTATTCTGAGCATTCAGTGTCCATGATGATTTCCTTTAAGGACACTGTTTATCTAGGTGCACAGGCTGTGCACCTCTGTAGCACGGAGTCAGATCCTGAACAGGTAGGGCAAGGTGGGCTACCCCCTTCGGCTGCAGGATTTCATAGAAGAGCCATCTTTTGCAGTTCAAGCTTCTAGCAGCTCTCTCTGTTCCTTTCTTCTACACATCTTGCCCACTCAAAACAGGTTAAATGGATCTGTCAGCCTCAGCCTCAGATTTCTTCATTTGTCTGTCAGTGCAAATTCCTAGGGCCAAGTTCAGCCATTCCTCTCTTCTAGCAAAGTAATTATTAAAGGGATTTGCAACTTAGAGAAGCAGAAAACAAGCTGCCTTTTCCTATTAGGAGTGATAAGCCAATCTTACTCTAACTACAGACTTCACTGTGACTCTGGCAAACAACAGAGTAGTATTTTTTTCTGTGAACAAACTCAATATGTTGGGTACATGAATCCTACACAGGTATGTGGTATTTCTGGACGTACTGCAACATGGGGTAGTGCTCCTGCACAATGGCAGTGTGTGCTACTGTTGTTACAGTTGGTTTATCAACAGCATTGTGGTTACAGCAATTATAAACGCTCACCTTTCAGATGTCGGAGGAAAGTCTTACAACATGAAGAGAAATCTCACTTCAGTGAACTGTAGCTGCAGGCTTAAGGCAGAAATTTGGTGGTACGGTCAGGTATTGTTCTGTTCCACCAATCAGTGCTACATATCACTGCATCACAGAATGGTTTGGGTTGGAAAGGACCTTAAAGACCATCTGGTTCCAACCCCCTGCCATGAGCAGGGACACCTCCCACTAGATCATGTTGCCCAAAGCCCCATCCAGCCTGGCCTTGAGCACCTCCAGGGATGGGGCATCCACAGCTTCTCTGGGCAACCTGTGCCAGTGCCTCACCACCCTCTGAGAGAATTTCCTCCTAACATCTAATCTAAATCTCCCCTCTTCTAGTTTAAAACCATCCCCCTTTGTCCTATCATTATCTACCCAAGTAAAAAGTCGCTCCCCATTATAGATATATAAAAGTGTCTGCTGAGTTTGTTTCTTCCACCTCACAATCTTTGCCATCAGCCCTTCAGATAACTGCACAACCTGAGTTGAGCACCTCTGACCAGGCTTCTTTCTGTGTGTCTGGAAAACCTTGTCAGATTGTGGCCCATGTGCATGGTCTGTATGTGACATACAATAAGCCTGGTGCTTTCAGTGACCGCCTGGTTTGCTTACAATGCCTGCTTGCTCTGCATCAGCGCAGCCAGTGCAACGTCCCCAGGAACTGCGTGAGGTGTCCCCAGACACATGTGAACACATTCATTTGTACACAGATAGCACATTGGGCATGCTATGTCTGTAACTTTTTGTCTTCTCTTAATTCTTCCTTTCTTTTCCATACTTGGGCCCTGATGGTGCTTAAGCACTTTTTAACTGGACAGAGTTGGACTCTTTGAATGTCTCACTGGGAGACCCTCTCTCCTACCTTCAACCACCTTTGTAGCTCGCCTCTGAAATGTCTTCAGTGTTTCAACATCTGTCTGAAGTAAGTTTCTGGTAACAGGCTGATTGATGAAAACGCTGCTCTCCTACCGAAGTGGAAGAGAGTGCATAGGAAGCTATCAGCAGGTGTTACCCAAAAAGTCAAACACTAATGCCTTCTTCTGGATTCAGTCTTCACTACAGTGTCTGCCAATGGAATTTCAAAAGTGAGCATCTGTGTAGAGGATTGCTTGGGAAAAGTGTTTTGTTTGCTTGTTTGTTTTGTTTTTGTTTACCTGGTGAAAATGAAGATGGTAAGCACCAGTGGAGGAGGGAAAAAGCACAACAGCCAGAATCAATAAGATCAGATAAGCGAACTGTGGAATATACATGTATATAAATCCTAAAGAGGCTTTCTGAGAGAAGGTGTCTCTTCATGAAGCTGCTTTGGCATGGCAGAAGACATCCTGGCGGCCTCATACAGGCTCTTTTAAATTCTGAAGCTGAATGAAAAAATGGGACAGCAAGGCCAGACCCTGCCATGGGAAGGCTGGAGCATGGGCTCAGAGGGCCTGTGCCTGTCAGCAGAGGCTGGTGGACACACACACAGCGTGGCCAAGACACAGCGCCAGCTCACAGCTAGGGACACAGGCAGGGGACGAGAGCTACTGGGACGAGATGTTGCAAAAAGAGAATTAAGCTGTAAAATTTTATACTTATGAGTTCTCAGGAGACATGAGGAAACTGTGAAATTATTGCAGCCTGGGAACCTGGGAAGGTGGCTGAGATTTGCAAGAAGCTATCATATATGTTGGTTCACCAGTTCGTGGAACAACTCCTTCCTCCCCTTACACAGCACGTTAATGCATTTATGGCTTTCTAAGGCTGGCAGCACCATCTAGTGGCAGCCTATGCTGGCACAGCAAATAATTCACGTTTTCAGAGGACAGCAGATTTTTACAGCACTCATTTGCTCTTTAGCACCTTGCTCTTATCCCTGCTTGCAAACACAAGAGAATGAAAATAGTTTAAGTGTAGCAATACAAATGAATTGAATTAAAAAAAAAAGTGGTTTTAGTCCATCCTCATTTTTATCTAGCCATCGTTACTATCATTTTTCCTGACCATTGTAAAAATACAGCTTATCCCTTTATATAGCTCTTTCTTTTTAACTGCTGTGCATTCCCCACTACTACACTTGATGTTTGGTGTTTTCACCTTCGTATCACAGTGCTCAGTGTCCTAACCTACTCCCTTAGCTTAAATTTATGTGCCTGTGAACGTCTGAACTAGGACAGAGGGGCGCAGAAGTGTCTGGTATAAATGTTGAGAGTCTATATTTAGTGAAAACTCGGCACAAGAGAAGACCATAATAGGAATTGCAAATCATCTATAGGAATAAATGTTTATTCTTTAAATCCCTGTGCTTACATTGTCTGTAGAAGAATTTAATGTTACACTCTCCAAGATTCTTCCGAACATACGTATTTTTTAACATTTTATGAGAACAGTTTTGCACTGAGTTGTAGATAAATATAAATAAGTAAATGAACTTCTCCAAGCTGGAAAAAGAACTGTATGAGCGCATGAGAAAGAATATGATATCTCCTACACTTTTTTTACCGTTTTCTCATAACATGGCAAGTAGAGAGCTTCCAATGACTGTGCCAAGTGGCATGTTTAAAGTAACATTCATTGTTATACTGTCACAAGATGATGTGGAGATCAGAAACAGGTTAAAAAAGGAATTAGGCATATCTTTGGAGGATAGGTCTAATGATGGCTGTTGTACTCAGCAGTTTAGCTGCAGCCCTGAGCTTGGAAAAGTCCCAGGTGCTGATGACTGGAGACTGGTGGGATTTATCAGTCTTAAAGACAGAGGAGTGGCTGGGGTGGCATAGGTCATCAAATCCACTGCGCTGTCTCCAACAGCCTCCCAAAGCAAATGGCTTGGGAAAAACAAAAACAAATATATAAAATAGTTCCCTTTGGGGACTTCCCCACCTGCGGGTATTTCTCAAGTCTGCTGTGATCTCTTTTATAACATTCAGCGGAAGTTTTAAGAGCTTTTGCAGCTTCCACTTGAGCCCCACTGGAATTTTGCATCTGCAGCCTCCGGGGTGAGGAATTTCCTAGCCCTAGTAGCTGCTATGTGGTGAGCCATTTCCTTTTGTTTATTTTGAACTTGACTTCTACTAAATTTTTTTGACGGCCTTTGCTTCTTATTCTGGAAAAGACAGGGAACAGCCTGCAGCAACTGCAATGATGCGATTTGGAAGCAGCACCTGTAATAACACCAGGCTTTGTGCTGCATGTCCTGCATTTGCTGTCCCAGAGACCTGGTGCAGGGATCCCTGGGCTGAGATTTCCTGGAATGGGCTGAGAGGAAACCAAACAGGATTAAGAAAAAAGCAGATGGGCACTTGCCCAACACCAAAGCTCATCTCCTTCCTGGGGCCAAATAAAATAAATTTGTCTTGGATCCGGACTCAACCATTCCTGATTTACACAGACATGATGGTACCAGTTTGCTTGTTTGCTCTATTTTACCATCTCTTTATAAATTTGGTGTCTTCTACCATTACCAAAGTTATGTTTTTAATAACACAGAGAAAATTCTAGATCAAGTAGTTTGCTGGAGATATGCAACCTCAGCAACAATGTTTAGGGTTAGGGTTTAGGTAATCCTTTTTTTTTTTTTTCTTTTTTTTTTCTCCTCCAGACTCTTTTCTTTCTTTCCATGACTTTAACTTACAATTTATTTCCTTCCAGGTTTATAGATTTGCATCGATGTTAAGTATACAGCAGAAAAGACTACGTCAGGGACAGGAAAAATCATCTTTTGGTAAATTTGGTGTATCCAGGTCACATATGCTATCGCAGCTGAGTTGACTGCCTTGGGAACTGAGGCAAGCCACTTGAAAAAGCAGCTGCTCCTGTCCGAGCCCCTGACCTCGTACGTATGAATTGTGCCTGTGGCAACAAAGTTAATAGCTAACACAAGAGGAGAAATAGAAAGCAGGTGGCCTCTTGAAAAGGCGGCCACAGCTTCAGGACCATGTTTGTACTACAGAGCACATCCTAAGCCGTGCATTTTCTTTACCCAAAATATTTTCTGTAACCTTTTTCTGTAACCTCAGTCCTTACTTGACCCACAGTCCTCCCAGAGGTCTGGAAAACTTGATATTAAAATATACCTTAAAAGAATGCATTCAGACCACAGTAAAGAGACTGCAAAACCCTGCAGTGTTGCATATGTCTATTAAGTTATGGTTAGTGCTCAGATGGTTTCATTTGTAACAGCAATCAAGTCACGAGCACTAGTACCTTTAGAGGAATGTAATGCCATCATGCAAGGTGTCACAAAGCTGAAGTCTAAATCTTGCTTTCCTAATTACAGCGAGTAGTGTCTCTTTGTTCATTCAGCTCCATCTTTTGCTGAACTTCATCAAACGCATTTAAAATACCCTTTTGAGAGTGGAGCTTGAGGCATAGAGATCAGGCAGCGCTATGGATCTGGCTCCTTAACATTTCAATTTCCTTTTTTTTTTTTTTTTTTTTCCCAGACCTGCAATCTGATCCCTTGCACAGGAGAATCATTCCACAACAATGGCAGAAGAAGCAAAACTCACATTTCTAAAGACATATCTTTAAAAAGCTGCCTTTTAAGACTGGCTAGGTGAGCTACCTAGAGGTTCTTATGTGAGGAAAAGCTGTCAGACTGGGCCAGCCGTTTGAATGGGTAATTAATTCACACAAGTCTATGTTGTGAGGTACATACAAATACTACAGACCAAATAATTTGTAACATTTTGTAAGTACTAAAATTAATGTTGTATGAATTTGTCATTTCAACAAAAAAGTTATGGATTGTTTGTATTATAATTTTATCTTGTTAATGTAAAAGGAGAAATTTTGCTTTCCCTGGCCTCTTGGGAAGGAAAAAAAAAAACAACAGTGTTTCTAATTATCCGAACGCTCAGGAACATAAAAGAATAGCAAGTGGTGAAATTATAAATCTGTTGGAACAAGTCCATGTTTTCTGATTAAACTCTATTTCTGGTGGCTCTCAGCAATCATGTTCCTCCTATGTTCATAGTAATTGCATGTGTCAAAGCTGAGGCCTTGTGTAAACTGTACCAAATGAGTTACAATTTTAATTTAGAAGGAGATAACTGTATTTGCCCCTGCAGGCAGATTGCATCGGGTTAGAAGTATAAAAACGAATAAGAAAGAGAGCAGGGAGGAGGCTGGAGGGCCTCCAGGTTAATAATAAGTAGAAAATCTAATAAGGCTTACATTACAACACTTGAATTTTAGAGAAAAAAAGAAAAAAGAAAAAAATACAATTTGCAAACATGAAGTCAAACTCTGTTACTTGCATCTGGTCCATGTGTATGAGTGCATATTACTATATGCATGTGGGTATGTCTGGTTTGGGTACAGACTTATCTCTGATTTTTATAGTTTAAGGTTATGGTGTGCTTTACCCTTGGTACTACACTGATGAAAAAATGAGAAAAAAGTTTTGAAAAATTTGCAAGCTCTCAAAACCTGATATATTTCCACTATTAAAAAAAAAAAATGCGCTCAATCCCTATAATTGCATATTTCAGATTTTTTCTATTTTAAACAATACTCTAGATAACTATCTTATATTGCATTTTGAAAAGGTTGCTGTTTTCATGAAGAATATATATATATTTTAAATCTAAACTCTTATTTTTCTTTTGAAATTTTAATCAAGACCATTAAGATTATGTATGAATACAGATACGAAGCTGCAGTCATTTTGTGCATATTTGAAAGCGGTCAGTTCAGCAAAGACTAGATGCTGTCAGTAGTTTTTCTGAATACTCTGGGCTGTGGAAATCATTTCTGCCTCACCTTCTGTACAAAAGACCACTAAAACCCAAAGGTTATTTGAAAAGAATGAGCTCATACTACTACTTATAATTAAGGTTAACACCTTTAATTTGTCTACAACCTTGCAAATTTCCTCCTTTAAGGAGCCAGCTTCCAGCTGGCTCTGTGTTTATGCATATTTGATTTTCACCTGAAGTAGTCTGTTCATTTCCCACAATGAGATTACAAGAAGAGGTCTGTTTTGTACCTGTTAACATTTTCTCTATAATTACTTCATTAAGAAGCCATAGTTCCCTCATGTTTTAGTGTAGGATAGTTAATCTGAAGACCAGGAAAGATGCGTAATCTGCTACTTCTTCTATTACCATGTTTCAGAGGTAAACTACCCTGCCCATTAAAATATTCTGCCTATTTAGTAATGTGAATATGTCAGGTTTTAGATTTTCAGCCTTTAGTTCTTGTTGCACTTTTAGCTGCCAGTTTTAAAAAAGCTTAATCCCTGTATTAGTGTTTTTCCCTCATGGAGATAATTGAACTCTGTAATCATTTCTCCTCAGTCTTTTCTTTGATAAGTTAAAGAGGCTGAGGTCTTTAAATCTCACTACTTCTCTCTCAGAGGCATTTTCTGCAGGTTTTGAATAAGCTGTTGAACCTTTGAACTATCTCCTTATTATGCACTGCAAATGGCAGTGTAATAATTTCATTGCATTTCTTATTATAGAGGAAAGATAGATCTTGTGATTTTTTTTAATATCTTTTACTATTCATTGAATAAGCTTCTGAAATGTTTTCTGTTCTCACTGCAGTTTGAGATCTGTTCTTCAAGACAATGGAGCTACCTGATTTTTGTCAGCACCAACAAGTCTTCCCTCTTCTATAAGGCCCTGTAGTACCATGCACTCTGTACCTGCACCTCTTACCCATATTGCACTCACTGCTCTCTGACAGTCTTTGGGCTTCTTACAAGTTAGGAAAAAAATTATTAGTAGCTAAACCTCTAGCAAGCTGCTCTCAAAATATTCCTTCCCCCCCCACCCCAGTTTTGTCTGTGATTTGCACTCAGGAGACAGGTGTGGACACCACAAAATCTGTGGCCAGAAAGGTCACGGAGCTTACCCAGTCACCCCACGCTGTCCTTCGTGGCACGAGCAGAAAGGAGAGCACAGGAGTTTTTGCTGGCTGCTTCCCACCCCTGGGTCATTGGCATGTACTGCTGACCTGAGGACACTTACACCTTACAGGGGGCAGATGTGACTGGGGATATTTCCTTCACAGACACGTTGAAGAGAAGACAGCCTTCCTAGGCAGGCCTGTCATCATGATTGTGTCTGGAACCAGAGATCAGTTTTTGATAGTGCTTTCCTGGGAATGAGGGACAAAGGAAAGGAAATGGGAAGAGAAGATACCTTTTCTGCATGGACATCTAGGCCTGTGGGGCTGTTATGGGGCTCGTGATACCATAGTCACAAGAGGGTGTGGGGAATTCCTAGAGGGGACCTTTGGGCCTGCTGTGTTCTTGCTTGCTTGTGTGGGCTGTGGAGCAAGTGCTGAACCAGGTTTTGGCCCAGCTGATGGGCAGTGTGTGAGAGTGGCCTGTTCCCCGGGTGCCAGGGGCAGAGCTGAGGTGAGCCTGTCCATGTCACCTGGCCAGGGACCAGGGCCTGCTCCCTGGGACAGGCCACAGACACACTGTGGGCATAGGCCTCGCCTCTGTTCTTAATAACATGCACCCACTCCTCATGAGGTACTATGCTGTTGGAGAGTTCTCCTAACACCTATAAGCATTTGTCTTTTTTGGTTATCCTTTTCCAACTCCTTCTAATTAGCTTTCGCATTTTTATACTTGTCCAGGAAAGATAATTTTCTGTGTTTTACTCTAAGCTACAGGGATGTTGGGTTTAAGTCCTTCATGATCCCAACTACAGCGCAGCTGTCTGACAGCACTGTTTTGAGCTTGACTCTGGCATAGCTGATGATGAAATCAGGAGCTGTTTCTCTTCTCGATTCTCCAGATAGGTTGCTGTCAATCATGTGTTACAGCAAAGGACGGCTTCAACGCGAGTGTTTTGTGCCTTGCAACTGTGTGGCTTTGTGATTTAACATCTTTTAAATGGAGGAGATGGGATTTATGTCTTACCAACATTGCGTTCAGAGCTCTGCACTGAGTAATATGGTCAAGACATAAAATATTTTAATAAAAACTTCAGGACAGAGCTGATTTTTATCGACTTATCTTAATTTGTCATTGTTCTGATAGTGTAACACCAAAACACCTTCTACAGACATATACAGGATAACTGGAATCTGCAAACACAGGAAAAAGGAGCAAGGGTACAGGAAACACTGTAATATCATTCTTCTTCCCACAAATGACATTCGTGCATCTTCTTTTTTGGATAGGGTCCAGGCTGAGGACTCAAGGGGAGAACAAATAATAACAAGGAGATTTCCTTTTGTAAAAAATTGGTTCTGCATTATAGTGAAGTCAAAGCTTACAAGTGCTGAATGGGCAGATTTGTTAGATCAGTAATTATTTTAACAGTGTTACAACAATTCCAGAAAACTAGTATATTTAATCTAAATTACACTCATCTTTAAAGCTTTCTTTGACTTTACATCATCCATGATTATAGACTTCAAAAGGCCTAATGACTCTTGATAACTGAACACATTTTCCACCAACATATTTGCTTAAATACATCACATTTATTTATCCTGTGCATTTTTTGTGTGGCACTTTTGAGCAGGATGACCTAACAATCAATCAAAAATACTAAAGTCTATAACCTAAGTGTTGGAAATTAATTGTGTTACTGAGTTAATATTGTAAGAAGGATGAGAAGACAGTAAGTAATGTGGGCTGAAAGCAACTTCTTTTTGGATAGAAGCCTTAGTGGAATTTTGTGCCAAAATTAACCACAGATGTGAATGTGCTCATGCATTTTAGATAAAGGAAAGGATTATTCAAATTTAGGGGAGTCAAATCAATGATAGGTTTTATGTTCCTTAGCAAACAGATCTATCATTTCTGTTTCAATGTCCTATAAAAAATAATCCGTAGGATAACTTCTGAACGTCTTTTGGACATATGAAAGCACATGGAAATACCTTAGCCTTTTTGCAAAAAACCCTAGCTCACAGTAGTCATCTGGGGTATTTCGTAAACTGATTGTTTTTGGGAAGCAGTAGTGTTTCCACAGAAAACTTACTCCCCCACCCCCCAACTTCTAGAGAGAAAATCCTTTTCGGTGCTTTATTACTCCAAAGCAAAAATGCCTTTAATGCGAAAGCCAACATCGATTTATATAATCAGACAGTTTACCATGAACTGTTCAAAACCAGAATAACATGACAAATTACAGCTTAGCTGATCCTCTTGGAGTTTCACAATGACATAATTAAATGTTTGTTCTGTTCCATCTGGTCTGTTAGCAAACATATTTCCACTGAATATGGACCTTGTATTTTCTCCGAAATAAATAGTTGTCTAACATTGGAGGAAGTTTAATAACAACTATGAATAGGTGCCTAGAAGTCTTTCTGTGGATTGTAGCTTTCATTTATACATTACAAAGAATGATATGAAATAATCACATACACAAAAACTTCTTGGTTTAGCGCTATTATATACAGGCAATGATTGCTTATTTTGATGTTAGTAGTTTTGAAAATAAGCATAGGGATTGATGTCCAGGAGATGAGAATTTTGATAAAGGACAATGGTCTATCTTTGTTCTCTACTATTGTCCAACTTGAGTGGCTATATTCAAGCAATCAAAGTTACTGCAGATTTATATCAGTTTAAAAGAAATGGGAAATTTTCTCAAAGTAATGAAATGACTTCCTTCATCCTGCTTAATCCTATTTCACTGCAGCAGTGTAATATGACTTGCATGCTGTTAATTACTGATTCCTAAACTCTATTAGTGAAGCATACTAGACTTTGATTGCTCTTCAGAGTCCTGTTCCCTGATTCCAAATGACTTGGTGTGAACTGGAGATATTCTCTGATGAAAAACAAAATGAGCAAAAAAATGACATTGTATGTACTTTTATTACTGCCTTAGACTGTCAGTTAGTTCTGTTTGTTTCACAAGATTATTTTTTCTGGAGAACTATTGTAGTAGGGCTTCATTCTTTGTATGAGTGAAAGCCAACTTTTTTTTTTTTTTCAAAATCTTATGAAAGTTGGCTAAAAAACCCCATGACTCAACCTTGAAAGAATTGCAAGTTAGGTTCTTCAGTTGTTTTTTTTTTTGTTTTACTTTAAAAAAGAATCTATATCAGTTAATACAACTTTGTATAGTATAATTACATATATTACTAACATTTTAAATCATTGTGATATAACCACAGTATGCAAGTAAGTATACAAGTTAAGTATTGAAAAGTTTTATTATTATTTTGAAGAGAAGATCTCAGTGTGCTTGAGTTTGTGGTTTTGCCATCCTGTTAATGCTGATAGCTCTGCCCTGTTCATGAGACTTCCTAGTTTCTTACTACAAAACAGAAACAATCCCTGCCTTCTTCATCCAAATATTCTTCTTTGAGATTTGAGCCCACTGGTGAGGAAAATGTTACTGATTTTCAGAAGTATCAGGCCTTAAGACTGAAAAAGCAGTAAGGCTTTAAGACTGAAAGCATCCTCTCACTTTGCACTCTCTCCTTTTCCTCTTGCACTCAATCTTTTCTTAACTTTTCCTCAGAGCCAGCAAAAGTATTTTCGCGTTGTATACAAACCTTTCCTCCTTGCCCATGATTCAGTAATGGTGCCCTCTGTATAAATGGGCAGTCCTTTTCACTACTGCTTGACTCTTTGCCAAACTCTCTTTGGCTTCCCTGCATGGGCATAATCCTCTTGTGTTTTCTTTCAGAGTTGACATGGAAATATACAGTAATATTTTCAGATGTATCCTGAGAGACTTTATTAGGAAAACCCTTCTTATCGATGAGTCCTCATTAATAATTATGTTTGGGCAATCATCACTTAGCCATTTTACAACCCGCCTAATGTGAGTAATGATTTCTGTAGCAATCTTGTATTTAAGATGCTGTGCATTGCGAAACAGAAATCTTCAGAGGGAAAGCTTGTTTTTATAGCTATGCTGAACATTAATACTAATAAAAATATAACTATATTCAATGCAGAATGAAATTGGATGGAATTAATGTGTTGTGATGACAGTCTAAGGAAATCTCAATATCTCCTTTGTCATAAGGTCATCAGTGCCTGAAGTCAGCTTTGTTGACCCTAGAGGGAGTGAGTCACCATGACAGAAAATTCATGACCATGGGATTCTATCTTTTTATACAAAAATCCCTAGTCAAAATTGCACAGCTATGTGTACAACAAATATAATTTCATCATGCATGTCAAAAATTGAAGTGAAGGCTAATCCACTTTGGTGACAACTCTTCAGAGTGATGTCAAGTTTTGATCTAAAAGGGGACTCATGCCACTCATTTTGATTTACCCTAAGATCAAAATGAGCAAACAATACAGAGTCAATCACAGTGCTTGTAGCAGTGATGAGGTTGGCAGTAAAGACCCTTCTCCTTTTCTGCCTGAGATTGTTCAAATACTGACTCCAAAGAGCTCAAATTGTAGAAACTTCATTGCTGTGTTTTTAATAACGTATATCTCCAACATTATCATGTGTTGGGAAATGAAGGCAAGGTTTTGTGTACACAAGAAGAGACTCTGTGCCCCAAATCCTCATATATATATATATATATTTTCTTTTTTTCCAAATATGAATTGGTCTAGTAAGGGGTGATTACAAATCTTGTCCTGCTTATGTCCTTAGTCCATCAGGGCTACCAGAACACCAATATACTCTGTGTGGTGAGAGACAAGAGTATGTCTGTAAAGAAAAGTTGTATGGAAACGTATCTTTTTTTTTTTTTGGTGTGTGTGTGTGTGTGTGTGTTCCTCTCTGAGAACCTGTGAGCCATACAGTGAATCCCTCTTTCTCTTTGCTCTTCTATTTCATTAAATAATAATTTATGAAAGCTGTTAGGGTTTAATGCAACACAATATATGCCAGTTAGCACAAATTAAAACATACAGTAAAACACTGTCTCTGGAATAAAGAGCCTCCTGATAGATGATGCAATGATACTTTCTCCAGATGTTTTCAGCAAAACAGGAAAATCATTATGCATGTCAGTTGTGATACAAAGACAAACTCATCTGCAGTAATGAAGTCTAATATTTTCAGTAATTATCATAGATTTGGTCTATTTGTTTCAGTCGCACTATGGACTTTTCACTGGCAGGGGATGACAAAAATATTGCTGAAGGTTCATCTGGAGAGGGAGTTGACTCAACTGGTAACATTCTTATAAAGCTTACAGTCTTTTTCTGGCGGTGGCATTGCTCCTTTCATAGTGGTCTCAGTGTGAAAAGGGCTTGCCCATCCCTCTTGGGTGCCTGGAAGTACTGTTGTTACTCCAAAATTAGGCCCAGGGAAGTATGGTTCCATGCACTACCCAGCTGCAAACATAACTTTCTGATAGTTTTCATGATATACTTCCTTGTACAGGGGAAGGTGTTGATATTCTTCTGGTCTTCTAGAACATATTCAGGTCTCAGTTAGGGTCTTATGGTCCCTCAGGCTGCTGGAGTAGGTGGCAAGATATTTATTTTGCTCACATATTGGTCAGCCAGCTCTGTGGCTTCCTTCACTGAGGCAGGTTAGTCAACTGCTCTGCAAGCTGATATCAAGGGGAATATTCCTGAAACTTTCTAGATATTTGCAGTAGAAAGGACTGAAACAAATACATTCATTTTAGTGTTTGGCTGGCTCAAGCTCAGTAACATTTTGTGCTCACCTTAAACGTAAGGTTGAATGAGAAAAACGTCCTGAGAAATAGAAAGCAACAGAAACAGTGAGGAAACTCTTAATCCAGACTAACTGCAATAACACTGCTCAGTTATTTCCCCCTACTAACAGGTCTTAAAGCTTTTTTAACAAAAAGGATGTGAAGAGACATGAATAGCTTGCTGTCATAACAATCTAACCTCTGAGTTCAGGAGCAAATCCATCATTTCTAAATTCTGGGTGGGGGTAGAGCTATTAATATAAAATAAGTAAAAATAGAGATATGCATAGAAAGTAAGGTAGTTTGGGTTTTATTTTTCCACAACTTTTGATATTTCTGAATCTATCTAGTTGGAATTGTTAATTTGAATATTTGAGTACAGCAGGATAATTAAGATATATGGCAATACGTGAGCATAGATGTTTCAATATAAAATTGTCAAGGATTATGTTTAGGTTCGTATATTTGCTTTCTATTGCCCTGGGTTTGCCTCAGGAAATGGAACCTTATGAACAGTTTTAATGAACAAACAAACAAAAAATCCAATCTAGGTCAAATGACATTTGTTTTAGGTTCAGTATTTCTCAGGTTAAATTCTTTAGTCAGGCAATGGTGTTTATTACAACAGAGAATTGATTGGGTCATGTAGGGCACAGAGTACAAATAGCAGTGT
Source organism: Anser brachyrhynchus (assembly GCF_964034855.1). Classification (NCBI taxonomy): domain Eukaryota; kingdom Metazoa; phylum Chordata; class Aves; order Anseriformes; family Anatidae; genus Anser; species Anser brachyrhynchus. The sequence goes on from NC_137695.1 coordinate 93,694,195, forward strand.
CATTCACCAATAGGTACCACAATTTCCTCTAACATGTACCGAACTCCTACCGGTCCTTCCAGCAGCAGCAGAAGAGAAACAGGAGAGAGTATCGGTAAAACACACTTCGTTTTCATTTCTATATCTTAAATAAGCCTTGAGGGTAAGGCTCAAATGAGTGACAGCCTGGCTTATGTTGTTTTAGTCTACAAAAGTGTTTTATCAAATCGGTAGTGCTGTGTGTCAGTCGTATGTGACCTCTGTATGGAAAATGTTTACACGATATTATTAACTGTTTTGCTCCAGGGCTTCCTCATGAATCTACAATATTCTCTGCATTAACAACATGAATAGCTGTTATGTGTCTGTAACCGAGCCTCCCAGATCTCCAACCAACTTTCCGGAAACAACTGTTTGAAAATGCACTCCTACATATGCCCAGAGTCTTATCAAAGACCTTTATTTCAAACTTTTTAGAAAAATTTATTACAAAATTTCAGCTTGGGGTTTCTGTGTAGCTTAATGGACTTTCAGCCACTGAATAAGTCACCAGTTTCCAGTTCAGCCTCCCCTACTTAACAGTAGACAAAACCCAACAATAACAACAACAAAACAAACACCAAAACCCCCTAAAAACAACAAAAACAACCTCAATGACATGATTCTCTAATACAGTGATGTGAATATGATATTCCCTATTTATTTCATTATTGTTACAAATATTAACATTTCACAAAAGAAACATCATTTACCCAAATAAATTCTGCATCATGTCCATTTTTCTAGGAAAATGACATTTCTATCAAGTTACTTTTCAAATCCTTTTCAGACACATGCATTCCCTGTCTCCTTTTACAGCATTATATACACCACTTCTTTGTCTATATTTTTCTCTTTTTTCTTTCTGTTCTGTCTTATGAAACCCGTTTTTCTTTGGCAAGGTTATTTCTTCAGACCAAGAAAAAACTGCTTCATGAGTGACCGGTGATCCACTCTTTCCCAGTCCCAGGAAGGACTTGTATTTGAAAGCTGCATCTATCAGATCCTTCGTACCCTTAAAGAGAAGACAAGGTGTGTCAGGTAGAGCCTTGCTCTTAAACTGTCTCATGTTTTCAAATAAAACAGGCTCTGCAGACTTGTGGGTGAGCAAGGGAGCTGAAATCTCTTCATATAGATGAGGGTGTTTTTTACCATTGTCACCTGTTTTACTCATTAGGTCTTTTTTTTATGATACTGACCCACAACTCAGTTTTGTCAGTAAAGCTGTGATCCCACTAACTGTGCCTTATGAGAGGTGACACACTGCTGTTCCCCAAGCAGCAAACTGCTCCTTATATCAGCATGTTTTGCCCCTTGTTTTGCTCCACAGCTCTGCCTCCTTGATGGCTTGTGCTGCATACATCCTAGAGCAGTAGCATTCTCATCTGTAGTGAACCATGTGGGGCTGTCTGATGGCACCCAGGCATTCTTGAAAGAACAATTCACTGAAGTCACTGCACCCTACAGAAATCATAGAATCACAGAACGGCTTGGGTTAGAAGGGACCTTAAAGATCATCTAACTCTAACCCCCCTGCCATAGGTAGGGATGCCACCCACTAGATCAGGTTGGCCAAGACCTCATCCAGCCTGTCCTTGAATACCTCTAGGGATGGGGCATCCACAGCTTCTCTGGGAAAATCAAAAGCACAGATTTAAGAAGTTTTTAGGAATAGTCCTTCAGCACACCACCTCGCTTTAATCACTTGCATCTCACTTTGACAGACTCCATACACCCTCATAAACATGCCCCAACATTTCTGCCATTTGCTTAAGTGGCCAGGTCAAGTGCAGGAAGAAGCAGTTTATGCTCCATCATCTCACAGGTTTGGGGTCAGTGCTCCCTACTAAGCCTTGGAGGAGCATATTCTGTATTTTGGTCCTCTTGGCCCCTGAAGGAGGAAACAAGGATGCAAAGAAGGAGCTGTATTCTGGGATGCCTTATTGACCTTCTTTTCCTGCCATCATATCCAGAGGGATTTAGGGAGACGCTTGGAGTGAGCGATGCCTCTGGTGCAAGACTGGAACCTGGTGCTGGCGCACATTCTCCTTTGTCTACTCTTAATTCACGCTTACAGGAGAAGAACATTTATTTCCATTCATCCACCTCACGCTGCCTCCTGTATCCTGACAACTCCGAATCTTTGCAAGGACATTTCCGTGTAGCAACTCACTGCATCATTGCTCAGGTTTTAGCTCATCAGGACCAGGGAGTGTGAGCCACTCCCTTCCCAGGCAGTCCAGATGGGCAGCCAGGTGCCACTGCACACAAACACACCTCTGTCTGCCAGCATAGACCAAATGGCAGAGCATTGCTTTTGTCCTTGTGAGGCTACAAAACCATGCAGATAATGTATAGATATATGCTGAGGAATTTTGCACTGCTCACATCATGAAATTTGGCCATTTGTCCAACCAAATTCCATTCAGACTTGACAGAGATACAGTGGTACAAAATCAAGCTTTCCTAGATGATTTTTCCCCAGAAAAAATACAGGATGTCAGGTTAAATTGATAAATTTTGCATGCTAACATGATAAAAAGAAGAGTTCTGGTTTGGTGTGCACAAGTTCCCAATTTACAGTTGTAGTTTAGCTTTCACTTCAGCTTGCTTGCACTTCTGATCTGTACAGTATATGACATGGGAGTTGTTCAGGAGGATTTGCACATATTTACACATAGTTTGTGAGTCTTATTTGTCTCTGGGATAATTCACCACTACCTTACTATTGTGTCAGCTTAAATGCTGTGTTACAGGCTGCAGAAACATGGAGGATTTAAAGCCCTCATGTCACTGGCTATGTTAAATCAGATGGCAAGCAGTCAGCAGGGCTGATATGAGCTAAAGATGTAACCTTTTAACAGCAATCGGGATGAGTGGAAAAGCTTATCTAAGTGTTAAACCAAGGCAAAAATTGGAAGCTGAGCAGGAGATACCTACAGATGAGTGATCTGATGAAAGAATCTAGTGTGCTGTGCATGGCTTCGACTGAGAGAGCATCGTGGTGCAGTGCTTGGTTGAAAACCAAGCGACTTTTTGAGCTGCTTGGAGCAGAATATACATGGCACTGAGCAGCCACGTGGAGATGTGCTTATTCAGGACCTGGGCAAAGCCTGCACGGGCTGGCCATCTCTGCCAGGTCTGGAGGATCCTTGGCCTCCTCCTGCACCTTGGCCTTTCACTGCTGCTGGAGGAGGAAGTTGTAGGGTGGAAATGTCACATTCGTGGTGCAGAGAAGACGGATCTTGTTTATAAAATGCCAGCTAAAGCTAGATGCAGCTGAGAGGTGAGGAACACATTGCTGGTGTGGCTGTTTGGCTTGGGAGGTTGCAGTGTGGGGCAGTTTGGGGCAGGCTGTGTTTGGTATGCAAGTGCTGTTGGACAGGAATCCTCTGCAGGGAGGGGAGGCTGCTGCTGCCCGAGGGCAGTGAGCCTGTGCAGGGGGAGAGAGGGGCAGGGTGCAGCCAGCAACAGCCCTGAGGGACTGACCTGCCCTACATGGATGCCAGGAACCAGAGAACTTTTTAAAGACACGCATTTAACAATTTGTGTCATTTGTTTAGTAAACTTTCTCTACCTGACAAGTTACTCTGCACCAATATTTTAGGCTGAGTTCCAGTCAATCCTGCTTTAAAAGCTGGAGAGAGGCAGTCAGTATCTTTGGGCTGGCTGACCCCACTGAAATGTGGAGCAGGTCCACGTCAGGGCTCAGGCTGGTTCAGTCCCACCACTGGACCTGTGCCTCTGGGTAGGGCTGGCGGATGAGCACAGTGTGAAATCTGCAAAGGAAGGGGTTTGCACCTGGGAAGAAAGAAAATCCAAGTGCCTGCCTGTTTCTTATATAGAAAATAGAAAGACCTGATCTGGCAGCGCTGTCTTCAGGGTGTTTGTCTGAGGTTCAGATGCTCAGATGCCCTCTCAGGGAATAACAATGTCACTGAGGATAATTATGTAATTTCAGTGGAAAATATCAGTGCTTGAACTTGATTTCTTGTCACCTCACACCACAGCCCGCAGGCAAGGACACCCACTGTTTTCTGGGAAGGAAGGTCTTGTCAGCCAGTGGTGACGAAGGACATTTTGAGCAAGATGTTCCAGTTTTGGCAAGCAAGCTAACTCAAAAGCAAGCTTGGAGCTTGGTGCAAGCCTAACTGCCAAGAGTTGTCATCCTGCTGGATTCACCCAGCAGGGTGAAATATCACCACAAACCTATCACACACAGATTTTATGTGCAGCTTTGAGAACTCAGCATCAATTCTTCAGGCAGGTTTTTATGTCAATAAAAAGCATTTTTTGTTGTTTGTTTACTGAAGTAGTGCTTCTGATGGAATATGTTCGTAACAGTCCAGTGAAACACGGCGATGGTGGTTGTGACAGCTGAGCAAACTGATGCTTGCAAACATTGGATACTTTTCAGCTTTTCTTAACCTGGCAAGGTCCTGCCTGTCAAATCTTTCATTTCACATTATTGTCTTGTATGTTGGCACTGAGCATATGTAAGAATGCAGATTTTTTTTTTTTTGTTGTTATAATATATTATACGTTAAGCATTTACTCTCTACAATTTGCTCTTGGAATTTTGTTAATGATAACTTTGGAGTCATTAGAACTACAAAAGGACTTTGGATTTCAAAAAACATCCCCTGCAGAATGATGAAAATTGGTAACACATGAAAACTAGCCACTTGTGGAGAGACAGTCAGATTTCCCAATCTTTTTGGAGTGGTACAACTGTAACTGTAAATAAAGATTGCTCCATGATGCTCACACTGACATAGATTCTCCCTTGAAATGTTTGGTGTTCAATCACCATTGCCTGATAATGCCAAAATGATCAGAACAGCAAAAATGTGACTGGAGGATATGGTGACTTTTAACAGTTTGTATCTCAGTAAAGGTAAAGGAAATATTATGAGGCAATGGAAAGGCACCCCTTCTGCCTCATGGCTCTCACCTGAACACAAACTGGCTGCTACAGATGGTGCAAACAATTTATGGTGGAAAAATAGGGAAAGATTCCTCTTAAGTATGTCAAGAAATGCTCTTTAAATTTGGAACATTTATTTATTTGTATTTAAATGCAGGCTGAATTTGAGAACCTAAAGCAATAATTTATGACACAGTTTACAATTACACATTTTTTTCCCTAGGTCCACTGCCTCATCTACTGTACAAAAGTATTAGCTCTAGCTGAGTAAAACCTTTAAAGTACATTTTTGTTTTTATTAGTCAGCAGATGGGTAGATCTGATTTTACTTGTTGAATGCTGCTCAGTGTTTGCACCAAAAAGGGATGCTGATTTGGCTTGCTAAGGAAATAATCTGTAGGCATTTCCAGCATGTGTGCCCATTGCTCTGTTCTAGTGACTGACTCTTATTCCATGCAGTGACATTCAGTGATGTAAGTGGTCATAATTTTTGGATATTGAGGGTTAAATATCATCATAAGAACACATCCAGCAATTTTATTTGGGATGTGGATGCACTCTAGAAAAAAATTGTGTCAAAACATGGGGTTGGGCCCAATTCTGTTGTGCTCATTGTCACAGGCACAGATCTGAGAAAGCTGACCTTCAGCCTGTGGGTGGCCCTGAATGGATCTGATAAAATGAGTGATTTTAAATGTTCATTTTTAAAGGATTCATGGGTTGATCTATTTTTGTTAAATGTCTGTTAGCTATTTTTCCTCCAATTAATTTTTAGGGACAAGGAAAATCACCTCAAAATATTATTTTAGCCCCTGTGCCAGGATGGTACCCAACAAGAGTCCCTGCAGGCAGCTGCCTAAAGTAGAAAACAGGGTGTGCAGGGCTGTTTGTAGCTTGATTTATTTAACTTTAAACACCAGCTCAGGACTGGTAGTGGCTACAGTGTGTTGAACAATATTTCTTTCAGAAATCTTAGGTCCGTGTGAATGTATGGCTCCCAAGGAACAAATCCACCTCAAGAGGTGAGCATAAGCAGAGGCAAAAGCAGGCCAAATAATTTTATTTCTGGTTCCTTAAGGACTTAATATTGACAAAGATGGCCACCACACCTTATACCAAGCCTGAACTAGTTATTGGTTTAAAAGAATGGAAAGGGCATGTGAAACAGCATCTTGGCATATTCCCTTAATCTTAGCAAAGACCAGGTCAAATTCATTAGCATCAAAAGGAAAAAAGAGATATCTGTATGGAAGAGAAGTACTGACAGCCGTGAGTACACAGCAATTCACATTTCTAGTCAGAGCTTCTCAAGTTGTGATTTCTAAACCAGTGCTTAGCTGAAGAATGGAGAATAAAATTTATCACTGTAATCATTAACAGATATGTTTCTTCTGGCTGAGTAATTTCTCTTACAAGAGCTTAGACATAGCCACCCGCAAATACTTGTGCAGAAACAGGGAACTGTAAAATATCGTGGCTGCTACAGTCTGGGGAACTGCCCAGGTCTGGGCAGCTTCTGCTTTATCTATTGTCTCTATTCTGGAAATCCCCTCATTGGTAATTGCTTGCCTTATGTATGGCCTCCTTTTTAGAAACATATTAGGTATTATCGTGTTTTGTTTTGTTTTGTTTTGTTTTATTTTATTTTATTTTATTTTATTTTATTTTATTTTATTTTATTTTATTTTATTTTATTTTATTTTTTAAATGCATATTGAAGTCCTTTGCATCCTCTGTCCATTTTTGAATGCAGCAGTTGGTTCTTTCTCAAAAGGTTCAGCATGGCCCTGGAGCAGCGGATCCGCTGAGAGAGATGTGGTATATGTCCCTCTCCTGTAGAAAAGACCACAGGCCACTTGGCACCAACAGACATGATGAGTACACCAAGGTCATTACTTTCCATTGCCAAAATTGTTGCCTTCCCTTGCCGTTTACATCATTCAGTTTGCTACTGCACTCAATTTAGTGCATTTCAGAGCAGTGGCTGCAAGTGTTGGGCAGCTGCCCATTTGTTAAGGGATGATGTTGGCAACGTGGCCATGAGGCTGTCTCCTTCTCACCTCTTGACAGATCAGATGAGGGTGCAGGCTCTTTACTAGGGAATTATATTGTGACGAAAAGTACAGTGACTTGAACTTCTGTGGCCTTTTATTGCTCCTGGCAGCAATCTTAAGATGATTTCCATATTTTTCTCAGGTGTATCCGGTTTCATGGGGACATGTAGAAGGCTGGTGTGTGTCCCATGCACTCTGGCCACTTCCAAACTCATGACACTCTCAAAGCATTCACAGAAACACTCTGTGGGAGTGGAAATGGCAGTCATAATACGGTAGTAATAATGATACCTCAGCAATGGCTTTGTTCTTTGGAATAGAAGTTTTGGCATTTCTTATTTTTCGGTCAGTGCTCCTACGAATGGTTTAGTCACAGGATCCAAATACAGAGCTGAACATGTGTTGCTCTTTAAAGACATTTCCATGGCTTTGCCAGCTGTACTCACCCTCATGCACGGTCACAAAACCTGATTGCTGTAAAAGGAGAGCTGAGAGCTGTGTACTGCACTGGGTGCAGCAGGAGCAAAGGCAGTGGGCTCCTGCCTTGGGGCTTTGGCAGCTCTCATTCATATGAACAATTTCATTGTTTTGTATAAAGCAATACCCAGCTGTTACCGAAACTGATGAGAGAGATTTCCTTTTCACTGATTTCAACAGGAGCTGTTGTAGCTGAGCCTGCTTTTGTAACCTGCTGGTGTTAAAATCTTCCAATTTATTCTGACATATAACTGGGAAAGCTACAAATGAGTGACACAAGCCATTTTTCCTGCAAGTTCATACGTGACCACTGGAGACAGTCAGAGAACAAAACCAGAAGAGATCTCAGTTAATATATAGCTTTGTATAAGTTAATAAGCTTATATAAGCTTTATATAAGTTAATATAAATTAGACAAAGGCATGACTGTTTCACATGTTAGCTCCCAAGAGCTACTGTACTATCAAACATGAAGAGAGGTCTTCACCTGCAGCAACCTGCTGAACTTTACATCTGTGTTAAACAGGAAACTTAGAGAATATAATTATACCTGAATGTGATGTGATCACTCCTTTTATTTTCTCTTTTAGATCATTGACCATTCTGTCTCTGTTAAGCTTATGGAGTAGTCACAAGTAGAAGTCTCAACCAAAATACTTAGATAGTAACTTGCATACTTGCACGCTTTTAACATTTGAACCATGCAATACTAGTTGTCTGCTGACCCCAGTAAAAACCTCCGGTTTTCACGGCTTGCCATCTTTCTGGGCTTCAGGCACTGTGTTAGCACTCTTTCTCTGGGCCCAGCTGGACTTGGGATCCCTTCCCCTGTGAGACCTGGTTTGCTGGAGTGTCTCTCCACACTCAGCCGAAGATGCCCTGCTAGCCCTTGCCCCTATAGCTTTATATATTGATACATAGCTGTATAACCACAGAGCCGAGAGTGGCCTCAGCTCCCATGGTAAGCTGAAATTTTGGAGCTAGCAGCAGGTGGGAACAGATGGAAACAAGGCACAAGGCCAAGAAAATGATACTGAGGTGTCTTTGCCCTAAAGGAGTGTTGTTGGTGGTGGTTAATACTCAGTGAGGACATTCCTTGGCTGTATGTTTAACTGCCCCTATGTAGGGTTGCAAAGGAGGGAAATAACACCAATGGACACACTGTATAGTTTTCTGGGATAAAAGCTGATAGACACATGGTGCTTGGGGGTGAGAAAATTCAGATTTACATGGGGATAATCAGGAGAGTGATGTGGTATATGGTAGTTTTATCCATTTGGGCAGCCAAACTCTACCACAACCGCTCTCTCACTCCCCCTCCTCAAAGGAAAGGGGGAAGAAAATACAATGAAAAGGGCTCAAGGGTTGAGATAAGGACAGGGAGATCACTCAGCAACTATCGTCACGAGTAAAACAGACTCAGCAGAGGGAGATTAATAAAATTTACTGCCTATCACCGGTACACTAGAGCTGTTAGAAACTAAAAGGAAACTAAAATCACTTCCCTCCCATACACCCTCTTCTACCTCCTCCCCGCAAGTGGCACAAGGGAACGGGCAATGGGGTCTGCGGTCAGTCCCTGACGCTTCGTATCTGCCGCTCCTTCATGGTCACTCTCTGCCCCTGCTCCCCATGGGGTCCCTCCCACGGGATGCCGTCCTTCCCAAACTGATCCGGCATGGGCTGCCCACAGGCAGCAGCTCTTCAAGGACTGCTCCAGATATGGGTCCTTACCACGGGCTCCATCCATCCCCCAGGAGCAAACTGCTCCAGCACGGGTCCCCCACGGGTGGGCGGCAGCTCCCCCCAGACCCCCTGCTCCTGCGTGGGCTCCTCTCCACGGGCTGCAGCTCCGGCCCGGGGCCTGCTCCTGCGGGGGCTCTCCATGGGCCGCAGCCTCCTCCAGGCCACATCCACCTGCTCCACCGGGGGCTCCTCCACGGGCTGCAGCGTGGAGATCTGCTCCGTGTGGGACCCGTGGGCTGCAGGGGGACAGCCTGCTCCACCAGGGGCCTCTGCACAGGCCGCAGGGGAACTGCTGCTGTGTGCCTGGAGCACCTCCTGCCCTGCTCCTGCACTGACCTTGGGGGCTGCAGGGCTGCTTCTCACTCCTCTCTCCCAACTGCTGCAGCACAGCAGTTTTTTTTTCTCTTTCTTAAATCTGCTCTCCCAGAGGCCCAGTGGGGTTGCTTCCTCTCTCAGCTGTGGCCAGCAGCAGGTCCCCTTTGGAGCCATCTGGAGCTGGCTCTGATCTGACATGGGGCAGCTGCTGGGCTCTGCTCACAGAGGCCACCCCTGGAGCCTCCCCCTACCAAAACCTTGCCACACAAACTGACTGCAGGGGCTTGAAGTTTCCCCAGCATAGCAAGGTTGCACTCTTGATGTGGTGGAGGAACCCCTCAGTCCAAAGTAAAAAGTATCATATTAAAAATAATCTTGAAAAAATAGCCACTGAAACCTAAACAATACAGTGGCTGAAGTCCAGCAGGAGGTTCAGCTCATCCTAGAAAAAAACACCCAGGGCTCAGATCAGGTGTCCTGAGCCTGTGTAAATGGATGCTGGCTGTTTGTCCCGTTGGGGCTGTCAGGTGCAAGCACAGAGCTAGAGGAGCAGTGGGCCAGGCAAGTCCAGCCACAGAAGTACTGGCCTCAACTGGGATATGACCAAAGCAGGGCTGCAGAAGGGTTTGTAGGGTTGTATGTTGTGTGGGTATGCAAGAGCAAGGGCTAGAATAGCTTTTCCTGGGACAATGAGATGGGCTGGTGTTGAGGGTGCACTGTGTGTTTCAAAGTATACCCCGGAGCATTAGCTCATTATGCACATCACCTTCTTTTTTTCCTATTTTCATAGACATGTTAGTAAATCAAAGATTATAACCAACATAAAAAGTGCTGGATTACAAATAAGTTACAGTCTGAATACAAGTGTGATTTATAATTCAAAAGCTCAAGCCATAGATCAGTTCAATGACTCTTAAATGAATGCAATAGCATACAAAGTGGCATGACTTATAAATCAGGTTCGGACTTCATATATCAAATTGGTGGAATGCAGATCCATTATTTGACAAGGTATGTCGACAATACAGGACATAAATAGTATCATAAGTATATTTTGACATGGGTTGCCTTGGTTATAACCAGCCCTCAGTAAGGAGAGTAAAGAGCAGATGCTACTCCTGCATTTGCTACACAGAAGAGCTGAGAGAAGTCATTTTGCCACTGTGAGAAGGCAGCACAGACACTTCTGTGGGGAACACCTGCTTTGTGCAGCAGAGTGAAGATTTCAGTGCTAGCCCTGACCCTGCAACTCCGGTGGAAAGAAGCCATGTGTGTGTAACGCTGAGCTGGAATAATCCATGTATGTGCATGGCTGCACCACACTGGGGACTTCAGGTCTGTGTGTTTGTGGCATTCTCCCCCATCCTGTGTGGGTGTACTGACTCTCTCCAAGCCAGGCCAGCATCTCTGGCACTGCACTGAGTTGTGCTGTGTACATGTGCCCTCTGCTAGCTACACACTCATGACTAGTGCTTGTGGAAATCCCAGGGCAACATAGCAGCCTGGCTAAGTAAATCATGGCTGAACGACAGCCCCACACAGCTGCCAGCTATTGAGCTGGGCTGGATCCTGTGTGGCATGGCTGGATGTGGTGCCTCTGGAGTGCAGGGCTAGTCCCTTGCTGCAGCGGAGCACCAAGAGTTTTTACGTTCATAGAATCACAGAATGGTTTGGGCTGGAAGGGACCTTAAAGATCACCCGGTTCCATCCCCCCTGCCATGTGCAGGGACACCTCCCACCAGACCAGGTTGCCCAAAGCCCCATCCAGCCTGGCCTTGAACATTTCCAGGGATGGGGCATCCACAGCTTCTCTGGGCAACGTTACCTCAGATTTATGAGGCATATGGCTGTTGGCTGCAGTCACCCAAGAAACAATTTCTTACCACTATAATTACCTGCTCTGGAGTGACTTGCTGCGTTATGAATTGACCTGAAATATAAGACTTGTCAAAAACCAGCAACTGTCCAATATATTTATATTGCATTCAGCAGCACACATAAAAATGCAAAAATGAAAATCCAAAAGTTAGTTACCTCTTTTTTCCAAGCATTTTATTTTTTTTCAGTTTCATGTACTTTTATTCTTTCTCTTTAGAAAGATGAATGAGGTTTATCTAACTCTCTGTATCTCCTCTGCTTCTTGCAGATATTTTACTTCTCAAAATCTGAATGAGCTAAATTTTACTACTTTTTTTTTTTTTTCTTGAGATGAAGCTGACAGATCACATGGAGCCATGCGAAACTTGTTTAAAATTATTCACAGCTACCAGATGAAAAAAAAAAAAAAAAACAGAACTTCATTATAAAAGCAGAAGTTTCTTAGGAAGTGGTGACTATTTGTCATTATGGCAAACTACTTCTTTCACTGTTTCAGCAGAGGAGGCTGAGCGACTGCCACATTCACCAAAAATGTTCTCTTGCTGAAACCAATCTTTTTTATGCAGCAGGGAGTGAGGCAGTGAGCCTCCATACCCAATTATAAAGAAAGGAAGAAAACACCTGTCTTGAGGACCACGATGTGGTAATTAGCATACCCTGGGTGTATAAGGGCATAAGGGCAATGGTGGTGGGTGAGTTCTACCACCATCTAGTGGTACACGGGTTCCCAGAGGAATAGGTGTAAGGATCAACCAGATGTTGCTGAGGGGTCCCAAGGTAAGGTAGCAGAGATGCTGCTGAGCAAGCAGTTATTGAGGCTCAGCTTTTCACCCCATCAGTACCCCGTGTTGCACATCCTTATGAACACTCATGGTGGTGTTGGTTGGGAAAGGACCAAAGCTGAGCCAAAATGACTCTGAGTCTCTGGCAGGAGCAGGACACAGAAGTGGAGGCACAAATGTTGGTCCTGTCAGTCTCTGCAGTCACAGCAGGAAAGGAGGCATCTTGCAGACGAGTACACAGTTTCAATTCTGGTGCTGGCAGCAGGTTTTCGGGGTTTTCCAGCAGTGGGATACTGTTCTGAAAGCTGAGGAGCAAAGATAAGAGTGCCTCACACAAAAATGCACTCAAAAGAAGCAAGCAATTTTACATATCAGCTTGCTAATCTAGTGGGAAAAGCTTTAAAATAGGATAAGGAATAGGTGCAATAATCCTACTAGTAAGTATGATTATAAGTGAGCCAGACAAGTGCATACAAATGCTAAGGCATATGTTTACTTCAGTAGGATACTGGAAGCAATAACAAGAGGACAGTGGACCCATCTTAAGATGCTTGTAAACTAATGTGAAACATCTTACAAATAAACAAAAAAATAGTGAAATTTTAATAAAGCTCCAAAATGATGATTTAGTTGGTGTTACAGGGTTGCTGGAATAATTCACGTAGTTAGAACTGGATCCAGTTGACTCCCTCAGTAGTACAGGGCAAGTCTTATTTTGCAGGAATAATACAAGGCTTATTTCCCCCTTATTCATGGAGGGTTAACAAAATCTGGTTTTATGAGAGATTTACGAGAGGATTTTATGAGAGAATCGGGCCATCATGCTCCCTGGATGGCGATGTCCCTGACATACAGCCCAGCTTTGGGTGTGCTCCGTCTGCCTTCATCTCCGGCCTTGCTGCTAGCAGCGACTGGCAGAGGCCTCCGAGTTGGTGAAGGATGGTTCAGAGCAGCTCCTGGAACAGGTGTGTGAGGAAAAAAAAGGGGAATGGGACTGGCTGAGGGGATACTGTGGCAGTGGGGAGGATGGTAGGAAAGGGTTTGGCCATTGGCTCAGTATGAAGCCGCAGAGGTGGCACTGCCAGGTCTCAGGCAGGAGTCATTCCCATTGACATTCGGGCCCTGAAAGCAGCTGCTTGGAGACAAAAGGGTAAAGAGCTGTGAATGTATTAGATCACCTCATGTTTCTGTCTCTGTCTTACAATGGCATCAATTAGCCTACTAATACAAAAGGCTTGTCCTGTAAGAACAGATAAGAGAAAGACTTAAGCAAGACACTTCAAAGCCCTTGCTCTGAAAGCCTGGCTGCCCTGCTGTAAGCAATCTCTGCCTGGTGGCAGAAGGGACAAGCACACGTGTACTGTCACAGAGGAAATCTGCTACAAGCCACAAAACCAGGAATGACATGAGCTGGATGAGCAACTGGCAAAATCACTCAAAGCAGCAATCTGAAGATAACTTTTTTTTTTTTTTCAACAAGGCAGATAGTTACAGAGAGGACTAGAAGAGGGCTCAGACCACCCAGCTGTCTTTGAGTGCACGAGCCAGATGTCTTGATTTGGATGCCAGAAAAGACGGGTGTCAGAGGGATCTCCAAGGACTGATCCTCACCAGCAGGGAGGAGCTGGTTGTGGAGGTGATGGTGGGAGATGACTGCAGCAAGAGTAAAGGGGTCTGTAATCCCTTGAAAAGGATGGAGGAGGAGCCACAAAATGAAAACAGCAGTTTTCGGGAAGGCCAGTGTCAGTGGCAGAGATAGCAGCTGCTGTGTGAGAACCAATATTAACAGTAGCAACACAAACAGTGCTACTGGAGGAAAAACATGGCATGGCAAGAGACCAACTTGGCTAAGTCAAGATGTGATGCTTAAAAAAATAAATCAAAAAGGAAGAAAGGAGAAGTGGAGCTATGACAGAAAAGTCAGCTTAACCTTGAACACTGAAAAAAATGTTATAACCTATAAGCATCTCTATAAAAACAGTAAAATGAGTTACAAACAGTGCAGATTCATCAGAAAGAGGTTGTGTTGATTTGTTAAACTTCCACAGGAAGATGACTAATCTCCAAGTTGGATGAGAAGCAGTGGATGTCTTTTGTCACTGTCTCCCAAGATACACTTACAGCTAAGGTAAGGAAGCATACTTTGGACTAACCACAATAAAATAGTAGAAAATGTTTGGAAGACTGGGCTCAAAGATTGTTTCCCACTGATTTCAGTGTCTGAAGGGACAGGATCCACCTTGCACTCACAACTGCTCTGTATTTTTACAGAGGATGACCAGAGGATGGGATAAAGAACATGTCTATGAAGCTTGCAAGGGGTACAAAGAAGAGAGGACAATGATGAAAGACAATCTGAAATAATGTGTTCTGTCAAACCGGAGAGAGAAACTGGAAAAGATCAGAGGTCTGTAAAATGTCCCCTATGATGGAAGTTTGAACAAACAGGTGTAGCCCAAAAAGAAGAAGGCAGCATTAAGCTTTGCTAACAGCCTTTGAATGAGAGAAAGGTGGTTAGAGGGTAGATAGGAGAAGCATGGAGAGCTACATAAGAACCAACACTTCAAACTGCACATCAGAAGCCTCAACTTAGACCAGGAAAATCTTCTGCCCACTAAGGCTACTGAAATCCTGGAAGAAATTCCCTCCACATGCCAGGAAGCCTCCCTCTTTGGGGGTATTTAAATTCAGGTCGTGTAAACTTCTATAAGGATAATGCATGCATCCCTAATCTTGGTATGGAAGCAGGGAACAAACTGGATGTCCATTTGAAACCCCCTCCAGTCCTGAATTATATGATCTTGCCAAGCAGTCAAGGTTACTGTGAGTCTGGCTGGTCCTTGGTATCATCTACTACATGGCCAAACTATCTGTAATTCCCATACCTTTGTCATTACTGATTTTATTTTTAAATTTATGACAATATGAAATAGTATCAAGCTGAAGTCTGATCCTTCTTTTCCTGCACTGTCAAAACAATGTATGCTATAATATTTTCCTAAAAATGACTCTTGAGGTCTAATGATAATTAGTCATCATTCAAACTGGACGTTGCTGAGCATTTCAGCTCCATGAGAAGGACATGTGAGGTAACTGCAAGTGAGGGTGTGTTCCCTGTTGAAGTACAAGCTTTTATTGTAGAACAACATAAAAATCTGTACTACCGTCTCAGGAAAAAGGAACTGTTGCATCTGTATTATACATATGAAGAACATTAGCAATAACAAAGTCTGTATGCATATTTTTATCTTTCACAAAATATTGAGCAAGACAATGATTTAAGCCTCAAAATGTCCTTCTGGACTGGGTGAGCAAATATTACTTCCTAGCTTTTCAAACATAAAAGATTAAGACAGTAAGTAACTAGCCGAAAGCTCCTGTACAGAGGCCTTGAAATCATAGGTTCCTGATAGAGCTTTGCTTATGTTATCAGTTTTCTGTTCTTTCCCTATATTAATTATGTAATTAGAGGATTGAACCATAACCAAGAAAGAAGGGGCAGGGGAGAAAGAAGGGCTCTGGGGGAGAAAAAGAAATCTTCTTAGAGAAAAAGCAGGTGACCCTAGAGAAAACCAACCTAGTGCTGTGGTCTGTTAAAATAAGTATTCTTGATTGGTCTAACTCTTCCATAGCTTCTTTGTGGAGGACAGGTGCTAAAAAGCCAATTACAGTCTTTGGTGTGCGTGAGCACTGTGGGCACGTCCACAAGATGGTCACGGAGGTCTAAATCCCCAGGTGCAGTGAGGTGCAGGTCCGTCACAGCAGCTGTTTGCTTCCTGTAGGCATGAAGCCCTTTGCAGCCCCTCCAGGAGGGGATTGCTCCTTCCTGCAAGGGTGGGCATAGATCCTGACACCGATGGCACTGCAATCTGCATGCCTGCGCTGCCCTGGCTGCCTCACCAAGCACCCCTAGCCTGCTGGTGCTGCTCATGTAGGCTCGAACTGCTTTTTCTCTCCCTCTTGTTCTATATGTGAATGTTTCAAATGAGAATCTCACAGTTTTATGGACCCATGTCTCTTATTATCTGTTTCTTAAGAGGAAGGTATCGCCAGTGATACCAATAAGAAAGTAGATGGACTGGCCACTGCAGTTATAACTGCAGAGATAAGGCACATCCACTGGTTTGTTTTTCCATATTTACAGTACCTACCCTGAATCTTGTCATTTGGGAGGCTTTCTTTTTGTATTCAGGCCGTTTCTTTTTGAACTTAATTCACTTTCTGAGCATGACATATCTTTGTTACAGGTCAGGGCTTGGCTTTTCTAATGCTATCGTGCTAGTCAAGTGAGCGTTGTTGTTTAGTATCACACAACACTTTGAGTTGTCACTGTTGTGAATATGATAACCTGCTTCCTCTTCCCTGCAACATGTCATCCATTAGCATTCCAGCTGCATTACGTACTCTCTTGAGTGAAACAAAGTTAGGGCAACAGTCTCTTCAACAAGGCAACTGACTTGTGTTTAACACTCCGAGCTCAGCAATAGCAGCTAATTGTGATGAACACTCACTTGACTAAATTTAGAAAGAATACGGTCTCTTTAACTATGTTACTTGGACCTTTAATTAATTTGCCATTATTTTTGTTTACAAATCTAACAGCTGTTGTAATTTCTGAAAAAATATTTACATGTTGCTTATATGTTACATCTGTGTTCTTTGCAAATCTACAGACAGTTCCTGGTTACTTAACACACTGAACAATAATCTTTTTTTAAAGCTAACCTAACATTACCAAAGCAATCAGGATTTGGGTCATATGAAATAATCCACTGGAAATAAAATAAATGGTCATTCAATTTGTATTTTGATTGTTTTGAAACAAAAATAACAGATAACAGAAATCAGAATGGAAGGGATTTTTTAAATCAAAGTCCCAACCATTTGCTGGTGAGATTCATTGCAATAGTTTTGCTTGTAATTTTTCCAGTCCAATTTTAAAAATCCCAAGGGATATTAAGTAACGAATTAGATATGAGCTTCCAATATGTTGTGCCTATGAAAAAAGGTCAATGTGATTTTTGGTTGCATTCACCAGGCACCCTATCATCATATATTGGAGCAGGAAGCTAATAATCTTTCTTTATATGGTTTTAGGATGCACAACATGCTCTTGCAATGCTGTGTTGAGTTATGGGCGTCTTATTACCACAAAGATATTGACAGATCATAAAAGCGCAAGGGCTCAGGTCATCTTCATTTGTCACAACAGTGTGACATTCCACCCTTCTTTTTCTCCCAAGAGAAAAAGAAAAAAAAACCCACCCCACAATGGAATTTGACTCTAGAAATATTTTGATTTATTTTTTAGTAAGTTATAGTAATAAATATGTCATTTTCACATTATATTCTACAAGTATAAATGACTTGCTAGTCTTGTGAGAACAATTCTAAATCCTTGCTGTGTATAAAAAAAATCCAGAGTATTATGGTTGAAGGTGCAAATAAAAAGCCTAAGGTGCTGTTGGTGTACATTCTCTGCATTAGAATGACAAAAAAAAAATAATTAAAAAAATGCATGTCCTCACATAGATTCGCCATTTGATAGAAATCACTGGCATCTAGTTGTCTTTCCAGGATAGCAGAAGGTCATAGCATGTCTATAAAGAATGTCTTTTTTTTTTTTTTAATCCTATTCCAGCCATTACTATTATTTTAAGCATTTAAAAATCTGTAAGAATTATTTAACTTATCACACTTGTCTCCTTAGTAGAATATTATTAAGCTTTCTTAATTATTAATGCAATTATATTACAAATCTTTTGTGATTTTACAGATTTTTAAATTTGTTTCATTAGTCAATGCCCAAACAAAACATTTCTCATTTCTTTAATTATGCAGCAGATAGTTCAGTAGGAATTTTCTCATTAGATTCCTTGTGAAAGCTTTTCCTTTCAGAGTTTCTTCAGCTCCTCACTGTTCCAAAAGACTTCCAAATGCATGGCAACTTTTGCATCTCTATTCTGAATCGCACTGAATTTGAAGATATCCTTTTGGAATCACCGATGCTTCAGATATGCTTGCAATTGTGCCCTAACAAGAATGAGCGTATTGCACGCTTGTTTGTGTGTTTAAACACAAGGGGTCCATTGCCCTTGCCCCGAAGTCTAAGCATTTGAGAATGAGCATTGCTCAGAGCACTTGTAAACTCTGTATGGAGGTTAGCTCATATAACATACCGTGTTGTTTGTAATATGTGATACATGATGTGGCCTGGTCTATAGATAGATTTTAATATCCACACATATATAATAATATGCACAGAGCTGTATGCACACACATGTCTAGATGCAAACCTGCATGTCTGTATCGCACACATGCATGGCCATACATGCACATGAATACACAAACATACAGTAGTAATGCTTCAGCATGCATCAGAAGGCCACGTAAAGACTTCAGAAGGATGTAAGGGTCCCTCCTGCAGAGGCAGAATGGGTCAGAGCCGGGATATGCCTGCTCCCTGCCTCTGTTTCTGATGCTCCCTCTTTTACGGTCCCACAGCCCATATAGGATCACGCCATAGCATGAGCCCTTGACCACTGCACAAGTCCACAGCACATCAGACAAGAATGTGCTTTGCAGGAGATAGGAGACGATCCCAGGGGAAATTCTGTGGCTCCGGCCATGCAGGCCAGACCTGGCAGTGCTCCCCGTCTCTCCAGTCCTTCAGATATCTCTGTTGGGTGATGGGGGTTAAAGTGCCGGGCATGGAGCTGCTGCATCAGTCCCTGTTCATCGACGGAAACGTGCAGCTACACAAGTGGGACTCTGAAATCCAGGCCTGCACTGTCCCCGGCCGCCAAATGGTGGAGCTGTTGGGTCGGGGAATGGGGCGCGCACCCGGCGGGCACGGCTCGGGGCGCCTCTGCCTGCGCCGGGGGTGCCAGCGGAGGATGCGGTGCATCAGAGCTACAGAGACCATTTGATTATTATTAGTTTTGTTTTTGATTATGGGAAAGGGTGCTGCTATAGTGGAAGCAGGCTGCAGGGGGTATATCGCCATAATCTTAGTTTTCTGAAATTGGCATAAACTGGAGTTAAAAGCAGATTTTTTTATTTAATTATTTTTGAGTTTAAAAAATATCTTCATGTGTAATTAGCATTTTAATTTTTTAAAGACAAAAAAAACACACTTTCATACTTTAATATTAATTCTTAGTAAGGAAAAAGTAGGCTGTGGGTTTACTCGTGCACTCCATTTTTGTAGTGCCTCCAGCAGAGCAGTTCAGACAACCCACCAGAACTTTTAAAAACTATGGCATAGAAGGAACAGTAAAAAAATAGCTTTTATAAGACTATTCCATCATTCAAAACAGAATTTTAGCGTTGCATATTCCAGAATTGCTTTTGTGTAAACCTTTGAACACTTTCCAGAGATATGTTCCTAATAAATAAATATATATGTATTATTTCAAATGAGACACTAATGTCAGGACTAAAAGGATTAAAATACTTTATCCCATGCAGAGAAACATTGGAACATGGGGAATAAAATTGTACGTGGCAGACAGACTTTTTTTTTTAGATCCTTAAACTTAATGGATGCTAATATGTAAATACACATATGGGAAATGTGTGTATGTGTGTATGTTTACATATTTATTCAGCTATGTCTGTCTACAGCTGAGAGAAACCCAGATCAGCCTTTCTTGCCATACAAATGCACAACCCTGTATGGTACCAGCAATGACACAGCCACAGCTGTGACAGTCTTATAGATTTGGGGCCCAAACATCTATGTTATCCTTCACATGTCTCCAAGTTGTGCTGGATATGTACAACCGCTATTTAATAGTACGACACTAATGATGTGACATATTATCTATTGTGCCCTGTACTTTATATTGAGCAATGTGCTTGGTAAATTGTTGTTGTTCCACGCTGCAGAAAAACAAAACAAAATAGAAACCCCAGCTTTGCATCTTGTAAGAAAACTTGCATCTATCCTCAAACAACATGAAACATTTCAATATCGCATTTCATGCAATATGTTTTTACATGGCTGTGTAGAAGCTGCTTGCCAGCAAATCTTTCCCCCTCCATTTCTCCCTCAGCCTTCGTTTTCTCCACTGCTCATTGTCAAATAACAGCTGCCTCCACTCGTCCTCATCAAGAGCGTTGGGGACTTTTGGACCTGGGTCTTGCCAAAGTCTTCTCAGACCCTGAAGGATCTACCTGTGCAACCTGATAGAAAGCCATTATATTTGAAGCAGTCTGCTTTGCTGAGATACTATTTTCCTTACTATCTCATAAAGGAAACCAGTTCTGAAAGCATTTACTTTTGTTTGTTTGCTTGTTTTGCAAAGAAACCCATGGTTGCAATCCTGCTACAGCAGAGTTCCCAGGTAGCCCTTACAGCCTGGTGTGACGAGCATCATACACAGGGCTTGCTCTCAAGGGCCACAGTATTTCAGGTGCTCAGAACTTTCTAATTTCTCAAAACTTTCTTCTGGAGCAGACTGTGCTATGGTTTGAATAGCTCCTTTTGATAAGATACTATATTGTAGCGATAAAAAGCTTCAATTAAATTTCTGACCTTTCATAAAAAATGACTGAAATGCAATTCAACATTATAACTGGAAGGTGCTTAGTTGGAAGTGGATTTGGGATCTTCATTAGAGTCAGTGGCTTGGAAGGAGGCATTTAGATACATTCCATCAGTTTCCATCTCTGCTAATGTCAGAGAAAACCAGTCTAAATAGCTGTCTGGAAAGATTTTCCCCCTGTGGTGCTATGCTTTAAATTAGATGATTATGAAGTTTTCAATGCAGCTAAGCGTAATTTATATTAAACTGAAGTATATCTTATTATTTCTGGGGCTGCGCTTGAGTCTTGGGTTTCAGGTTGATGAATTATTCTGACAGTATTGTGCATATTAACTCACTTCTTACAATGGATGCAAATGATTGAGAGATGGGAAACGGCTGGTTAACTTACTTTTGATGCTGCAGCACTACAAAGCTGGGCAAGTATATGTGAAAACAGTTCAACTTTTACCAAACCAGTATCCCTACAAATAGCTTCACATATTTCTCATGTAGGAATTCTCAGCAAGATGGATCTGCTGATGGCCAGGACTGAGCCATTTATTGGCTATCAGGGTCTAGAGAAGCTTGAGACCATCAGCTATCCTGAATCATTCAGTTCTCCCGCATAGCACAAAATACTTCCTTTTAATTTTCTATTAAATTTTAATTTGGATGGTTATTTATGTTTTCAGGTTAATTTTGCCTTTATATTACATTTGTTTTGCAGCTCAATCGACGCCTGTTCTGCCACAAATAGATGGCTACTGGTACCAAGCTAACCAGTTTGAAGCTAGTTGAGGTTTCTTTCTGCTACAGAGTACTCCCTGCTTGTCACATCCATGTTAACTGCAACATATAATTACTGATAGCTATAGACAAGCTGGCACCAGGCTATTCTTATGAGCACCAGCTATACCCAGTGCTAGTTAAACCAGACAAAATTTCATTTCCATTTGCCTACAGAAAGATTCATTTGTGCTTTCCTTTCACATTTCCTCTGGGAGTGTGCTGTTGGATCTCTTCATCTGCCCTTAAAATTTCTCTTTATTTGCTTTTACAGACACTTAACTTTTTTCCCTCTGTAACACTTAGGAGGAGAAAGGTAAAGCTTATGCAAAAGCTCACTCAAGGATGTTGATTTTGAAATCATCTACTTCTTGAGGGGATACCCTAGGCATATTCCAGGAAAGTTAAGCTGTCAAACCTCATTAGCTATACCTCTTCAACCCATGCTACATCTTTCTCTCGGCTCTTCAGCATTTATTAAGATAATTCACTTCATAATTTTTTTTTTTCTTAAATAAAATATATAGGGCCTGATCTTACACTGATGCAAAGTGGCTAGTACACTCCAACTGAAGATTCAGCCCCATAAACCACTGAAGATGAGATAAGTATGCAAAGACATTTACACCCAACAGAAATACTGAAATAGAACAGAAATATTTACTCTGTTTTCCATTTGTATCGGGGTAGAGTTACCCCAAATTAAGACCTTCAAAGCCAGAAAATATCAAAATGTTCATCAGGGAGCATACAGACTTTGACACTACACTGCTGAATGTATTTTCTATTGGACAGACTATATTGTGATTATGTAAACACTTGCCACTTTCACAGTCTCAGGTACTCAGTACCAACAACCCAGAGCTCTAATTTTTTATTGTTGTTTGTCATAAGGTGTCTAGCAAATAAATATTCATAGATACTGAAAGTATAAAGCAAGGATTTTGTTTTCACAAATAAATAATGCCTCAAAGCCTTGTGAATGTCGCCGTTCCGAAGACGGACCAAAGACGGACAAAACATGTTGATGATACTCAAGCTGTCCTCGAACAATGATCCTCAGAAATCCTTTACTCTTTGCTAAGGTCTACTGAACAGTGAGCAAACCCTACAGGATTTTTTTTATTTTTATTTTTTTAAATTTTTTAGCTACTTCTGTTATAAAGGCTAAAGCATACAGTTTATACATATTGAACCTCTGGTTAATTATTTTTTACATGCACTAGCACTAGTTAAATTAATCCACATTAAGTGACTATGATGTTAACTCTGTCCTGATTTAGCAGCAGTTATTATCATTGAGTATGTTTGACTAAGTACCTTTCCTAGGAGAAATGCTAAGACAACATATGCTTGCAATAGCAGTGGGCAGTTAAATACATTGTACTACAATTATATTTCACTGTATGGAGAACTTTTCATCAAAACATTGCATTACGATTGAATACTGAATCATGTTCCTGCCAACTAGCGATGCATCAAATCAGTATGATTACAGTCAGGATTGAATCAGGAAATGAACTGTCAGAATCAATCGACGGTTACCCTGCTTTTGGAAATTAGTAGTTGCATCAGTTAGAAATGTATTTGAGAAAGTGGACCAATAAATTCATATGAGCTCCTGAAGATAAAAATATCACAGATACAAAACAAAATAAAATCTCAGAAATAGTGTATACTTTAATATAAGCTAACCTGTTTTTAAGATTCATAAATCCATCATCTAAATCATAGGTGTAGAAATGGGAAAAAAAACAGCAGAAAATTGTAGGTTATGTTTCTGACATCAACAAAAATGGAGATGGGTTTAATGCTTCTTCCCAATGAGTTTGGTTGGCTAGGTTCTTCAACTCTTATTTATAAATAGTCATAGCAACTCTGAATGCAACTCATAGCAGTCTGCAATGATTGGTTTTAATATAACTCATGAAATAGATTTGTTTTGTCATGCAGATTATTAGATAAATTATAAAAGGAAAAAAAATTTAGACCAAAGTAGAAAGAAGACAAGGGTTTGCAAATTACAAATAGGACACCAGTTTGCAAAGAGCCCTATTCACTGAAAGTAGTCCTGCTGGCTCCAGTCAAATTCCTAACAGTGTCTCAAGACAACCATATACCCAAGATATCACTCAAAAAGTTTTAATTAAAAACTAACAACCACCATTACATGACAAACCTGAATGAAAATCACAACCTGAAAATGAGAATAATTATAAGAAGAATGCTTGCTTCTTTCCACACTAAATTGTTCAGAAGTAATTGAAAGATATGGGTATTCTTTTTTCATCAAGAACTAAAAGGGGAGCATCTATTGTCTTTGCAACACAGGATGCAATCACAGTTGGCTCAGTAATGTTAATGATTAACTTTTATTGAAGTCCCTTAAATACATGAACATATTACTTGGTGTTGTACAAGACATATATAAGAAAGAGTCAAGTGCTCAAGGCCAGGCTGGATGGGGCCTTGGGCAGCTTGGTCTAGTGGGAGGTGTCACTGCCCATGGCAGGGGGTTTGGAACTAGATGATCTTTGATGTCCCTTCCAACCCAAACCATTCTGTGATTCTAAACATCTAGAACCCTGTGAGGGGTGAGACATAACCCACAGCCTCCCTTTCAGTATTTCCTTCATCGGCATCTTTAGCTTTTTGTTTGGCATGCTGTTTTCTGCAAATCACACTCCCAGACGCTGTAGTCTGTCTGTGTTTTCTACAAAGAACCTTTTTCCGCCTAACTCACGGCTGTGAACTTCACTAGCCAAAACTGCCTGGAAGCTACGTGCTCAGCATCCAAGGGCCCTCATGAACCAAGCCAGAATGCATTGACTTTGAAGACAAATTTGGAAGATACAGTCCTACATACACACAAAGTATTGATCTGATTTCTGAAATAAAAAATGCACAACCTAGTCCATTCAGAAGAAACACCTGGTCATTCGGTTCTACTTTTCCTGTGCATCTAAATTAATGGATGGACACATTCTCTTTAAACACCAAGTTAATAGGAGGAGGAGGGGGTCTTGTTTCTTTCTTTATTTTTTTTTTTCATTTATCAATCTACTTGTTTACAAAGTAGATACTCAATTTCAAATGAAAAATCTCACAAAAAAATGAGAAGATATTGTAATATTCTGTGGGGGAGTAAGGCGGGAAAAGACACCCCCCCTCTTCCCTTTGGATCATTTTTTTTCTCTCCCTTCTCTCTCTTTTTTTTTTTTTTTCCTCTTTTCACTTCATTGCAACTCTGAAAAATTCTATGAAAATTTAGTTCAGGTGGGCATTATATACATTGAGTATTTCTTGCCTTTCCAAGTCCTTAATGGCTGAGGCTGAGCTGTATTCCACATACAGCAGTATCTGTAGCGGTAAAGAGCAGGCAGCTGTGTGTCCATTGTGGGACATCACAGGCGATGGTGTATGTGGAAGAGGAAAATAGGAGCATGATACCGAACTACTAGTTGTGTGAAATGTAGCAGTAAAATTCAAAACAAAAGATTTTTTTTTTTTTTAAATTGAAGAATAGCCCTCCTCTAAGTCTTTCTTCAGTCACCAGGTGCTGAAGTTTCCAATGAAATATAACATGTAAAATTTTATGTCTTCTTTCAGTTTTTTTCTTTCCTTTTTTTTTTCCCCAAGAAAATTGGTTGTTCAACTCCAACTGTTTTAACAGCAATTGTTTAACCAAGCACAGTTCCAAGTGATTAACAGCCCTTCTTACAATGTAGCAGCAAAGACCGTGTGTTTAGAAAAAGATTGTATTTGCTCACTTAGAATAAACACTAAAAAATTAATGGCAAGACATAAAATTATGTGTAGATATTTCTTGTAAATCAAAATTTAACCCTCTAGCAAAAGCAATTGCTTTCCCCTAGACTTCAATTACTACAAAGCATTAATAGAAGTATTAAGTATTGTGGTGAGACGGTGCATTGCGTGTGGATTAGTTTTGCCAATTCTCAAAATAAAAAATGGGAAAGTACAAAATATGCTTTACTCATAGAGAACTACAAGTTTTTTTCTCAGTTAAAAACAAACAAACAAACAAACAAAAAAACCAAGGCTTTTTCTTCATTTACATTTAAATTCAGTATCACATACCATGAAACCTCAGAGTCTATTGGATTAAGTGTGGAACTAAGGTGGTTCTTCTCAACTTTGTCATAAATAGTATTCTGAACTAGAATTTTACAGGCATTTTTTGTTATAAGGTAGAAGTTCACCCTTTTCTTTCACTAAGGTAAAGTGTAGAGACTTCCATCTTATTTCATAGAAAATTAGCATTAGAGCCAGGCCTACAACAGACATCCTTATTGCCCAAGACTCTTAATACATCTTTCTTTCTATATAAAAGACAGGCAATTGCATTTACCACAGGTAAAAATGTATTGGATTCAAGTTGTCTACAGCCTTGGATGTATAGGTAAATGAATGCTATTAGCCCAATTTTATGGATTTGAAATATAAGATTCTGACAAAATAAAGACCACATCCTATGGCTACACTGAATAAACCTTGTTACATGAATAGACACATTCTTTTTTTAGTGGAATTTAATGGTAAATCATTACTCATTGTGAATAAAGCGGTAATGAGTACAGCAACCATCTGTCACAATTTCACTTCCCACAGTAGGGATTGGACAGAAAAGTGAGTTAAGAAATTTGATATTTCATCTCACATACTGCCCAACTATGGGCATACCAAACAATTTTCCAAAAAGTGGCCCATTAGTCAAAAAGTTGTTGTGCCTTTCCTTTCAGAGATTTAAAATCTCATACATAACAACTTTGTGATTTGGTCTAAGGAATGCAATTCTCTAAACCTTTTCCTACCAGGTCTATTTTCATGCAGAATGTGCTGTAGGACCGATCACTATGAATTTCAGTGCCAGTAAAATGGGATTAAATCAACTGAATTTACCTACATTCTGAAAATATGTGATTTTAGAAATGTTTTCATCTTTTGAACATCATTATTATTATTAAGTCACCTTGCACACAGTTGCAGACTCATATCTTTCCCTTTATACTAGAAATCATTGTAGGTTAAACTGAAAAAAACGCCAATACATTAATAGAGAGCACACATTAAACTCATTAATGATCCACAACCTTTTATTGTGGAGAGGCTGCAGGGACTAAAATAATAAGTCAAGATGAAAGTAAAGTATTGCCATGTTCATAAGATCAAATGTTGTGAATCTGAGCTTAAAATTAGATTTATTTATTTATTTATTTATTAAGCTAAACACTCCCCAGAGAATTATTTTAGGTAATTTCTTACTATTTTCTGACCATTCTCTTTTGCCCTCTTCTGTGTGTGAAATAGTCCTGCTTGTTTTGAGACTTTTTTTATGCCTAACAGATCTGCTCTAACATGGCTCCTTTCTCCACCTGTACAGTCCAAATCAAGGCAGGGCAATCTGTAGGGGCCATATCTAGAAAATGCACAACTCAGGAAACTAATGCAGACTGGGATTCTGTCCCCACTCTTCCTTTCATTGACTATTTGAGAGTGTGTCTAATTGTCAAGTAGAAAAAATGTAGGATTGCCCTGGCTACTTCTGGCTACTTGAATATTTTCCTCAGATGAAGGGCTTTTCCTCAAACAAGTCCAATATACATTGAAGAGATGGCATTTCTTTCCTGCTTGCTAGTGACTACAAGATAAACCAAAAATTCAAAAATAAATAAAATAAAATAATCCTCCAAATAAAAACACCCAAAAAACTAAGACTTAGTAAAACTGAAATAGGTAACATAGGTAACAAATCTTAGGTGCAATGTAGATGTGTAAAATTTTCTGAAATTCTCAGATTTATAAAGTTCCATTTTAGAAACAGGAGCCTTCTATGAAATGCGCATTCAGATTCAAAGCTGACGATTGGAAAGCCAAAAGCTCAAAAGGTGTGTGTGTCTTGGTCTTGCGTTTCTGTAGTCTGGAAAGGTTTTCCCGGCCAGCAGCCATGTGTAAGGTAGTCTGTCCCATGTCTCTACCAAACGAGAGACTTCCCATGCTAGTGAGTAATGCAACCAGTTTAGAATGGGGAAGGCTTACAGATGTGCAATGGCCAGTAGAGGAAAAAAGAAGAGGTCAAATTGCCACCTGATACTTCCAAAGACCAAAGAATTCCAGCAAATAGTGAAAAATGTTGTGCTTTTGCACTTGTTAACTGATTGCACAAGAGGAAAGACAAAGGAGGAAAGCTTAGTCTAGGCATCTGCTTCTCTGTGAACTGTGACAAAGACATGAAGAGGCATTTACTTGTTATCATCAGCCCAGGGAGAGCCATTCTGAGAAAGGAAATGCTAATCATCAATCTCCCTGTGCATGCAATGTCTCTGTTTAATAGCTGATAGAGCGTCTCCAAAGGGGCTTTTTTTTGCTCTTTGTTTAAAATGACATATAATGGACCTGGACTTATCAGTGTCTCTAAATGCATTTTCTGTGCTTTATCCTTACTAAGGGATTTAGTTCGTTCTAATGAATATGTGCAGAATTGATTTTGAGCTTGGTATAATTTAATCCATCAATTTAACATTAAATTAATATGCAAAGGGGGTCTCTTTGTGGATGAAAAACAGAAGGGGAACATTCTTATTAATTTAAAATGGACTTGAGAAATGGAAAGAGGCTGCTACTATTAGTATCTGCCACTGGGCTTAACCACTGGCTTGTGAGGTGCCTCATGTGAATACTGCGGCTGCTAAAGCCACAGTGACTGGGAGATGCCTAGTGCATACCCAGCTGGAGCTCAGGAGGTGTTGTCATCCCTGTAGGCTTCAAACTGCTGGGCGAGGGCTTTCCAGGAGCTCTGAGGGCTGACAGTTCCTTGCCATCCTACTGAAAATAATTTTCTGTAGACCAGTGATCCCCTGACAATTTTTCACATTGCAGAGAGGAGTTCAAACCAAGGACATGTCCCAAGCACCACTGAATGTTTGGGTATGCCATCAGATTTTACAGCTGACTCCTTGTTCTTGAATTGGCTGAGTTCTGAAGAAAGATACCTAGAATGGGACATTAGGTAACTTCATCAAGCAGCACAGTTTTAAATGATGTTCTAACTCAGTTATGATGACCTAATTGGACTTGCAAAGATGACACAAAGCAGCAACTGAGATTTAAAAATTATGGATAACGTTTTAACGACAAGATGCAAGAAGGGCACCAGCGGCTGAAGCAAATTCATCAAGGACAACGTGCCTATGAAAATCTTTATTAAAGACCCATATTGATCACTCCTTTATTTTCCTTGGGATAGGATCAGACTAACTGGCCTATTATCTGAGCTACCTTGATTCCTATGTGCAATCAGGGGTACAATAATGGGAATTCTGGAGGGCTGGGAGGAAACTGCCTTCCAGCCTCTGTTCCAGGGAGTTCCTTAGCTTTGCCTTGCCAAACTCCTGAGAGCCACGTTATCCAGACTTACTGAATCTTTAGGTATTTTTAAAGGTTGCTGTCAAAATCCTCCAGGATTATGGAGGAAGAGAGTTTTTCACCGTCATTATTTGAGGTGATTATATCATCTGCCTCTTCCTCCAAAGAGCACTAGGTTCCAGGCAAAGGGAAGGTGGCAAAAGAAATGCTCTGGGGCTGATGCAGGAGTCCTAAAATATTCCAGAGAAGCATGACAGGTGGAATCATTGGTTTAGCTCAGACAGCAGAAGATATAAAAAAAAGTGTAGCTGGGAAAAATTAATGTTTTATCACATCCAGCGAACACAGTGACAACCCAGTGAAGTTATCAGGAACAGTTTAAAGCAAGGGAAAGTGTTTTTCATAACACATAATTAAATTTTAGAATGGATTGCTGTAGGGGATTGTAGAAGCTAAAACTTGAATTCATAAACACACTAGAAAGATTTGTGAACTGATTTGTGAATATTAATATTTTAATCAGTGAGTTGGCTGCTCAGGTAGAAATGATACTGTAGAAGTATTTAGGTTACTGTTACACTTTGTGCAAGAAAAGCATCTTTTCTTGTATCAAATTATCAAGGCTTTTATTTAATTTCATTTTATTTTTTCTGTATGTGTCATTTGCTGATTTACAACAGCAATACAAGAATTTGATGAAGGAGGAATGCAGAGCACAGGGTGGGGATGCACTGGTAAGGAATGTGACACCCTGATTAGAAAGACTAGATGGTCTTCTCACCTAACAATATATGGAAAATTTCTCATGCAGTATTATAATGTTAACACATTAAGCTACAAAAAGACTGATCTGCATCACATGAAAATCAGGAGAATACTTCTCTTGAAATGATTTGATGTCACTTAATCATTTTATCTGTCCCAGTTGTAGTGGGTTTCTGTGGCAAGGTTTTGGTAGCAGGGGGCCACAGGGGTGACTTCTGTGAGAAGAATCCAGAAGCTGCCCCATATTAGATAAGGGCCCCGCTGCTGACCAGAGCCGAGCCAATAAGCTGTGTTGTTTGTACCTCTGTGAGAGCAGATTTAAGAAAGGGGGGAAAAAAATAACAAAAAAGGCTGCTTCACAGGGAGAGAGAGAGGAGTGAGAAGCAGCCCTGCAGCCCCCAAGGTCAGTGCAGGAGCAGGGCAGGAGGCGCTCCAGGCAGGCAGCAGCAGTTCCCCTGCGGCCTGTGCAGAGGCCCCTGGTGGAGCAGGCTGTCCCCCTGCACCCATGGGTCCCACACGGAGCAGATCTCCACGCTGCAGCCCGTGGAGGAGCCCCCGGTGGAGCAGGTGGATGTGGCCTGGAGGAGGCTGCGGCCCATGGAGAGCCCCCGCAGGAGCAGGCCCCGGGCCGGAGCTGCAGCCCGTGGAGAGGAGCCCACGCAGGAGCAGGGGGTCTGGGGGGAGCTGCCGCCCACCCGTGGGGGACCCGTGCTGGAGCAGTTTGCTCCCGGGGGATGGATGGAGCCCGTGGTAAGGACCCGTATCTGGAGCAGTCCTTGAAGAGCTGCTGCCTGTGGGAAGCCCATGCCGGATCAGTTTGGGAAGGACGGCATCCCGTGGGAGGGACCCCACGTGGAGCAGGGGCAGGGAGTGACTGTGAAGGAGCCACGGAGAGGAAGCGCTAGAGACTGACCACAGCCCCCATTCCCCCGTTCCCCTGCGCTGCTCGGGGGGAGGAGGTGGAAGAGGGCAGATGAGGGGAAGGCATTTTTGCTTTCTTTCCTTTGTTTCTCACTTCTCTAGCTTGTTAGTAATAGGCGAGAAATCTTACTACCTCCCTACTCTGAGTCTGTTTTGCCCGTTACAATAATTGTTGAGTGATTTCCCCGTCTTTATCTCAACCCTTGAGCCCTTTGCATTGTATTTTCTCCTCCTTCCCCTTTGAGGAGGGGGAGTGAGAGAGCGGCCATGGTGGAACTCAGCTGCCCACCCAGGTAAAACCACCACACTAGTACACATCGGTTCAGAAAACTGTCCATCAGAAAGTGCTGGTGAAAGTAAATATTGGAATACTGTCTACAGTGGAATAGATATCTCCTCACCAACTAGTAAGTGCGCATAGAAAAATGTAAACAGCAAAACAAAGTTAACATTAGTATAGGCCTTCATAACAGCTTTAGTGTGAATCTCATCAGCCTATACACCATCTGCCTACAGAATATTGTGAGTGATATACAAAATGAGGATGAGAAAAAGAAGACAGATGAGGAAGAAAGACTTCTCGCTGCCAACAACTCCTCTCTACTACTCTCAGCCCTTTGGTGATGCTTCTACTTAAGTGTGGCCAAAAAAGAAAAGGTGGGGTGCGGGGGGGAAATGTTCCTCTGTATTGCAGAATTAGTCACAATAAATGTCTATGGAAGAAAACCATAGCTTGTTAACATCTTTTATAGCTATAAATATCTTCGCCGGCTTCTTGCAAAAAAGCTCATTACACATCATCACTTAAAGTGTCCTTACATCATTATATAATTATTCTCATAACTGCACTCAGTGTGACTTAATGTCGTTAGGACTGTCCAGGTCAAGTTTGGTTTAATCCTCAGAAGAGGCAGCAGCGCCTTGGATGCAGACTTGTGAGGAGCTGCTGACAGTCAGCCCCATCCAGTGTCTATACCTTGCTCTTGTTCTTAATGTCAATCTTCCTCACCAGTTTGGGAAGCCAAAAATGTATGGGTGATCGCACACTGGAACAGGCTCCACAGGGATGTAGTCACTGCACCAAGCCTGTCTGAATTTAAGAAGCGTTTGGACTGTGCACTTAGTCATGTGGTCTAAAATTTTGCGTAGACCTGTGTGGTGCCAGGAGTTTGACTTGATGATCCTTATGGGTCCCTTCCAACTCGGGATATTCTACGATTCTATGATTCTATGAATGCACCGTCAGCTTCTGCACTGGAGGAAGCAATACTGTTAAATTGCTTCTCATAAAGCCAGAGATGGGAGGTAGTGGGAAGATGTTTTATTTATTTATTTATTTATTTATTTACTTACTTTTCCCCACACTTTTCTGGCACCCATGTCCTCTTCTGTTGTCCAAAGAATCTCTCAAGCCCACCATTCAGAGAAAGAGGAAGATCTCTGCTTGATACTTGGGGCAAAATATCACCCTGACGAGAGGTACTTGCACTTGGGGATTAGTCTCTTCTCCAAAACAGTAAGTGTTAGGACAAGAAGAAATGGCCACAAGTTGCACCAGAAGAGGTTTAGGTTGGATATTAGGAAAAATATATTCACTGAAAGGGCTGTGAAATATTGGAGCAGGCTGCCCCAGAGGTCCTGAAAATTCACAACTGACTATGTTGCTGAGGACCTTGACCTACCTCTCATTCAGTCCATCAAATCCTATGATTTAGCATCTTTAAGAGTCTTTAGTAGAGGACTTTGACAAAGGCTTTTTGGAAGTCTTAACCCCTTGTCACGCAGGATAGACCTATGCACATGTATTTTGCTCAGTTAAAAAACTCCACCAAATGCAGGGTTTGTCACTGTAAACGCTGAGTCTTTCCATTGCACTGCATTTAACTATGTGCTCCCCCATTTTACCCCTTATTATAATTCCTAGCATTTTCTCTTGTATATATATCAGGCTATTGTTTCTTGAATCATCCTGAGATCCTTTTTAAATCATGGTACCACATTTGTCGGCTTTCATTTCCTTGATATTGAGGCCAGTTTAAACAGTTTATCATATCATTGTTAGGGTTTGGCAATTTCATGTTTAAATTTTCTTAGAACAGTAGGTACTGTCTGCTGCTGCTAACTTTTTACTAGTTATTTTATTAGTTTACTGAAAATCCTTCATATGGAAATTTCAGTTTAAGAGAGCTCCTGTTGCATATTGCCTGGAAAGAGGTTTCCACATAGGGACAACTTCTTCCTTTCTTTCTTCATTCCTTTTTTCTTTTTTTTTTTTTTTTCCTTTTCCTATTTTTTTTTTTAAGCAAAGAGTTTTGATCTATTTTTCCTATTATGACCTCATTTTCAGAATGCTCTTATTAAAAGCTGATAGACTACAGGGTCAATAGGTTCTCTGGTAAGTTCCATGCTGTGGGTTAATATGAAAAAAATTTTCACACTGTAATATTTAAATTGTATAGATTTTCTGGAGTTAATTTATTTTTAATTAAATCTAGTTCCTGATAATATTATATTTCAATCTATTTTAGCCTACATTATGATGTTGTTCTATTTAGGTCATAATATAGTGGGTTTCAACTGATGTGCCTGTCTCTCTGCTCTGCTTCCTCTTGCTTCCGCGCAGTTTTCAAGCACCCTTTCTTTAGCCTTCTCGTCCCCAGCCTGAGACACCTCCCAGCGTCTCCCCTCCCCAGGCCCCCGGTCGCCCTCTGAGGGACTCCTCCTGTGACACCAGTACAGCAGTCAGGTCCCCTCCTTCCCTCTCTCTTGGGGCTCCACGAAGAAGAGATGCCACTTCAAGAGGGATGGGAGTTGGGAAAGAAGGGCTCACACAACCCTCAACAATCAACTAAAGAATTATTTATTTCTGCAACGTCTTGCAGGTGAGCCTGCAAGACATCCACAGTGGTGGTTCTGCCCAAGTACATGGTGGACACAGAGGCTACGCCGTGCGTAGGGAGCTGGCTGGGCACTCCTGTGACGAACTTGCTGTTGTCTCCTGGTGGACAGCAAAGACATGCCAGGGTAGCTCCATGCCTGCCCTGTCAGTGGTGGATCCACCTCCATGGGTTCTTGCTCATCTCGTGGTGGATCCACCTCCATGGGCTCCTCCCTGGTGGCTGGCAGATGGACATGCCTGTGTCCCTGGTTGTTGGCAGGACGATTGGCGGGCCGTGGTCCCACAGCATTCTTTGTCCAAATGACAAGCTGGGGCCTCGCGTTGGTCGCTGCTGGCTTCAGAGCCGCGCTCTGCGTTCCGCTGTTGACATGAACGCTGGCCATCGCTCTTGTAAGAAAGCTCATCTTCCTCCTCCTATTCCGTTTTTTCTTCCGATGACGCAGCCTCCTCCTTGGGCCTGAGAACAACACCAGTCTACTCATTGCCTCACTCAGTGATGGGCAGCCACCCATCTTCCTGCTCTGGCTCCTCTTGCTTCCAAGCATCCTTTGCTCTTGAAAGCCTCGAAGCCTCGCAAGTGGTGGGCTGGCTGCGAGGCTCCTGTATTTATAGGGCCCAGAAGGAAAGGCGCAGTGGTGGTGGCTGCTGTGACATAAGCAGGCCGCTGTGATGGCCATTGTGATGGTGGCCCACACCTGTAGCCAAACGTGGCCGTGTTGCCATGGGAAGGAGCTTCAGCCTGAGGGCGTCCCCCCTCCGGGCCCTAAGGACCTTGGGGGCCTCCAACAGTCGCCCTCTGTTGCGCTGGCCCAGAGGAGGGGAAAGTTGCAAGAGAAGTTGAAAGGCAAAGAATTGTGCCCTGCTGAGAGACACGTTGGTACTACGCTAATCAGGAACTCCAAAAGCAGGCACTGGTTCGGAAGGCTTCGTGGTGGAAGCGGGCAGGCAGCTAAACCCCACAGAGCTGTTCACTCACTGCACTGCCCTCCACCCCCCCACAGTGGGATAGGGGAGAGAATTGGGAAAAAAAGAAGTTAGAAACTCATGGGTTGAGGTAAAGACAGTTGGATAGGACAGAAAAGGAAGGGAGAAGAAGAGGAAGAAGAACTAAAAAAGGGCGAATACAAAGCAAGTGATGCCCAATGCAAAGGTTCGCCTCCTGCTGACCGACGCCCAGCCAGACCCCAAGCAGCGGCCCCACCTCCCTGGCCAACCCCCCCCATATTTATTGTTTAGCACGATGCCGTATGGTCTGGAACATCCCTTTGGCCAGTCTGGGTCACCTGTGCGGGGTCTGTCCCCTCCCAGCTCCTGCTGCACCCCCAGCCTCCTCGCTGGCAGGGCAGCACGAGAAGCTGAAATGCCCTTGGCTCTGGGTATGTGCTGCTCTGCCACAACTAAACCATCGGGGTGTGATCAGCATTATTGTCACCCCAAATCCAAAACACAGCACCGCACCAGACAGTGAAGGAAATTACGCCTCTGTGAGCTGGAAGCACAACTACTAGATAACGCCATTATTAACACAAATTTCAGATTCTTTTAACATTAGATATGATGTGTTTTTCCCCCTACTACTTGTATTTGAAGGCTGTTCCAGAAACCTCATTGTGTATCATTTAGAAACTTTTTAAACTTTTTTTCTAATTTCCAGTCTAATTTTACTCACGACTGCAGCGTACTCCTTTGTTTTTTCACTAACATTATCTTTTTCTTAAATATCTCTTTCTGTTATGTATAGTCACCTGCTGAATTTATACTTTGCAGTCTTAACTCCTCTTACCTTTTTTTTTTCTAGTTTAACCAAGGAACTTTTACATTTCACAGAATCACAGAATCACAGAATCACAGAATCACAGAATCGTCTAGGTTGGAAGAGACCTCCAAGATCACCTAGTCCAACCTCTGACCTAACACTAACAAGTCCTCCACTAAACCATATCAGTAAGTTCAACATCTAAACGTCTCTTAAAGACCTCCAGGGATGGTGACTCAACCACTTCCCTGGGCAGCCCATTCCAATGCCTAACAACCCTTTCAGTAAAGAAGTTCTTCCTAATATCCAACCTAAACCTCCCCTGTCGCAACTTTAGCCCATTCCCCCTCGTCCTGTCAGCAGGCACGTGGGAGAATAGACCAACCCCCACCTCGCTACAGACTCCTTTAAGGTACCTTTAAGACTCCTTTAAGGCACATCCACAGCCTTCCCCTCATCCACTAAGCAAGTCACTTTGTCATAGAAGGAGATCAGGTTCATCAAGCAGGACCTGCCCTTCATAAACCCATGCTGTCTGGGCCTGATCGCCTGGTTGCCCTGCAAGTGCCGCATGATGACACTCAAGATAATCTGCTCCCTGAGCTTCCCTGGCACTGAGGTCAAACTAACAGGCCTATAGTTCCCCGGGTCTATCCTCTGGCCCTTCTTGTAGATGGGCATCACGTTTGCTAGCCGCCAGTTGAGTGGGACCTCCTCTGATAGCCAGGACTGCTGATAAATGATGAAAAGTGGCTTGGCCAGCTCCTCCGCCAGTTCGCTCAGTACCCTTGGGTGGATCCCATCTGGCCCCATCGACTTGCGTACATCCAAATGCTGTAGCAGGTCGCCAACCATTTCCTCGTGGATTGTGAGGGCCACATCCTGCTCCCCATCCCTTTCCACCAGCTCAGGGTACTGGGTATCCAGAGAACAACTGGTTTTGCCGCTAAAAACTGAGGCAAAGAAGGCATTAAGCACCTCAGCCTTTTCCTCATCTTTTGTAACTAAGTTTCTCCCCGCATCCAGTAAAAGATGGAGATTCTCCTTAGTCCTCCTTTTTGTGCTGATGTATTTATAAAAACATTTTTTTTTAATCTTTAACGGCAGTAGCCAGATTGAGCTCCAGATGAGCTTTGGCCTTTCTAATTTTGTCCCTGCACAGCCTCGCAACATCCTTATAGTCCTCCTGAGTGGCCTGCCCTCTTCTCCAAAGATTATAAATCCTCTTTTTTCTCCTAAGCTCAAGCCACAACTCTCTGTTCAGCCAGGCCGGTCTTCTTCCGTGCCGGCTCGTCTTTGGGCACGTGGGGACAGACCGCTCCTGAGCCATTAAGATTTCCTTCCTGAAGAGTGCCCAGCCTTCCTGGACTCCTCTGCCCTTCAGAACCACCTCCCAAGGGACTCTGCCAACCAGTGTCCTGAACAGCTCAAAGTCAGCCCTCCGGAAGTCCAATACAGCGGTTTCACTGGTCCCCTTCCTGACTTCACCAAGAATAGAGAACTCTACCATTTCATGGTCACTCTGCCCAAGAAAGTTCTTCCTCTTGTGCTCAAGACAGCAATTTCCTCTTGTGCTCCGGGTTTTCTGCTCTGTTAGCCATTTTTCTTGAACTTTTTTTGTTTCACCTATTCCTACTTAAATTATTTATTTATTTATTTATTTTGCAATGAGTGGCCATAAATATATGTAACAGTTTGTGTAGGGACGTCTCACTGAGGTCTTATATAAAGCATTCATATTTTAGTCTGTATGGAGATATTTTGTTATTCCCTATATTCTGACAACCCAAGTTTTATCCTTCCCTATATTCTGACAACCCAAGTTTTATTCTTAAAAGTAGTTCTTTTCTAAAAATCTGCTGCAGGGCCACCATTCTGCACTCTGCTGTGGCTACAGTACTATATGTATATATTGACGAAAAAAAGAAAAAGAAATTAAAAACATTATTTTGGTTAGAATGTCTGTGATCACACCTTTTAAGTATTTACCATGAATTTGGTTGCAAAACGTGTGTACTAGAGAATAAAAATAACAAGAAAGAAGAAGAATGGGTTGACTTGCTATTTATAATAATTGAATAGGGAAAGACAGGCTAAACAAAGGTGACAACTTTTATAAAATGGGGACACAAATTTAAAAAAGCAATAACCATTAATGCCTCCTATGTTGTAGAATGCACTAATTCCTTCAAAGTCAGTCACATACACAACCTCTTTTAAAAATTATTCTTTGACCGGAATTATCTTGATTCTTCTATAAAATCTCTAATATTTACTCTATATTAATGTGTAGAAACTGTAGTTTATACACAATACCTTGATATACTATTGTAAACAATGAGATATTTTACTCTTCTATTTCCATTTTTTTTTCAAGTGAAAAGATGTAATACAAGGGATCTCAACCTTAGCCATTTAGCAGGCCTGGCTTGCAGTCCTGGGTAGCCGTCCCTACTTCCATACTGCAGTAGCTGTCTGCTCTTTACCATGTACAGCTCCTAACAGGAATACTACAGCATTTAATATCTAGTTTCAGATCTTGTTATAAGAGAAAAATCATCCTCCCTGGAGTCAATGATTCTTGTTTTGTGTAGGAGTTCCACATTCCAGGGGGTGAACTCTTGCATGAAGTTAGGGTGATTGCTTATTGGGGATAAGTCTAGGTATTTTTTATTGCCTGTGTTTTTCACACACTACTGCCATTACCATAATTTCTTCAGCTTTTGAAATAAATACATGCATTTGGAGACCCCCCCCCCCCTTCATATATAGCAGAATGTGAAATACAGTTGAAAATAAACATGCATAGTACCTGTTATCTTCTATAACAGTAAGTGCCAACCACTCTGTATCTAAGTTTCTATCTGCCTTGTGCTGTCAAGAAGGGTCTGTTCTTCTCCTTTACATTTAGATTCTACATATCTTAATGCACCTAAAGTGCAAGGGGGCCAAGCTTCAAATCCTTCCTGGACTTAGGGAGACTCATATACACACTATAAAAACACAATGCCCATTAAAATACAAGGGCTCTGAGACAGAGGTAAGGAAGGTAGCTGATGAATATCTATTAGGCAACTACATCTCAGATAACATCATGTTCTTTTCAAAACCACTTAAAAAAATTATTATTATTCCACCAACAGATGCATTGCCACGTTATAGGGAATCAAGTGGCCCTTCCTTTATCTGTAACTGAATTTTAAAGTCTTCAGGTGTACTACTGACTGATCGATTGAATACAACATCAAACCTAGACACTCTTGTGAAAGATGAATGCTTGCAACATATATGAACGACCAGTTTTACAAATACTTCCTTAGAGACATCTGGTGTTGAGCTGTTTTTAGTGATCCCCTTGAGAAAGGCTGAGCTCAGACTGAACCCAAGTTAGGTGTCTCTGCATGTGCTGTGATAGCTATCATGCTAGACTCCTGTCACATAGAAATTGTGTAACTCTATGGGTTTTTGGCTAATGATGAAAAATACATGGGAGATTATCCAAATGGACATTTGTTGGGTTAGTGGAAAGAGAGCCTTTTTTTCCACATGCAGTGTGTGACACTTCAGGTTTGTT
Source organism: Anser brachyrhynchus (assembly GCF_964034855.1). Lineage (NCBI taxonomy): Eukaryota > Metazoa > Chordata > Aves > Anseriformes > Anatidae > Anser > Anser brachyrhynchus. Next base: position 93,733,010 of record NC_137695.1, read on the forward strand.
TATGAAACGTGATAACAACAAACATCTGCCATAAATGAAACTCAGCAGCAGCTCTGGGCAAAAAATTGCTTAGAGACAGTGAGAAGACCCAATAGGAAGGTTTTTCTCTGCTGTTCTGAAGTAGTGCTCACTTGAAAATCCATCTTCTTGGAAGACAACCTAGTGAGCAAGTCTTCAAGGATTCACATAAGAGTCCTATCAGAATCTTAAGGAATACATTTAAACGGGTCTAGAGAACAAAGTCTGTTGCTCTTACAGTTACTAAATTTTGCCTTCCAAAAGCTACTGACCAACAGGAGACTGGCAGATATTACAGCATAGTAAACTGAACGGACAGATAACCTTCTTTGAAATCCAGGAGACTCCACTTCAGGGTGAAAAGATCTCATTGCAAAGTAGGTCTACCTTGTTTACCTGAGTGTCATGAAATCCCTACAACAATAAAGAAGAATATCTCACCCCAGTGTTAAGGAGTGCTGTTCAGTGGTTGAAAGCCATCTGGATCATATTTCTGTACTGAAATGGACAAGCAGTCATTACAGCTCTTCACAGAAGATAAAGGATTACTTTATTTGGGCAGGAGGGGAAGATGACCACTCTGTATTCTCTGTACCACTGTGTACCACTGCACAGTTTTGCAGTCAAGCTAAACGACCACTATGGTAGCCTGTAATTTACAGGAAAGAAGTCAAAATGACACTCCTGAGTGGGCCTCATCATCACAAAACTGAGGAAGTGATGTAGCTAGCACACTGTGATGAGCACTGACATGTCAAGAGGTATCACTTCATGAGAGCCTTATGTTAATTGAAGGTACAGGCTGGTCTGTACCTCTATAGAAGAACATTTAGTTCTTCTATACATCTTAGTATTAACTCTCAATGCCTCTAATGTATCAAATGGCAATTACCCGTACTGGGAATGGCTGCAGTTAATTTTTATGTATGGGAATTTTGGGGCTTGTTCACTCCCAATTTGCTGAATTCGAATACGATATGGTTACGATTACAGTGTGATCTTTTTTAGTCTTGTGCATTTGCTGACTAACTGTACTAAGAACCAGCCATTCCTTTGTTTCCAAAATTCAGTGCACATCATGCCACTTTACACCATTTACCCAGTTTAAAGAGGGGTAAATGAACTCATCCATTATTTCCAAGTGTTCTCTCTTTAAAGCCACCACCATCTTCTGTAACACATCACATATCATATAATGGAATCCGGGGAGGTTTTCTGTAATATAACTACAATATCTGTTTCCTAGACAGACATGGAATTCAAATTATTACATATATATTTAATTATATATTTAATGACTTTTTCTTATTTAACTCTACGCTTTAAACCTAAAAACCATACTTCACAAGCTTACTTGATCTGCATCCTGCTAATTAGAATACCCTTCTGATATTTCTTCTACTGGGTTATTTAAAAGCTGGCAATCCCATTTTATCTCCTTCACTTTCCTTAGAGTTTTATAGAGACACAACCATATTTGGTCTTAGTGTAATTGACTAGTTTTATGTTTAGTGTAATTGACTAGTTTTATGTTTCCTGATAAAAAGGAACTTTATGTATTGACAGTGTTCCTGAATTTTATTGATCTGTTCTACTTTTTTTTTTTTTTCCCATGTATACAGAGTGTATATGGCATCACTTGTAAACATTACGTCATTCTGAAAATGTTTTCTTTTGCACCTGCTAGGATTCCCCCACTTTCTTATAATCATCTTGACTGCTTACATAAATGTGCCAGCAAGTGATTCTGTTTTCATATAGAGGTGGAACTCTCATGGGAAAATACCATACTTCTAAACATTTTTTTCTTTTTTTTTCTGCAGATAGTTCACCTCCATAATAATAATTGTTATTATTTCTGTTGTTGTTGTTATTATTATTTTGCTACAAAAAGTTCATTGAGTTCTGAGACTGAAGACTGGTATTCACTGAAGAAATTAAAACATATAGTCCATCAACAGCTCCAGGGCAATCTTTCACTAGAGGTAGTTGCCTGGAACATACTTTTCTCCTCTCTATCTTCTGATTTTTTATTTTATTTTGGCAATTACATGAAACATTACTTCATCCCTTATTATTCTCTTGCCATTCTTAATAAGCTGTGTTTTAATTTAAAACAGCAATTTACAATTCAATTAATATATAACAACACAATCCATTGTAATCACAATGCGATAAATTTGTGTTTTAAGTAATTTTTAATGCTCATAGCAGCTGGATCTGTGAAGTGTGGAAATAACTACCATTTTTCACCATGTGCAATACTGCCTGTGCAAAGCACCACTTTTTAATTATATCACCACCAAAGTCCAATGTATGGAAAATGAAGCAACTTTAATTGCAAAGGAAGAAAATCTTTGCTTATAATGTACAGATAATACAAAAAATATAAAAATGATACCAAGACACAATTAGTAAAACTGATATGACAAGGAATACCCTGATACAATCACTAATTAAAGATGTGTTTCAGATTGATATATTTCAAAAAGTAAAGGAATATGAATATAAATAGCTTTCTTCAGCCAGGAAAGAATTACAAGATGATTACCAGAAACTTATTATTTAAAGATTGTAAGTAACGTATTGTTACCTCTCATGGGTGTTTTTTTTTCCTTTTAGTATGTGTCTGTCATGTACTTTTTCAAATTTCTGAATTTCTATACAATATAGATTTAAAAAAAAAAAAAAAAGCAAACCAAAACAAAGCAAAACAGAAGAACTCCCAGATAGCTAAGGCTTCAGTAAGTTGACAGTTCCTTTGACTTCAATGAAACTATGTGAGTTCTCACTTATTTGTTGCTCTCATTGCCTGAACTTTAGATGTTAAATACGAATCACCATAAGCAACCTGGAAAAAGTATATAAAACCTCCAAAAAATAAGGGTGACATCCCCAAGTCAACTCCTCTTCTGCTCCTACCGAGGTCATCTGGACTCCAAACACAAGCTCTCAGCACTGTTGACCTTTAAAAGGATGGGAGAGTGTTTACTCTTTCATCCATACCTATTCTCTTTAAATCAGGAGTAATCTTATTGCTTTGAAAGGAATTGTAGTGCTGTAACTGTAAGTAGGAACGTAAAAACGTATCACTAGTTTTTTTTTTTTTCTCTTCAGACTAATAAAGTAGTGGGTTTATTTGTAATCCCAATTACAAACTATTTTAAATCCCAATTATTTCTCTATATCATTTTTCTTTTCATTTCTTACCCTGACAGTGTGTCCTATATCAGCATGCTCCTGGTTACATGCAGAATTCATCATGTATATATATATTCATCCTTTATAGAATTGATAATTCTACCAATAAAACTTGAAATAGAAGTGCTTGAGGATTGCAATTTTTAAAATTTGCTTTCAACGACCTGCCATTTGATTTAGATATTTTTTTCTATTTTCTTGTGGAAAAAGCAGTAGAACAATATTCCCAGAATTATGGAATATCATATATGCCAGAACAATATAATGGAATATGTATCCCCTCTTAAGTTATTGGATAACCAAGAGATTCTTAATTAATAGAATACCATGATTTTCACATTTCTGAAGGTCAATAAAAAAAAGAAAATATGCAATATTAGAAGTCATAAAATAATATAATATCCTGTAGATAGAAGATACAGAAGATTGTCATATGGGAAGGTGTATCTATAAATTTGTTATCCTCGGAATAATTTTACACAGGCCAGTTACATAATGAGCTGGTATAAATATACACATAGTAAATATTCTTGAGGCTTTATAAGCATCATCATTATAATACTTACTGTTGAGAAGTATACTGTAAAGGACATGCAAGCTTTATTATTGGAAATCACTCTTGTATCATAGAAGTCATTTTAAGTTTAGAAATTTTATTTACTTAGAGCAAAACCAGGACCAAGACCCCAAAAATATTTATTGACTACTATTCTTTATTCAAATGAAAAGATACTGTCTCTGGCAATTGCACCAGACGTAAAAAAAATGTAGTTCTTCTATATTATTACTGGCTTTTCAATTCTTACATTTGTCATTGATATATGTGGCATGAAAGTAAAAAATGCATACATAACATAAAGGCTGAGTAAATATACATTAAGGAGAACTAACCCATCAAGTGATTTTACTCTTATCTGCATTTGCAGGTTGGTTAGATCCATCAAAGTATGTACTGCCAAACTCTGTAATTCCATTACAGTGGTAGGAGGAAAAAGGTGGGAGTCTTTGAGGTGACGCCATGTATTTATTGTATAGTAAAATCCAGCAAAGTTTCATTTTCAAATATCTATTGGAGAAGGGGCAAAGTATCTCCAGTAATTTTAAGGACATTTCCCAAATGTTTATTTAGATAAAAGATAGATAACGGTAAAACTATAAAACCTGCAGCCAGATAACTAGGTTTTATTAATGACCTGCCATATACCGTGGCCGGATAATTAAAGTTCTCCCTCCCTCCTAACCCCCTCCTCCCAGAAAGAGAGAGAGTGGACAAATTTATTTGATAGTTTGATAACCAGGGGACACTGGTTGAAAACTATTGATATAATCAGGGTCTATTCAATTTGCCCACGACAGACACTCCTATCTGCTAATTTCACCTGTGAATAGTTAATTATGCCCTGAATGCATATGGTTGAGCCATTAATAAAATTTGTCTGTCATAGGTTTTTGTATTTTTTCTTTTTTTGTCATCGTCATGTGCATTTTATCAATGGGAATCTTTCCCCCTCCTCCTTTTTTTTTTTATTTTAGCATTGCACAAGACAGATGTTAGTGGTATCGGTATTTCAGCAAGGCTACGTTATAGATGGCATGCAGCATGGATCAGGATTGCTCTTTTAGCCTGTAAAAGACTGGGCCTGTGTACATAATGAAGTTGTTGAAGCATGAATGATAATGGAGTTCTTAACCATTTCACATTTTTAAGCTATGCTTAGGGAATTTGCTTTCTACTAAACAAATGCAAGGGAGAATGCCTCTTTTTTTTTCTTTTTTTTTTTTTTTTTCTTGGCAGGCTCATGAGATTTTACATATATAGGATGGCTGTTTTTACTTTGTTTCCTTTAAATCTTGCTGTTGTCCCTTTTTGAAGACATTTCTTAGGGTGAATGCAGGTATCAGAAAGCAGATTTTCTCCCCCCAGTCATCTGAATTCAATAAAGTGCATTTTGTATGCCAAGACAATTTGTTTTAATCTCTTCAGGCTTCTCAGGACTCAGAAAGCTCCTAAATTTCACATCAAATTTCCCTAATTCTCCCATTTCCTTCAGCTGGGACAATTTTCCTTCAGTCTTTCCTACCTTATAAAGAGATTGCTCAGTTCATCAAAAATCATCTATTTATTCATAATACTGCAGGCTAGAAAATTCTGCTTTGTATAACATCTTTGAATAAAAGTGTATAAAAATTGCTAATAAGTATTTTTTCCTCACTTCTGTCTCCTAATTTTTTTCTCCAGTACAGACTGTTTTCTTAAGAATCCAAATGCAGTCTTTAATGTAGCTGAGGTCTTCTCCCCTTTGAGCTGACACCTCTTTGAGGATAAAATTTTTCCTGGTTTCCTTGTTCAGCAATTTTGTTTTTTTCCCTGACTTAGACATTCCCATTGTAATGATCTCCTCTTCTGACTTGGAAAGATCAAGATGGAGAAGACCATCAACAAAGGACAAAGGTTCTGGGCCTTGATGACCTTTCCAGCAGTGGGCATCATTCTAACATTGTCATAAAACCTAGCCATACCTTAAACATTTTAACAGAGGATCACCTCGTTTTGGTGTGTCTTTGTGTCTGGCATCCACAAAGACTGGTGAGTCTTCAGGCCTTAACTTCAACTTGATCTTATGTGTTCTGGGTCCAGTCCTCTCTATGATGACTGTGACCATCATTGCATGGTTTTCCTAACAACTCTTTCTCCCTGTTCGGCTAGGTCAAGGCTGACTGAATTTTTAATGTTCTCTTCCATTGAGCTGAGTTGTCTACGTGCATTGTATGTTTTCTGAACTCGTTTCTTATTTCAGAAAAAAATCCAGAGGTTCTTGTTATCAAATTTCCCCTAGGTATATTTTTCTCCCCTTCTATTAAGGTTTCTAAGAATTTTTTCTTGCTTGAAGATGAATGGTAAGGATTAGCTTGGATATTTTGCTTCTCACATCATCCAGTCTCGCTGGCTGACAGTGCTAGATAGTGTTGGTAGGTTGCCTTGCTGTATTCACCACAGGGATGATCATAAGTGTGGTGGACAGCAGAACCTGGAGAGCAGACATGAGGAAAGGACTGTTATGTACTATGAGTGTGTACAAAGCTTAGTACAGTGTAATTAGAAACAATAAGCACCATCACAGACATAAAAACAAATAATTATAGTTGGTTGAAATCTTTCAACATGTTTTTGCATTAAAAGTGAAATAACCATCAAAGGTAGTCCAATTTTGCCAGTCAAATAAGCAGAAACAATGACATTCAGAACAAAATGGAAATTAAATAAGTTGTTAAAGGTTTTCATTTTCTTGAGTGAAAATTTGAGTTTTCTGTGCTTTTATTAAACAGTTCTTTATCTAAAATTGAATCAAAAGCATATAATTGAAATTTCATTTTGTTGTTGTTGTTTATTTTATGAAATTTTAGAGCTCTAACAGTATTTGAAATCAGTGACACTGTTGACCATCACCCTGAATACTGTAGCAGAGTCCCTTTGAGATGTCTGAGAGGGTGCCCAGGGTTCTGTGGGTAAATCTTTCTCTGTGATCCCACTTCTAGGAACACTCTGGTGGAGAAAAGGATAAGTTGTGCATTTGCTATCCGTCTTCCCACCTGTTTTCATGGAACTGTTGTAGATCCTCCTGCTATTGCTGCTGTTCTTGGAAAGGTTTCTGCTCAGCTCCTAAAAATCTCATTGCCATGCCATAACCTATATTTTATGGCACAGCGTTAGCAACAGAAATCCAAAATAATGAGTTAGTTTGCTCAGAAACAACTTTGGCTTAACAAGTAAGAGGCTGTATTAAAGAAGAATCTGGGGTTTACCTACAATCTCCGTTTGGAAATTTTAGGGTGAACTGAGGGCATATTTAATTCATTCTCCACAGTATGTGATTTAGAAATGTACTTGTTTAAAGTTAAGGCTGAGATTCTCATGTGTCCTCATACCTCCAGCTTTTCTTATCTGTTCACACTTTAATATGCAGGATGGACATGATGACACTAACATACACAGAAGTTTAACCTCCAAATCAGAAAAAGAACACTAAAGTATGGTGTACCACCTTCTGGCTTTCCATGACTTTTGAGTGTTCCTCTTCTATTCGCTTACAAGGTTAAATATGTTAGCTCAAATCCCCAAAAGGCAGCTAACACACACACCTTGATTATATTAATTTGGTCCCAAACATTAAGTAACAACTGGAACAACTATTCTGTACATTTACTCCAAAACAGCTTTATTTGTCTAGAAAAAAAATATGGGTGTGCTTTGGCTGGACTTTGAAGAAAGACAAACGGAGGTATGCAGCAGAACATGCATAATATTTGATTAGGTGCTGCTGTTTAATAGAAGATACAGTGAGTATATGTATAAGTATGCATTTGTTTTATTTATTTTCATTTAATTGGCAGAACATCCAGATAGCAAGGAACAGTGACTGGTGTTTTAGAAAAATGAGGATCTGACACAGGAAGGAGATCTCTTCTCTCCAGAAACAAGCAAGACTAAAGCCTCAAGGTCTCATGAATCAAACATGAAACCACAAAGTGTATGGTTGCCACTTTCTCTGGCTGAGCTCTTGGAAAACTCATACACCTGATAAATTTCGCCCAGTTGCTGGACGGCCAAGGAGTTACATTGTACTGGAAGATTTTGGCCTAGGATTCATCTAAACTGTCTATGCTGACAGGCCAGTCTGAACTGTCTTGTTTTTTGGCATAGAATAGAAGATAATGATCACAGCAATCTTGTTTTGTCTGAAGTCCATGTTAGTGGAGGTGATATACCCTAACAAGATATCTTGCAACCCTGACTGTATTTAACTTAATAACATAACTTGGATGTGACCTTATATATCTATTTTACGGAGTTGAGCAGCTACTTCTCCTTCTCCTCACTGATTGGAAATACTTCTTAAGGAACATCTCAGCTGTTTTATGCAGCTATTTTGCTATTATCTTCTGCTTATGAGGGATCCTCCAGATGTAGCATGATTTTGCAGAGCATTTAGTCAGGCTGACTCTGGGAATGTTGATGGATGCTAACATTTTCATTTGAATTTTAAGGTTGCTCTTCAACCCACTTGCCATGATGTCAATAAAATGCAGAGGTGGGGATAGGGAATGCTCTGAAGTCATCCAGAGTTACAAGGATGAAACTCTGCTAGCTGTTTTCCCAGTCATGCTGCCTTGAGTAATGAGATAATATATATACATATAATTATATATAAATGTGTTTACCTTATTAACACTATTAAGCTGTGCAAAGCCAAATACCGGTAATTTTTCAATATTTCATGGTAAGTCAAATCTGAGTTTAGTTATATTAACTTATTTGAAAAGCATCTTTCCTTCCCAATTATTCAATTGCATAGAAGGTCTCCTACAAACATTGGAAATGTTGCAGTTCTCTAGAAAATGTTGTGCATATTTCTTTACTGGAAAGTCAGAAGCATGAGGTTAATACCAACACCCCTAATAATACTTGTGCAGGGAACCTAAAAGGCTTTCTTCCTAAATTAGGCTGTTTCACAACAATAGGTTCATAGTGTGAGCACAAAATACACAGAGGACAGTACGCATGAAACATCTATAATGACAGCTTGAATACTCAAAACTTAGAGGTTGATAGATGGATATAATGAATTCATCCAGACCTAGTAAATGACCAGAAAAAAATATTTCATAAATTTATTTCATAAATAATATTAAGTCATCTGTATTTTAAGGATTGTATTGTACAAGGTTTTCCTTCTATTCTTTGGACAAAGAGGAAATTTACACATGTAATTAGACAATCAGACCTGATTCTGGTTCTTCTGGTTTTGTTGTTGTTGCTGGTTGGTTGTGTTTTTTGTAATTCTTCTTGTTGTTTGACTTTTTTGTTTTGTTTCTGTTTTCTGGACTTGTTGCTTATTTTTTAAATATGTTTTAATGAGAAATGGATTTTGTGGACAGATTTCTGGAAACATCTGCTCAGTACTTAACTATTATCAAAATGACACGTAGAACAGTAGGAACTGTTGGGATGGAAATAGAGAACAAAATAAAAAGCATTATTGTGTCATTATATAGAACAGTGGTGTGCCCAGGGATACATGAGCAGTTCTGGCCCTCTCTATCATTAAAAAAAATAATAAATAAATAAATAAAAATGTAAAGGTAGAAAAATGTGCAGGAAAGAAAGAGTGACACAAATGGGATTTGAAGTAAGGAATGATTCTATCCGTGAAGAGATTAAACAGCCTTGTCCTGCAAATTGCTGGAAGCTGGGTGAGATACTGCAGAGAGATACTGTCGCATGCTTTTCTTTGATGTCTTCTCTCTATGCGTCCATTAATGACCAATACAGAGTGAAATAAGCTTTTGGTCTGAAACTCTGCAGATGTTGTTATGAGTAAAAAGGCTCCTTGCACAGCCTTCTGCACATATGGTGAGAAATGTGTGTTCTTGTAATGCAGTGTAAGAAATCAGATCATTGTGTGGAAGCTGTGAAAAAACAGTCTCCAGTGGTAGCAGCTGGAGAATCTCTGCAAATGCCAAGTGTTTGGTAGCTGTTACCATTACTGTGAGCAATGACACCGGGCCTACTTCCAGAGTTAATTTTCATAATGCTGCCTAAACACAGCCATTTGTCTGTTCATCATGCTCTGTGTAGGGAAACAGTATGCTGAACTGCTAACACCAGGCTCCCAGGACTGGTTAAATTATAGTCTGACTAGCAACCTTAGTTATCTAACACGGAGCTCTCCCCAACATCCCCTCTGCTAGCTGGCTTTTAGGTATGTGTGGTTTGAAGGAGACTGAAGAAACTGAAAGTAATAGATCTGCCTTCTCTGGAGAGCAGAGGTACCATTAGCCAGCTGTGGAGAAGGCAGATGCTGTTTGTTAGAGAGCTTCAGCAACATGAAAGCATTATCAAAACACAACACAGTGTGATCTTTCTTCAGCCATGTGAGCACCCATGAGGCCCTGAAATAGTGGCATTTGTCATGGGAAAATGCTGAAGTACACTTGTGCCAGTAAATACCATCAGTGAACTTATCTGGCTGTGAGCCATGGGTGTTCATCAAATCAGAAGGAACAGTCTAGAAGTAATCAACTAAACGGCAGCCAACATCAGCACCAACTAGGAAGTTTTAATCTGGGAAAGCTAGAAGTGTCAGGCCAGAAAGATGTCATGCACTAAGGGACAAAGAGGGGAAGCTGAGCTGTCGTAACCAAACTGTCTAGGTCATGTTGAGCTCGCTCTTGGAGGCATGGCATCTCAGTCTATCCAGCTCTCTTCTTGCTCAGTTAGGTGATTCATGAAGCCAGGCTGCTGTCTGTGTGGGACGTGTTTGGAAATACGACATATCTCCACAGTATGCCCTGGAAAATCCACTCCCTTCAGGCAGCCTGTTCTCTCCTGCCAGCTTTCCACATAGGCTCTCCCTCTGCCTGAGGTCAAGTGACATGAAAAACTCACAGAAGACCATATTTAGAGCCACCATGGCATGGGAAGATGGAGAATGGAGTGTTGGTGAGTACCTTCCTGAGTCTCTAAGTCTGGGGGCACATGTGTAAAGCAGGCTGTGGGGCAGAGCTGTGGGGCACCGAGCACAGAAGTTATAGGCACTCTCATGGTGGGGAAATGTCCCCAAGCCCAAGCTAGCATTCTCATCCCTGCAGAGCTCTTCCTCATCTTCAGAGACCTTTAGCCTCTTTCTCCTTTCAGGAAGGTGATATAATCCATTTGCTCCTCCTGAGACTGCTGTGCATGGCTGTGGTAGGATGACATTCTTCATCTGTAAAGAGAAGGGTAAAAAATGCAGAAAGGTTTGACACGTTGCTTGGAATGGTTTGTTCTTAGCAGGGTTGTGTTTCCCGCAAAGAATGTGGCAATAAATTTTAAATGTAACAAATGTTCTCTCTCATTGAGATGGATCATCTCCTGAATAAAAACTTAGGCTGAAAAAAAAATGAAGTGTTCACTCATATATATTCCTTTATAGGAACAGACTGAAAAGTCACTCTTAAGTAAATACAAATGTAAAAACCCACCTCTTTCACGCTACACATTTGAAGGTTGCTTGTTAACAAGGCAAATTGTTAAAATAAACTTGGTTGTACCTTTACATGCACAAGTATTTTTTCAATTGATTTTTACAAGATACAATTAATAAAACAAGAGATATTTCTGTTGAACAATGAACTGCTTGCACACATTGTAGACAGCCATGTTAGATTCTGAACTAAAGCAAAGCCCAACAATTAGATTTTAGATATAATTGTCCTAGGAAGAGTCAAAGAGGGAGTTTTTCCTATGAGCTATTGTTAAGAGATTGGGATCTTCACTTTCTCTACAAGATGCATTAACCTCTGCTACAACTCGTTGTGCAGGTACAATTCCTCTTTTGATCCATTAGCAGAATATGCAGGAAGTGGGTCTATCTCACTGCAAGGCTTAGTCACATTAATCCTGGCACTTGTCATTAGGCATTTACATGCAATGTTATCCATCCTCTGTGCGTTTTGCTAGACAGCAGAGGGTCAGAATACATATTTATCACTCAGGATAAGCAAATTCTCACTCTGTTGAGTGCTGCTGTAGTTGAACTGAACCCCATGAGCCAAATGCCTAATTTAATTGCAGTGCAGGTAGACACTGAGAGTATCTTTTTGGACAAATCAGACTGTTTTCTTGAGGCAAATTCTGTTTTTGAAAGTCTTTGTAATATTGTTTTAAAGTTTATGCAAATACCAAGGAAACTGATAATCAAAAATTTTGGATTCAAAATCATAGTTTGCCAGGCAGAATACATAAATGATGCCTGCCTAGATCAACACTGGTACCAGTGGCAGGACTAAGATGAAATTCTTAAAGTTGTTGTACTTCTTTTTGTTATTTGTTAAAATATTCAGTTTTCCACCGTTAAGGAAAACATTTTCCACTACCTACAAATAGTTTGACTAGATTTTTAAGTCAGACTAGCATTTCTTTTAGCTGTAATAATAATAATAATGAACAAAAAAAAGGAACAAGGAAGTGTGGCAACAGAACAGTATTAATCTCATTATTTTTGAAAGCAGACTTTATGCATAAGCATCAGAACTGCAGAAACAGGTAAGATTTAGATATGGCACCACAATGCATCCTTTCACATTGTCTTTTGCTTATTTGAAAGAAGAGCATCTTTGGAAGTGTTTACAGTGCAAATCCTTCCATTTGTAAGAACAAGCACCATGAGGCCAGCTATTAGTATTCAGAGGGAAAAAAATGTAAAACCGTGTCAGAACTGTTAGATTTTATGAAATAGTCAGGGACTCAGCTACTTTTGGTAGCAAAGTTCCCCAAACTCATGATATTTTAGTTCAGAAGAATTAATTTCTAGTACTTAGGTTAAAAAGAAAGGTTTCATTAACTTGAAGATAAAATCTCTGCTCATTTTTTTAGTTGTTTTGTATTGTTGCTACTCTTCAATGGACCAACCACCAGCCATAGTTATGCAGTGTCAAGTCATATTTCTTTTCCAAGACCATGTAAAGTCACTGCCTCTTTCCAGGTTGCTTTGTTTTATGATTATTATTATTATTATTATTTTTTGATTACTAGTGGACTTCTATGATTCTTCTTCCCCTTTCCAAAGTGAAGAAAGTTGAGCTCCTGTTGGTATAACCATGCAGTGATGATGACCAAGGTGACGCAGACTGGTTCTGTATCAGAGACACCTCAGCTATATTTCTGCCCTTTCCTTCTTTCTTTATTGATAATACTCCCTTAACAATCACTGTATTGTTGTGCTCAGTATCACCATCAGAAGTATCAGCCTGTGATTATTCAGATCAATACAATTTCTGTTTGAAAATATCCATACAAAGGTGGTTTTCCCTCTGTCGCCATCATTTTCCTTACAATTCTAGTACTTATTAAAACCAGTGTCGGCTATTACATTCCATGTAGTGCCTTGAAAATCTGTGTGAAAATTATACAGAACTGCTAATTTAATGTTTAAATTTACAGAGATACTATTTAATGCTGTCTTTAGATAATGTTAAGGACATAAACTGGAAATTTTAATAACTATTACTCTTCTGCCACTAAACCCAAGCCTCTAAATACTACTTTTTGCCTATTTTTTAACATCTACAAATGCTGTCATCTGATAGAAATGGATTTGTAATGTCTATTGGGGTTTCTTCTGCTGCTGCTGGATAGTTAAAATTATATGCTTTTATCCTAAAACCAGATTATGATAAAGCCCTCAATGCCTTCTCATTGTATCTGTTTTTTTTTGACAGTTAATTTTCTTAATATAAAATCTACATTATTAATTAAATACCTTTTCAGTATTATTTGTTTATTAATTTTTAATTGTATTGCTGATTTCGTCTACATTTAAAATGGCAGAATTGTTTTACTACTGCTGATTTATGGCTTTTTGATGGCATCTGGGTTCTAATGGTGTCAATTTTTATTCATATCTTCTTGCTGAAACTCATGTTTCCAAGCCTTTTTGTTCAAAAATATTCTAGCATCAAGATGTTAGTCTTTTATGCTAGTTGCCTAATTAAAGTCCCAAATGACCAAGACAGGTGCTTAATTTGAATTACATAATATGACGTGTAAGTGAAGTTGAGTGTATATGTGCTTTGTAGACAAGAAGGACTACTGAGCTGGGCCAAGCTGATAAATATGAATTAGTCTAGTGAATGTTCTAGTGGATAATTAGAATCCGATGACAAGATAGTGCTTCAAGATCTGTGAGATTTTTGCTGCATGGTAAGTGATGAATCACAAACTTTCTGTTTCTTGTTATCGTAATCTTGGAAATGCATGGTGAAAGAGGCATGAGCCCTTCTGGTTTCTCTTTTGCGTTGTTGGAAAGTTGTTAAACTTAGTTTTCCTCATGGTAAAAAAGATTATTCTACATATTGCCCTCCCCTACAACTTATTGACAGAAAATTGTCATCTTTTAAAATAATAGACAAACATGATGCTACAAAAACATCTCTAGAAGTGATCTAGGTTATAAAATTTTAAATTATACTCAGTTCATTTGGAAAGATAAGACTTATAAGTAATATCATTGACAGTATCACCTGTTAGAACAGTTGGTTTCGAATAGTTGGCCTGTTGAAATATATTACTTCCTACAAACCTTGTCCTGTTTATGTTGTTAGACTGTTAGGGTTACAAAAAAAAAAAAGTTATCGTGGCTTTAAATAATATCCTTGGTTGTCAAAAACCACCAAATAGTCAAATAGTTATTGAATTCTCAATGTATTTTTTAAAATTTTATTTAATTAAATATGAAAAATAAGAATGTTTTTTGAGTTGCCTGTGGGATTAAATGGGTAACAGTCATGAGGCAGGAAAAGAAACTTTTGTTTCCAAACTAATACTGTAACCATTTGCTGAGCAGATAATGAGGTGTGTTAAACTGTGGAACTGGTCACCTCATGACGGTGTAAATGGCAGAAGTTTGCACAGGTTCAAAGGTTTTTAGACAAAGACATGAAAGAGAAATCCCACTGGGGCTCCCTCATAATGCTTCTGATCTGCAAATTATAAGAAGCAAGGGAAATATTCAGTATCACTAAATTAGGTGGGCAGTCACTAGGCAGGTGCCATGGCAATGTGGCTCCATGGTTCCAGAGCTTAGAGCAAACACCATGCACATCTGTGGCAGTGGTACTCTCAAAGAGCCATGGGCCTGTTGACAAGAAAACCAGTTTCAAATCCAGAAACAGCATGGGTAAGGTAGCTCTGTGATTAATTGTGGGAAGAAGGTAGGGGTAAGGAAAAAGCAGCAGAGACATTGACTCTTGAAGATTTGTGGTCAATGACCTCAATCCTGCTATGGGAGTGGGATGCCTCTTGGTAGAGATAGCTTACATATACCCCTTGTGACTAATGATTTTTCTATGGAGAAGCACTGCCTGCCTGGATAATGTGCAAGGAAAGGAAAAGAGACTGACTGTGTGAATTGAGTATAGAGACAGGGGAGACAAACAGGTGTAAATTAGATCTTCTTTGACTTTTGCAAGGGCAAGAGCTCGCTGAAATTCTGCTCTGATTCTCTTTTGGTGCTAGATGGCCTCGTGTTGGTTTGACATCTTACATTCCTGATCTGCTGGTGATAACAGTGCAAGTTAGGGCACACAGAAACCAGAGGGCTGTAACATCTGGCCCTCCAAGTCTCTGGCAGGAGTCTTCTGCATCTCAGAGGTCTTAGGCTAACGGCCCTACCTCCCAGACACATGCTTTCATTGTGCTAGCCTCCATTCTGGAGAAAGAATCTGACCACTGATGCGATGGAGACAGCGTGAGAAGATGTCAAGTATAACCCCAAGCAGCAAACACCGGGTCAGTAGGTGTGGTGGTGGTGCACAGAAGCAGTGGTGGGCAGTGTATAGACAGCAAGAGTGTTAAAGAGAGAGAACCATGTGTCACCATCTGGAGTCTGGTGCCATGGTCACATGCAAGACGCAGAGCATATGAGCCTTGACAAGGACATGTTCAGGTGTGCTGGTGAGCAAGTAAAATGGACCCTGGAATATGTACCAAGGCAGGTATGGCTCCATGTGCTACAACATGTGGAGAAGAAGAGTTTGCAGGTAGACATAGGTTATGCTGTGTTGCTTGGCCTATGAGGCAAGGATCACTTAATGTACAATGTAAAATTTTAATAACAGCACAGTAGGGCTTGAAAATATCTATAACTAAACAATGTTAAATGCTTTAACTAGAATCCCTTCTGCGTGCCATTGGCATGTGAAATTTGGAGTAAGTACAAAAGACATTTGTTACTATATTCTTATTAGAAGTTCAGAAAAATATTAATGACCAATTTTATGAGTCAAACTTGTCTAAGAAACATCCAGATGGGTCTAGCTTATGAATGAGGTTAATTTAAAAACAATAAGCAAAACCCCTCTTTTTTTTTTCTTCAGATTAAGAAGTAACAACATTCAACTAAAATATGTAGTCAAAGACAATGTTACAAAGTAGTAAAAATACAACTCTGTAATGGAAATTAACTGCAATGTAAATAGGCAGGTTTCTGTCTTTCCTTAATCTTCTCAAGGGAGTATTATATTTATTAAAAAACAAACAAACAAACAAAACAACAACAACAAAACCAAACAAACAGAATTAAGTAACGGCTGTGCATCTCCAAATTTACTGTGTCTCTTTAACCAATACACCTGCTTTCTGCCCCTCACTTGTTTCCTTCAGTGTTCATCCCATCTTGAAAAGTAAATAACAAAGAACAACTATTACAAAAAGTAGTGTCAAGCCACCAAGGACAAATTTTTAACTACTCCTAACATCTCAAAAGATGTGTAAGATGAAGCCTTGCAGGAGTAACAGGTTTCCAAGCTTGTAATCTTTTACTCTTTTACTTTGCTGATTTCCTTATCTCATGTAATGAAATAAAAAAGACCACAAACCAGTTCCACCACAAACCAATTCCACCCCAAAGTCCACTATAAGTGCCTAATAATGAAAACAAGCATTATAAACTTAAAATAATTCATTACCACTATCATAAATGAAATTAAATCAGATATACAAAGGCACAGAAATGTACTCCAAAGCCACAAATCTTTGCTGGGCTCTGTATTATGGTATCATGATAGAACTGAGATTATTCTTTAATGTTATGGTAAATATCACTGCAAGATACATAGTTTCACAAATTATTTTTCAAAACATGAGAAACCTGGAAAGAAGTTGTATACTGTCAAGTATGATGCTGGGTTTTGCAAAAGGCCTTTGCAAGTATCGGGAACACTTTTTTTTTTTTTTTCTGTACTCCTTTAACTAAAATCAATATATATACAGTGCAGAGCTGTTTCCTCTGAGCTTGCTTTGATGTTGAAGCTGATATTTCTGGGGAAAAAAAATCCGTTTGCTAAAGCTTTACAAATGAGAATATTAAAAGAGGAAAAATATCTGATCACTCTTTAAGGAGAAAGATAAACCAAACTGAACTGAACAAAATAAACAAAAGACTTTAAAGTGTAGCTTCAGCAGGCTTCCTTTACATATGTTATAATTCTCCTCTCCACCCCCATCCCCTTCATTTCTCCACAGTGCTTTCTCATCCTGTGCTGAGATTAGAAACAGTAATCAGATGAAGAAATGGATATCATAGACATAACAAAATAGTTATATGTTCATGTGTAACAATCATTTGTGTCTTAAGAATATCAAAATAATAAAAAGTGTGATTATGCTGTCAGTTATTCTGTTCAAAGCTAATAAAATCCTCCACTGAAGCGGATTCATTCTTATATGACTAACTGGAAGCATATTTTAGACATACAGAAGTATATTAGTAATATTTATGATAAAAGACAATAATAATTTTGTATTCTTCATATGGAACTGTGCTAAATTTGTATTCTTCAGGACATCTGTTGCAGATGAATATGCTCTATTTCACAGATGAAATAAGGTTTCATATAATAGATCCATAACACATATGATAATACCTAAAATAAGATCATGGAATCATGTAATAATGCAGGTTGTCTGGTGTCATCTGGTCCAAGCCCCTGTTCAGAGCAGAGTTGTCTTTGAAGTAAGATCTAGCTCTGAAGTTTGATCAGGTTGCATACTGCTTGAGTTTTGAGCATCCCCCAAAGAGGGAAATTCCACAGCCTCTCTAGGCAGCCTGTTCTGATGTCTGATCACCTCACTGTGAAATTGTTTTCCTAATATTGAATTGGAATTTTTCTTCTTTCAACTTAAGGCTGATGCCCCTTTTCCTTTTGCTGCCCACCTTCGAGAAGACTCTGGCTCTGCCTCCTCTCTAATGTCCCAGTAGGCAATTGAAGATAGTGCTAAGATTCCCCACTAGTCCTCTCTTCAGAAGAGATCCCCTGAGGCCTCACACATGTAAATAGAGAATGGTTGTTTCTAACTTCTTTTGGGTGTAAGGTTTTCTAAAACTACATTTTGCAAGCCTTCCTCCTTTAACTATCAGGTGGTATAGACCATTGTACCAACCTTGTGAGTCCCTAAAAGTGTGCAGAGCATAGAAAATTCTCTTCAGCTCTATATTGTTAATCTAATGATAGTGCACTCAGTAGCATGCTAAACTTTGATGGCTGTACCTCATTTTGTGTTCAATAAAAGATAACATGAGAGATCATTAGAGTAACTATGTCAGATTAAATGTATTTTCTTGTACAAAAGTCAAGTCCCTTCAGGAATCATTGCAATTTACTTTGTCTCATGGAGAACAATATTTTCCCGCTAGACCTCAACACAAAGGGCCATTACAAAATGTAATTCATATTTCATATGTTAAGAAACGTTCAGCACAAATTACAAATGGAGACTTTAGTGAAGTATTTATGTTCTGTTACCAACAAGATATGTATAAGTAATATGTGTCCCAGGGCTCCAGCCTACACTGCTTACATTTATTTGTTACAGAGCACACTTACCCTTATGCAGTTAAACATAAGGTAAGTCATGTTGCTTCTTTGAAAACATAGAAAAGTGCAGCAGACAAAAACATTATTTTTTCTGAGATTTTCCAACAGCTGCAGAATGAAGAAAATGTTATGCATAAGTTAAAAATGTGATATTCTCCCCAAACTTCAACAGACTCTTCAGAGAACTTCATTTCTTTCACCCTGAAAAACTTGAGGTTACATGGGTGGATTTAGAGATGAAAATGAAGCCCTTAGAGAGGGACAGTAAAAATCATGATGCTGGGTGCATTCATGCTCTGTGTTGGATTCCTACACTGGTACTTGCTGGTGAAGAAGTAATGCATGGCTCTGGTGGAGACCTTCCATGCTAGCCCTCATTTCCACTAGAAGGGGTTAGGCAAGTTTAAATTTTTTTGTTTGTGATAAAGCATTTTTCTGTGTGGGAACAGTTTTCTGAAATGCCCAGAACATGGAAATACAATGTTTGTAGGTACAAGACAGTACAATTTGTTCATTTTAGACAAAAACATGGTCAAGGACAATAAAAAATCCATGTGTCAAACAAAGTTTTCTTGCAGAAGGCTTTAAATACTATTGTGTATATTGAAAACTTTGCCCAGTTCAACTAATTAGAGAGAACCAGAGTGCAATCTTGTAAAAAAGATGTTTTGTGTTTTGGTAGAAACCAGTGCATCCAGAAGTAATATTCTATTAGACAGAATCATCATACAAATGGTTTTCTGTTTCTCTCTTTACTTTGTTACACTTTTTTCCCCCCTAACCTTAGCATATATTAGTTTTAGTAATAGGACAGTTTAAAACTCCATTGACATCTGAGTTTTCAATTTCAAACAAATTGTGAGCATTGAAAATTATAGCAAGACCAAGTCAGAAAAAGCAGACTATCTGACAACTGTAATCTCATTTTCCTTGCCAAGCAATTATAAATTCAAGAAAGTAGGCATATCATCCTGCAATATTAATTTTGACTCACACTCACTAGCTGTTACTGTCACAGTATTTTTCCTTCATTTCAGGTGAGTCACCTATCAGAGACCACATTAATGTTTCTTTTCCAAGAGTAGGATAGCCAGCAGTGCAGCCAAGAACCAGGCTGGCACATTGTCTAATTCCTGAATCTAGTTCCTAAATTTACTCTCAGATTGTACAGAGAGAGACAACCCTTCATGCTTTACTCTTTGTTTCCACATGGCTTCTTCATCCCCCAAGGCAGTAGTAATACATCTGCATGTGTATGTGTAAAACTCCATCTGTGTCTGTGTACCATTGTGAAAGTAAGTCACCGAGAGTCTAGGTCAGCATGTAAGCACAGCCAATCAACCCGATTTGTGATCAATGCTTTTTTTTTTTTTTTTTTTTTTTTTGGGGGGGGGTGGAGACAAGGATAGAAGTTCCTATGACACTGGCATTAAAAAAAAAATAAATTTAAATTTAATTTTACTTTTTTGTTTTAATTTTAATTTTTGTTTTTGTTTTACCTGGGCATGCTAACAACTCTAGTGCTCCCCCTTGCACTCACAAGCAGATGGTGGTAACAATTTGTTAATCTCCTATGCATCTTCCAGGAAAAACAGCTAATAAGGCTGTTCAGTATAAATGAATAGGAGAAGAGCAAGTCACACTAGAAATAGAAGTAGCACTAAGGCTCACACCAAATAATTATCCACACTCATACTGTTCCTAATTTTGAAAGGATGTAAGACAGTGGAGAAAAAAGTCACAAGTTCAAGAGCTGGAAAAAATACTGTAAAATAGGAAACTTAAAGAGGTCAATTATTTTATCAAAAAGGACTGAGAAGGGACATGAATGGAGTATTGTTAAAGGGAAAAAATATCAGACAGAAAAGCATTTTAAAAAATTTAGTGAAGAAAGATGTAAACAAAAATGACAGTTTAAAAATAGGAAATTCTAATTACCGTGGGAATCAATGAATTCTCCATCTTCACACCCCAAATTTACGGCTTCCTGAAAAGTGTTCTTTTGTCACACAGGGAAGACCCTGAGACACGGTTAAATGAATCAAATTTCAGCACCTTATGTTACAGGTGGAGAACAAACAATGGGATCATCGCATAGTCCCCTGTAGCCTAAATGTTTCTGAGGTTGGTAGAGTTGAGAAAGCTGAAGAAAAGCTCAGTTGTTTCTAAGAAACTGAGGTGGGAATCCTTTAAAAAAATGGTGCTCGCATTTTAAGATTTTTACTGAATGGCAGTATCCACACGCATCTGTTACAATGCAAATCCTATTGCAACATAGTGGTGATTTCTGACAGGAACAGGAATAGGTGACATAGACTTGAGAAGAAACAGAGTTTTGATCAGTTTTGCAAAAGATGAACAAAAATATAGAAATACCTAAATAAACAATAAAAAATATGGTATGCTACAGATATTAAAAAATAAATAATGGACTAGACAGGAAGGCTTCAGTGGAGTGGAAATGTGACAATCCAGGGAGAATTTTCAAAACTCAACATCAAATACACCATGAAATGAATAGTAAATCAATCAATAAAGGACCAAGGGAGAAAAAGTGAAACTGCTACATAGTGAGTATTTAACCCCTAGACAGAAAACATCTTCAGTATAACCTAAAAAACTAAGTGAACGCTTTGACTCAGTTTCAAATAATGTGATGTTTTAGTGGGAGGAAAAGGAAGAAAGAAAATGTTAACAGATTGTGGAGACATAAATAGCTTCATCTGAGACAAGAATAACTTTCAAGAAATGTTACTACATTCAAGTTGAGGGAGATAAATGATCTCAGAGGTAACAAACACCTGGCAAAGCTATCTCCAGTTAAAGGATTCCAAGCAAGATTTTTTCCAGCAGTTTTTCTATCAGATGAGAAGGATACTGGGGTGTGAACTAGTGTTGGGATGACCGAGAGTATGTCTGATCGAAAAATAGTGAATATAGGGCCTGCTTTACAGAACAACAAAAAAGTGTGAGCTAAACCAATTGTAGCCCTAGAAACTTTTTCTCCAGGGTAAATTGCAGTTTATAAAATTTTTGAAGGAACAAATGAAAAAATATAGAAGAAAAAAAAAGTGATATGAAATTCAGTAAGAACAAATCTCATATGATTAACCTGTTTAGACTGATGAGATTGATATACAAGCAGAGGGAGTAGATTTTGTTGGTTGGATTTGCATTAGTGGACCTGAAGAAGTGCAGCGTGGGAAACTTCAAGTAAAAGGGAGAAAATGGAAGTTAATGGAGAAAGTGTAAGAAAAGTAAGAAGCAAGAGGCAGAAGTGAGGAAAGAGTAGAGTGGGTCTTGCTGAAAGTTTGAAACACCAGGCTGACATGATAATAGCGACACTCATGAACTTCTGAGTCCACTGTATTTAACATTTTCATGAGTGAATATCACACTTGTATAGGAATTGTTCTGATGAAACTGGTACAAAATTGAAAGCTCTGCCAATACTGAAGACTTCTGGGATGCTGCAGGGATGCACAGTAGAGATGGAGAAGCATCATGGCATGTGGCTTGCTAAGACTTCACCTAACATACCACTGGCAATTCTTCTCAGCCATGCACAGAAGCAATGAGCTGAAACTGGATCGGGTGCAAAGAGAGGTTACTAAGAAGGCTAGAAATACAGAGAACCCATCCTGATGGAAAAGATAGTGCAGAAGGCTGACTTGTTTATCTAAGTAGATTGTAGTATGGATTGTAACTGCAATCTATAAATATATCAAAGGTGTAAATACACTGAAGGGAAATATCTATTTAAATTAAAAGTCAATGTTAGCATAAGAAGAAATAGACATGAAAAGACTATAAGTGCATTCAGACCTGAAATTAGAAGAAGCATCATTTTAGTTCTGGAGAAGTCAATCAAAGTGTTGCAGTTAAAAAGAGCTAACTTTAAAATGAAATCCCACACATTTATTACATCAGTTTTAAAGTATATTTGTTATATCAAGGGACAGGATTTAAGGAAAATCCTAGTCCTATGTGCCAGCGAATCCTATTTAAGACCTTTTTCATTTACAGAAACAGAGTTATGGCTACAGGATAGCATTTATATGCACCTTCCTCTGTTTCTAGGAATATAAACACTTGGTATTTTGGAAGGAAAAAGTAGATATATGTTTTTTCCCCAGGGTGGGAGTAAGGCTAACAAAAGTGTATTTATCACCAAAGGCATGGAGTCCCTGCTGTGCTTTCTGCCACTGCAGCTTATGAATGTGTTTGCTTACTTTTGGGGTTATTTGTAGTAGACGAAGTTTGCTCCACACTAGTTAAAAATTGGTTACAAATTTACAAAGCAATGGAAAGCACAAGTGTGATGTCAGAGACATACATTTGGTTGAAGGTTGTAACTTAGGGGCCAACTGTGGCTGATGATTCAGTTCCTGTGTCTTTTATAGCGAGACCTGTGACATATAGTGTGACAGTCTGTGGGAAAGATCTACAAATTCAGTATTATTTGTAGGACTCAGTGTGTTGACTTTTCATACAGTGAAGGTATCGTGAGAACTTGTGGGGACCATAAAGTCATTGTCAGCTGTGACAGACTGCCTAGGAGGGTAACCAGGGCATCCTCTAGCACTCAAAGAACAATGGAACAACAAAGGTAAGGCAAGAATCACATCTGTTATCTGCACAACACTGATTACAGGGAATGACTCAGAAAAAACTTTTGAAGTTTTTGAAAAAAGAACATTTTGAAAAAAGAACATTTGAAGGAAGAAAGAACATTTGAAGGAAAAAGAACATTTGAAGGAAGTTTTGAAGAAATTTCAGAATTTATTGGGGAGATTGTATAAATTCAGAAAGAACATTATTGCAAGGGGAGTCAAAGCTAGTAAAACTGTACCAGTGTGACAGGACATCTCAGAACTGAGTGAGTTTGTAAGTGGCCATTTTAAGCTGATGTTGTAAAATAAGTATCTGATGTATTATGTTTTAATCACCCCAAGACCTGGTTAAATTCTAATACCAATGGTGCAGACTTACAGGGGAGTCAGAGCTATGCCACATACATCATTGACTCCAGAGATATGGTTTCCACATACCCACAGACATACAGCACCTTCAGGAAGGCTCATCCACCACACTGGGACTAAATTTCAGCTTTCGGCTTGTATTTTGGTTTTCTCTTTGGGAGAGCAGTCAGGATGGTATCGTGCCCTTAAGGAATTATGCACGGGGAATTCATCCCAAATTCAAAATCAACATTTGATTAACTGGAGTATTGTTCTTTTGCACTATAGAAGAAACATCATACGTTTTACTGCTTACCTGACCAGAGTTATGTAGCAAGAGAAAGAAATTGAGAGTCTAAGGAAAAAAAAAAAAAGAAAAAAAAAAGGCATAGATCCTTTTCATATATATGGGTGGCTGTTAATAAGAATACACCCAGACAGGGACACTCAGACACACAAGTCTAGTGTCCTTATCTACTCATTCAAAGACTATAATTCCTTTATAGCAATATGTATAGACACCTCATATTGGGAGAGGATACATCCTCTCTCACACTGTGGGAATTTAAAATTGATAATGATATTTAAAAGAAGTTAAAACAAAGTTAAAACAATAATCAGAGATGGAGTTGCATTTGACAGTCAATTACAAAACACTGAGTTCTTTCCAGAAGAGACAGTGTAATTCTTTTACATGTAATGGGTTCTAGAAGATGTATTTGGTAATGCTAAGATGTAAAAAGAAACATGCTTTGTTAAACAGAAAGCACTGTGGAAGAAGAAAATGAATAGAAAAAAGAAAAGGTTTTGACAATAATTTACTGAGGTCTTCTTGTATTCAGGTTATTTTCCTCTCTTTCTTGAAGAAAGAGCAGTTAATCTAAAAATGTTAGTATTGGAAAGACGATGGGAAAGCAGTTATAATTTGTGAGAGTGGGTGATTTTCCCATTTGAAAACTCTTCTGGTGATGTTTCTTCACAGATATTTTATTTGTAGTTTAATTTCTAGCTGAACTTCCTGATTAAATTCTTAACATAGTCCAAGCATGTATTTGAGGGCATCTGAATCATCAGCACTGATAAAGGCAAGTTGTCCATTTAGTATTTAAATATGGGTTATAAAACTATCCGTGGACAAATGTTAGGAAGGAAAAAAAGAGCAGGAGCTAGACCTCCTCTTATACCAACCAGAGGCTGTGGTTCTGCTCAAAATATTTCAGAGAGTTCTACTAAAGCTGCTGTCTCTCAGGGCTACTGTACTTCCCTTCAGGTCAGCCACATATCATGCATTCCCTCCTACTCCTTTGGACATGCAGAGGCGATCCTTTTCCGAGGGCTGATCTTCCTAAAATTTCATCACCCTTTTTGTGAGGTTTCAGATGGATCAGCTCCCTGAACCGGCTATTCACCTGTTCGCATTAGTGCAGGTAAGAGGCACAGAGGAGAAATGTGCTTTCAGTTCTGCACCAGCCCCAGATCAGAGGAGCTGAAGCTTCCAGGGGCCCCCATCTGCCATTCACATGGGCAACTGTCAAGTCCATATGGATCCCTTTTCTGACCATGGGGAGAATGATAAATCTTAATCAAAATCTGTCCTATTCACTAAGGGAAGGAATCTGTGGAAAAGGGAGAAAGGACGCATTCTTAGCAGTTTTTCTCTTTACAGCATTTCCTTCCTACAGTAAACAAACATTTCCAAAAGCAGGTGGCAGAACACTGTGACTGCTAGGACCACTGCACAGACCCACTATGCAGGCAAGCTCCCTCGACACCAGTCAGTGGAACTGTTCTCACAGTCTTACTCGGTATCACTGGTTTCCAATGGAGAGAGACTGGTCCAACTGGAGAAACTGTGAAAGTTGTGCCTCAGAGTGTCTTACAGGCTATGGGTAAGGATGCTCCCCAGTAAAGAACAGAACTAGCTCAAATCCTTCATGAAGCAGGTGATTATAAAAAAATGTTTCTTATCTTTCTGAACATTGCAAATATAGCATCTGTTTTTTTTAGTACCTGATTCTGATGAACCATATATTATTTGTGAAATCATGCTTGTAATAGGACAGGGAGGGAAAAAATATTTAATATGACTCTCAACAAAACTGGTACTGAGATTTTTGCTTAAAATGCCTCTTTTCTGCTTTGCACTTCTGCTTTAATTACCTAATAGTGAAAAATGATCAGCTTGAAGGCAACAAAATTAGAAGACTAAAAAGTCAATACTCCCTAAAAGATAAAAGCATATCTTTATGTTGGCAATGACTGCAAGTATTTCCAAGGCACAGTCAGGAAAAGAGGATCCAAACTATCAAGAATAATAGGAAACTTATTCCTGTTTAAAATAGACAATGAGAAGTGTAGAATATTTTCCTCTTATTGCCACAAACACTGAATAAAGTGATATGAAAACTGATTTCCTGGAACAAAAGGAAGATGCATGAGGCCTTCATATCTTTCATTCAGTCTCCTGTGATGATGTAGATTTGTATAGGAGAAGGTCTAAATTGATTCCTGTCTTCATGAGTATACAGAGAATAGGAAGGAAAAGGTAAGATGTCAGTTCATGTCAATGGAAAGACTTCTACTTATCGCAGTGGACTTCAGACTGAACTCCAAATACTTTTTGTAGTTGGAAAAAAAAGAGTTTATTTGGTGGGTGTCTTTGTAGACTTAGGTCTATAATGTATGACATAATGTTTGTAATCTGTTGTATTTTCTTAAACTAATGAAGGTTGTGTGCAACATAGCACACCAAAATAATGACCTTGGTGTACTCTATTTGTATATTGTTTTCCCTTCATGTTGTTTGTGAAATCAGACCTGGCTATCCCAAATGACTGACTGTAGTTCTGCAGGTGGCAGTCACGGTGACCAAGAATAACCATGCTCTTGTTCACAAGGGGATGGTTTCAGACCTTCTTGGTGAGAGAGGTTCTGGTGCACTTATGAGACTAGGACTTGGGACCTTGCAATAAAGAATGATGAAGAAACGGGGGGTTATTCTCAACAAAATTACAGTGGAAAAAATTGGTTATTAATTCTGAGCCATTCATTATGATTTAAATTGTTTTTTTTACTACTTTCTCCAGAAATATCAGAATAAACGAACACTTTATTGAATATGTGGATAGACTAGTAAATAATTCGACAAGGCATGTCTCAGCTTCACAGTCATCCACTGTAAATACAAAAGTAGGGCCAAATCATTTTGGCTTTACCTAAGTGAAGCCTATTTCAGTTAGCTTGTTGGGGCTACTTGTCCCTGATTTACCTCAGAATATTTAATAAATGCAAAGTGTAACCTGATTGCAATCAGCCATACCTACTGGGAGCTTGGAAACAGGACAACAATGAAAATTCAGTTCTTTGTGGGAAAAAAGAGCATCTTGTTTTTGATTGTATTCTTTGAGCTATAGAATTGTAGTTAGGAATTATATTCTTTTGAGAATACAATTTTTATACTTTTGAGTAAATGAATCTCTATTTTTGAACAATATAAATGGTGTATGATTTAAGATGTGTACTATTTGTTTCCTTGCATTGTAGATTTTTAAAACGTACTGTGTGAGTCTGTTTACTTCAAAGTTATCCTCTTCCCCTTGCCTTTTTTGCATAATATATTGGTAAGTAATAAGAAGCAGCACTGCAGCTAAAATTTAATGGGAAACACAACTGTTTATTGAACCAGATACCCATTATTAATTTAACAACTGAATACAAACCCTTCTGGCAATCAGCGCAATAATTCTGTTTCCTTGATTACTTAAAGTTTGCCATTGGCTTGAGTGGAAGCTTAATCCAACCCTCAGAGGGGAGAAGTGCTGCTTTTTAACACTTGTAAAGAAAGAACAAGTACACTCTTAATGCAGCTATCCTGCATGCATTCCCTCTGTCATCTTTTATAGACATAAACATCTCTCGTGGTTTTAGGAAGATATTTAAAATATTCTCTTTTTCATCATTTTCCTAATAATTTTTGATTCAATTGGAATGCTAAAAGTATGATGTAAAGAAGCTACAAGTAATTTTTAGTAATGAGTTAACAGAGCTCATAGTAAGTGAAAAAAAATTCTATCTTTGTCTCGAAATTGTATTATCCACTTTTCTTAAGCAAGCATTGTAGCATTCAGAATGGATCTCCACATAATGGGGCCCATAAAGATGCACGTTTCAAAGCTAGTCTGGAGAGTTGCACCAGAAGAGTAATTTGGCCCAATAAGACTCTAGAGGGCAGTCTTGGTATAGTAAAAGAAACATATTTTTCTGTCAGACATCTCAACCATTTGTACAATCAGTACAAAGTGTTATGAGAGTTGTTTCGATTTATATGAGATGTTAATACCTTTTGATGTAAGATAACAATTCACAATAACGTAACAATCTCAAAATTTGGTGAATATATATATATTTTTTTTCATATTGTTGAGGAAGATATATATAGGGTACAATGTATAAGAACCACAAGCACAACATTTTTTTTTCTCAGTTTTATCTGGTTCAAGCGAAAGTCAGTTCGTATAACACATTTGCCTGAGCAGCTTAAAACTCCACCAAAAGTCCTCCAGAAGTCCTTTGCTTACAGGCCGCAGACTAAAATCCAATATACAATGCAGATGCAAATTTAATGCCAGTTTTTAAAAGATGTGTTTTACTTTATAAGTAATTAATCTTTATACACAAGTTTTGACTATTGTCGGCAGAAATCAAAATTGCGTGCCTTCTAAATTTTTAATTGAGCAATTCTTAGATTAAAAAAATGCATTAGTCACTTTGACTATGTTTAATATTTTAGAAGAAGTTGTTCTGCAAGAAAACAAATCATTGGTAATGAAAAACAATGTGCAGCTTGTAAGTACTTACTGTGCAAACTTTTGAAACGTGTAACCTTTATTTCTTTACAGGCAAACAATATTGAAGGCTTGTTTTAAAATGGGAGCTGACTTCCTATCTAAGACTTTCATCTGTATATTTCAAAACGTTTAGAAGGGGAAAGAGCATCATTATTCCCATTTTATAGAGGGAGCTGTGCTTTCTTTAGTTTACAGCAATCCTATTGCTAACTAGTCCATGCAACACAGTCAGTCTTGCAACCTGACCGTAGCTTTCCCCCAAAAAGAGGATGAAAAATTTGAAAAGGAGCAGAGCAGAGCATGAGCCAAGCTGTCATCCCCTGCACCTGGACTCAGCTGCCCTTCATTCTTGATGTGATTAAACTTCTTAGATACCCCTGCCTTTGCCCTTGAAAATTTAGAGGAGCAAAGAGTGTTCCTCCTGCCCATTCTCTGACCAGGAGGGATTTCTCTGCCTCAGTGCTGCTCATTTGTTCTCCTGCTTGAGCAGCACGGTGAAACTAGCTGCGTCC
Organism: Anser brachyrhynchus; assembly: GCF_964034855.1. Classification (NCBI taxonomy): domain Eukaryota; kingdom Metazoa; phylum Chordata; class Aves; order Anseriformes; family Anatidae; genus Anser; species Anser brachyrhynchus. The sequence goes on from NC_137695.1 coordinate 93,761,963, forward strand.
TCATCACATGGGAGATTAACCAGGTGTGGGCTCAGGGCCTTCCTGCAGACTTGGGTCGGTAGCCAAAAATATAGTTACATCCATTCAAAACATAGTCTGACAAAATATAACCACATTTGAAAAAAAAAATATTAGCTACTTACAGATCTCTTTTTATCTGGCAAGGAAAACATTCACTTGGTGAATCTAAGTTGGAAAAGTTGGAATCAGCTCTTTCCCTAGCCCAGAAGGATTTGAACCAATACCCCACAAAAGCCTGCTCTTCCTATTTCAGTGGGATGTCAATCTGCCCTGAGGAAGAGGAAGATTCATAAGGCTTGTGAGAGAATTAACAGGGACATGTTGTTGGGATTTCCATGCTAACCATATGCAGGCTGCCATGCCCTACCTATTAGACCAGATAAGAAGTATTTGCAGAACTTTTCTGCCTTTTCTATATTGTTATTACCATTTTCAGCACTGTAAACCTATCTTTAGCCTGTGCTGATGCAATCCATTAAAATAGCATAGTAGTTGCTACAATGTAGTATTTTGAATAATGCAGTATAATGCAGTATTTTGGAAGATTTATGTATGTATTTATTTATTTATTTACTGGCTTGTGGATGTGTCTTCTGTGTCTTTCAATTCTCCATGAAAATATAAGAAAAACTTTCTCATATTTTGGATATTTTTGGTTTGTTTTTTGAATTTCAAAACTGGATCCAATGTTCCTCATGGTCAGTGCTTATGCTGTTTTGCGGTCTTTCTGAAACTAAGATTCAGAATAAATTATACATGAATTAATATTATGAGAAAAAAAACAAACCTCTATGCCATTTTTTGCCTACTGGAATATACCTTCAGATTCCTATTGACGTAAAGGGCTCTTACATAGGTTTTTTTTTTTTTTTCCTGACATCCGATTTCTTAATTCAAATTGTCATTGATTTTGTGTAAAGCATGATTAAGATTAATACAAAAGAGCATTATGTTAAAAAAAACACTAGAAGATTCTCCATTCTCATTTTCCTTCAAAGCTTACTAAAACATAAATAAATGCAAAATTTTATATATGCTTATGTTTTTGAAATGCATGTATTATATGAAGCAGCTAACTAATATTTTTGTTGATATTTGTTCTATAAAGGGAGAAATGTTTACTAAAAACAGAGTACTTTTAAAATATAATAATTTCAAAAACAATGTAAGTAAGCCATTTATGTGCAAGTTTCATCCAGTGAATAAAGAACAAAAATCTATAACAGTATTTATAATTTCCACTTAGTTAATTGTATTGAAAAATATAATCCAGGAAAGCAGTGTCTATTTCAGGAAAGTTTACTTTTCTGTTACAATACATATAACTATTACTAGTGCTAATAACCCCAACCCCTACAGAAAATTAAGTGGATGGATACTAAAAGCAATGTTTATTCTAGGAAAGCATAACAGTCAGTAGACCATACGGAAAGCAGTTTCCTTTAAACAAATACTATGTTCTCATTATGTAAGTCCATGTTTTTAACAAATGTTAAAACAGAGCACCTCTCTTCAAGAAACAAAAACTATTACTTATATTTATATACTTATATTTATTACTATAAATGTAATGGCTTCATCCGAACCTGAGCTCCTTCCCATAATTTCAGTTCACATGTTTATCTGAATGTCTCAGTACTAGTATTATCAGAATTTCATTGCTGTGAAAATCCAAGTAGAAAAATAGATAAAATTCACAATTTATTCTATTTTCTTCTGCAGGGAAACTGTCAACATAATAAAATGACTGCATTTATCATTCTCAGTATTAAAAAGTGGACTTAAATATAGATTGTTATTGCCTGCAATAAGCTTCCTGTTGATCCTCTCCTGTCAGAGGGCTCTCACATACTATAAGGAAAAACAGCTGGGTTCATGCAGCACTGCTGAGTCAGCTGGACAACATGGGGCAAGGGACAGAAGAGGGGGAAGATCCAGAAGCCAGTATTTTCCCTGAACACTTCCCCTGGTGGCACCTTAGCAAAAGAGCAATTGCGTCTCACCTGGAGTTTGTTGGGGCTTTGTTGCTTCTCATCAGACCTGTCTAGAGGGTTTGTGGTAGAAGAAGTCTGTTGTCATCAACTGTTTTGGATGATCTACTGAGACATATTATCTTTCTTTACCAGTCTTGCTGATAGGTTTGTACCTGCAACTTAAAAATCCCCCCCAAAACTAGATGTGTATGTAATTTGTTGTAGATACACATATAATAATGAAGTTCATAAAACGATTTTACTCAGATGCATCTTCAGTTCTCGTCCCCATAAGCATTTGGTCGGACACACTAATTTCTAAGGAAGGACAGACCTTAACAATCTCAACCATGCAAATCTGCAGGCTTCTAGGTGCCATATATTCCTATAGTTGGAAACTGAAATGTCAAAATCCATGTCATCCACACCTTGGACATCTGAAGTAACAGTAGAAATTCTTGCAAGTTTTCAGTACTATAGTAGATCACATCATCTAACAAGCTTCATGTTCCTTGGAATAAAAAGATGTGACAAGGGTTTTCTACCTTACCCTAAAGCAGCATGTACTTATGTGGTAAGGTTTTTTGTTTGTTTGTTTTAATTTAATTTTATGTTTCATTCCAAACATTTTGGAGATGAGTTAGCTGTTTGTAGCAATAAAGAAAAAGACAAATTTTCTGGTAAAAATGTTAATATCAAACTAGATCAATATAACAGTAGTAAAAGAATTTATCACAGTCTGTTGATCTCAAATGGTGATTGTAAATGATGACATATATTCAAATGGATATATTTTCCTACATGGATTGTTTGTTAGATCTTTTTTCAAGATCTGGAAGGCAATATTTTACTGGTTACAAGTTACTTCAATATTGATGGAGCCATAAATAGTAAGGTACTTATGTGGAAAAAAAAAAGATAAAATTTGGGTGCAATATGATGGGTAAAGTACAGTGTCGTTTTAAGAGAGAGAAGAAAATTGCATATGAGAGAGCAGCAACTGAGAAGCACCTACATGCAACTGTGAATAACAACTTGAATGTCAACCCTCTGTGCTATGTGAATAACCTGAATGTTAGCTCAATGTGGAAGCATGTTATAGTCCTTCACAGATATTATCCATATCATTTAGCCTGTGTTCCAAAACAAGCAAAAATACATTAGCAGTATTAATACAATGCTGAGACAAAGTCGAAATGTTTTGTCTTGTTAAAGGCTTTTCTTCTTCTGTTAACAAAGTACTTATATGGCCACAATATGCATTGGAAAGTGGAGCAGCACTTACTTGTATTTGCCTAAAAAAAAAAAAAAAGGAACGTAATGGTACCCTATAGATAGCTAATCTGATCTACTTTTTAATACCTGAAAGGAAGTTGTGGGGAGATGGGAGTTGGCCTCTTCTCACAGATAACTAGTGATAGGACTAGAGGGAATGGCCTCAAGTTGTGCCAGGGCAGGTTTAGGTTGGAAATTAGGAGACATTTCTTCTCAGAAATAGTAGTCAGGCATTGGAATATGTTGCCCAAGGAAGTGGTGGCATCACCGTCCCTGGAGGTGTTCAAGGAAAGGTTGGACGTGGTGCTTAGGGACATGGTTTAGTGGGTGACATTGGTGGTACGGTGATAGTTGGACCAGATGATGTTGGAGGTCTTTTCCAACCTTTATGATTCTATGATTCTATATGTAAAAATAGGAAGAGACACCTGATAAGTTTCAGGAGGCTGTGACGTTGAGACTATCCTCCAGATGATGGCACCTGCATTGTGGTCCACGGTCTCAAAAAGTATATCAATAAGCCTAATAGAAACTTTGTCAAATGTCCCTTCTGTAAAATCAGTGGTGCCCAATGAGACAGTCAGACCCTGCTTTAGTCTGTTCTCCAATCTGAAATGTAGTCCTGCAAAGCTCCGTGCTCCCTGCAGTTGCAGATGTTTCTGCAGCTTGATGGGTTAGAAATGAGTCTTTCCAGAAATACTGACAATATCTTTAGGTAAAGACAAGTAAAACTTCATAGAATTGAGGTACTAAAAGACGTTTGTGTACACTCTCAGAGCATTCTAAATAACATTAGCCACAGGTGTAATTACATCAGCCTTTACAAGAATTTCATTAGGCACAACTTTGAACTCCACCTTTTCTCCTAGTCATTATACAAAAATCACACGAATATAAACACTGTCAACTGTCTCATCTGCTTTTACATATTTACTTCTCCAGGAAAGGTAATCCTTCCAGGGGGGAAGAGAAAGAATTTAGACACCTAAGTCCTGAGTGAGAAATGGAAAAAGCATACACAATGCACCTGACTTCTATTATATAAATACTCAGATATTCATGTGGGCTGAAAAAATGTGTGCTTTTAGTCAAGATCATTTACACATCTGGGCATGTAAGACCTTGTGCTGCAGCAATGAACCCAGGATTTCCCCCTCTGAGTGGAGTAACTAACAAATAGCTACAGCTGAAGATATTCCAGCATGAATTAAGAGAGATGTAAATCACTGTCAAATTAACAAGGTTGACAGAGTGGTTCAGAAGTTCAGCTCTGCTCTCTGAAAGAGTGAAAACACAGCACAGAGAATACAAATGAAATCCACAGGACTCCTCTTAAGGGTCATTAATCTTCATACCATACTAAAACAGCAAGCTCTACCCAAAGAATGTTGAGAAAAACTGCAAAGAGACATTAGTTTGATCCGTACAAAACCTCACAAATACTTAGGTATGCTTCCTCTTTAGGATGCTGGGGCAAGGGCACACGATAACCATTTAAGGAGCTTTTGGGCTTGGGCAAATACAACATGCTAGACCTGAAAAACAAGGGTTATCACTGAAATAAAGTCAGGAGACCTCTAGCAAGCTCTTCTCTGTACAAGGGGAACTTTAGCTGGCAAAAGGCTAAGGAGTACTCTTTTCAGGTGTAAGGGAACTGTCTCAGATAATGATTAATTGGGAAGGAGTGGCAATTCTTCTATCATGAACATGCTAGAGGATTAGGTGGCTTGCTCTTCTCTGTCAGGATGGAAGATTATTCGCGGTTGAAAAGACTTGAGTGCTAGCAAGGTCAGCATTATTACTTTTGTTAATCTCGATGTGGTGCAATGTTTCTTATTTAATGCTTGTTATTTGTATATCTTTATGCTATGTAGAAAAGAGCTGCTGCCTAAACTTCCAATTATGGTGTGTGACTGAGATAATGTGAATGGGATACGGGAGTGGGAGTATGCCAGCCCTGATAAATTCCTTCTTTCTGCCTTCTGCTGTTAAGCACTTGTCATCTTGTTTATTCTCTAAAATTACTAATTGCCAAACTACAGTCACATAAAAGCAAAATGAAAACACCACCCAAAGCACTTCCACAATTTTCTTTTGCTGGTGTATTCAACAGATGCATGAGTTAGGGTTCAAGATATGGTAGGGTTGTGAACTCTTTTTTCTACAAGCATCATGGCTCATCAATGGAGGGTACTGTGCCTCCAAAGGAAGGGGTGTTTCTACAGCAACCAACAGTAGGCATTTATCTGTGACATTGCTTCAAACTCTATGCCATACCTTAGTTTGGTGGCCTGAGCACAGTCAGGCATGCCATTTAATTCATTTTACAAACAACTGAAATATGATAACAAGACTCAGCCTTTTTTATTTGGGGAAAGTAACTCTTATTTTATCATCAAAATAGTTCATATATTCCCTGTCAAAGGGAAGTAGACAGCAGACAGTGACGTAGCAAATACAAAAAGATTGATCTGTGAAGAATCTGTGAAGAATCCCATTATATATTCTATTTTTGTAAGAGATGCCATAATTTTAAGTAACATTTATTTTCAATTTCTTAGTTGTTTTCCCAAAATAGTTGAAAACCATTGTCAACTAAGTGAACTGTTGTCTCTTTATGTATAAGAATTTTCCAGCACGTGTGGGGGAAAAAAATCTAAAAAGCAGAAGTGTTGCTATAAATCATTAATATATTGCATGGAGAAGTTTATTATGTAACTGAAAAAAAAGTAAGTAGTAATTTTTAAAAGTATAACTAAATATATATATATTTTGCTGACTGACAAATGAATCAGATTGTAATGCCCATTCAGAAGGAATTGTCAAACAATGAGAAAGGCATCCGTGGGTATTTGTCATGATAGCACAACAGAGAAGTCAGAGGCCCACAATACAGCAAGCCGCACTCCAAGCCTAATGACTCTAAGTGGGAGCACAATGCATTTGATATTTGATATTCCATTAAATCAAAGCAGGAGTAGCTAATATGTTAATGAGGCCAACTATTATAAACAGAAAAATCTTTGCTTTCTTCTTGTTTTTTAATTACTACTCTGGGACAGTGATCAGGGAGAGCACATGTGCATCCTGTTCTATCCCAGTACCACCAGTGAGATAGCATCTTCTTTTAATTCTGAAGCAGGCACAATAAATATAGCATCTACATTTTCCACAGTCTTTTTAAAGCATTTCAGCTGATAATCTATACAATTGATTATTTTGCTTTTTTATTCTGCTGTATTAAAATTATTTTATTTTAGTGTTTTTTGTTGTTGTTGTTTTTTTTTTATGCTGCTGATATCTTCAGTTTCACTTTTGGTATTTATTGATATAATCTTTTTCTTATTTTTAAGCTGTCACATGGCAGGATACTTCATGTTTGTTTCTTTGTTTAATTGCTCTTTTTTGGTGTTTTCTGAAGAGGGGAGATCATTTTACCCTGCATGTCATCACTGGCCACCTGCTTCCAGACCCTCTGATTAGGAAAGTAGTCTTCGTCTTCTAGGGAAAGGAAGGAAAGCATAAACAAGGACTCAGTTTTCCCCTATTTTGGAGAGAGAATTGTGCTGTACACCATCTCAGACTGCTGCTACTGGTCTCACCACCGCACACATTGATGCGATCCACCAGGCCATGCTGGCCAAGCCTTTGCTCTTGTTCCTCCGGAGAGGGGAGTCCTATAAGAGGAGACTTTGAAGTAGGTCTCTCTCACTGCCCACTCTTCATTCCCCAATGATTTGATGTGACCAGGACTAGCTGAAGGAACCACCCTCCCTGGCCAAACCCTTGGAAGTACTCTCTTGGGTACTCCCCAGTAAGTCCTTGGTCACTGACCATGGATCTTCAGCCCAGAGTCCCTTTTGTTCCTGACCAAGTCCTGAGGAAACTGCATGCTCCTCCTCCCAGGGGGGTGGGCTGGGCTCACTCTGCTGTTGAAGGACAGACCTTGTGAGCTGATCAGGTGCCACGTAGGATTTATAAGGTCACAGAAGTCATTTCACTACAAAACCAGGTTGGGGAATGTGATTCTTTTGGGCCAGACCTGCGCTTTCATAGACCACAACTACTACGATCATCTGTGCTGCTTCCAAGATCTTTAACTGACATATCAGGATAATTTGTCATTTGGCCTTCTAGCCTTGACCAAAAGAAAGCATCTGAAAGGCTGAACAATCTTCTCTCTCTCTCTCTCTCTCTCTTATTTTTTTTTTTTTTTATGAGCATCTCTTTGGTCTTCAAGAGCTTTTATATAACTAGCATTTATTTTACATCCACCAGAGGGTTTTCTACGAGACCTTTCCAAGGTGCCACCTTTTTAGCAGGACTTCCTCAGATCCAAGAATTCCTTTTCTGTGATCAGGTCCACTGTGACAGTTGGCAGGAAATTAAGGATTTCAAACAATAGTGAAGTCTTCAATGTGATGGAGTAGAACATTTGGTAGCAGAAACAATTGGCCATAAAAATGCTAATAATATGTAGACTTGAGCAAAAATTATATATAAAGGATTAGATATATATATATTCCAGTTTAATGTATACTTTTTTTTTTTTTTCTCCTCTCTCCAAGGGAGAGGGGTGGGAAATAGGGAGGAAAGAGTTTATACCATCTTCACTTCAGAGAACTGTTGCTCAGACACCTTTTGCCTTGAATGAGTTTTATTTTCTTTAACTGTGGAGGCATAAAATTTGGGGTCAATCAAGTTTCTGAAGGAAGAGAATTCCAAATTAAGAACGTTCATTTTTCTTTTTGCCTGAGAAAGGCTTTTAACGCTTCTGTACTGTCAACTATAAAATATGGAGCAAAAGGGTGGTAACATTTAATATACTGGAGCTGAAACTAAAACCTGGACAATGAAGCATGAAATGAAGTATGCTTGATATCACAGAGAAACAGAATTAACAAATAGGTAAGACAGAGAAAGTATGTAAAAGAACAATCCTTATGAATAAAAGGATGCTAGGATGATTGTATCTTGAAGAGGACAAAATTAAAGATGGAATGCATTTATGAAGAAATAGGTTACAGCATGTATAATCATCAGAACACTTAAGGATGTATCATAAAAATCTCTTTCCACATCTGAAATATTTCAAAAGTGATACATGACTGGATTGCATGAAGAATATTGAGTGTTTTAATGATGTAGGAATTTAAAGTATTATAAATCAATTAAAAATTACATTCATTACACTGTACTGTTTGACAGTGTTATATACTTGCTTCCTTTAAAGGAAGGATGCTTTTCTGTTTCCAGTGACAAGCTTTTCTTAAGGAGAAACCATAACAACAAGAGAAACATAAAGAGGTTCTATAACCTTGTAATCACACATGTCATACACAATGTACTATTTTCCCTCTTTATGGCAGAAATGCTCAGAAATAATATATAGTAGATGCTTCAAATTATGTTTTCTGTAACAGAAGTTAATTCTAAAGTAAGTATTCCCTGAAAGAGAAACAGAGAAAACATTTTTACATGTCTATCATTTGTCCTTAGAGGACACAAAACAAATATGTTTTTTAAAGCTTGACACTGGTATTATTCTGTGTGGCCTCCGGCTATATGCTTTTTCCAGTTTGTAGAATTGAAGGGATAAGAAAACAGCTTTGCATTAAGAGGAACACATTGTACAGGTTAATCATAACCATGCAGAAATCAAAATGCTGCCAACAAAATAATGGCGTACTAGTGCCAAGGGAGTCACCAGGATGACTGTGAGAGAAGCTGTGGGATAATAACAACTCCTTTTCATGTGGGGAAGTATTTCAGGCATGTGCTTCTAAATTAATTATTGATGTGGCTGAAACAGAAGTTTTTACTACTGTCGACAATAGCAAATACTCGTAAAAATTTAATTGGCTAAAAGTTAATTTCAGTGTTCCTCAATCACGAAATGCATTAATTGCAAAGAGATTTTTTTTTTTTTTAAACATGTTTAAATTTTAAAAGGAAATAAAGCAGAAAACCGGAATCAGGCAGGGGAATTTAAGAAATGTAAAAATGTAGACAGAACTGAGAGTCATTACTTAGTCAATATTGTATCAATTAACCAAATTAACCATAGTCCCTGCTGAGAACTAAGTAGAATAGCATAATTTCCTGGTTTGTCTGACTCATTCACATCTTACATTAAGTGTGTACATTAGCGTATACAAATCAGAAAAACTAAAAGGCAGTGCCATGTAAAATGTGGAAGAATTAAACAAAATAGTGGTTGTAAGAATTTAAAATGTTCTAAGTCCATTAAATAATAAATTAATCATATGTTCTACTGGTGACACTTGCTATTTCAGAAGGACGGGGGCTAGTCTGTTTCCAAATACAAGCTTTCCATAGTTTGCCATAGGAACATTACAAAATCCTTTGCATATATTGCAAACAAATAACATCCTAAGCCATTAGTAGAAGTACTTATGAATGTTTAGTTTAACTAATTAAAAAGTAACAATAAAAGAAATAAGGAAAATGATCATGAAAAAGTACTTTCTGGCATCAGCTTGAGCCATAGCTGCAGCACTAGTCTTTTTAGGTAATACTGGCAGTGAGATTTTAATTCAGCATTGTTGAACAGCATAGTATAGCCATATTTACATAACTGAAATGGAAAACAACATATATCATTGTGGGGCAAAGCCTGCGACAGATTTTCTCTTCACTTATTGAGCTTATATTTTTAGCCCTGAGCATGTAACGTCTCTATACCTCTGAGAAGCTGTTGAAAAGAATCTGTTCAGAAGGGACAACATAAAAGATAACAACGTGCAATTTTATCACTTGAGTCAGGACAGCCTTTAGCTCCCTAGAATATAGGGACTTGTTGGTAACCCAGAAGAAGCTCATATATTTGTTATGCCTGCCGAGTGCCTGGGCACAGCAATAAACTCACTGAAACGCCAGCTGTAACCTGAGAAAGCCACCTGCCTACGAAATTCCTTGTACTAACACTGTTGGGAAGCTTCCTCTGACACTGGTAGGGAAACCATGGAGGAGCACTAAGAGAAAGTGTTCACAACACCATTAGATTCACTGTATGTTTCATATTTTCTCTTTCTTGATGGCAGTGAGACTGAAACACTTCAGTGAGCAATATTGCTGGCATACAACCACATCTAAGTTTTGTCTCCACTGTTTATTAGAGCATCCAATGAAAAAAATTTTAAAATTTAATTATTTTAATATTAAAAGATATATATAAGGGATGTTTCTTAAAAGCTAACAACCCCATCATTTTCTTACTGTCTTTCCTCTGCTAAAGAGAAAATGAAAAATATTATTAATTGGTAAGGCCCAGTTCTTAGCTCTGAGCCATAATTGTTCATGAAAAAAACTGTTTGGCTTTAACTGTACAGGAAATTGTCCTAAGTACATTTCAGCTATAAGGTTTACATAGATGAAGACACCACTCTGTAATGCCGTATTGGTTTGTGACAACTGTGGTCATCTAACAGCTGCCACAAAGTTCCTTCTCATTGTAGCTTAAATTAATATTGATTACTGTAATGTACCACAGTAAATTTGCCCAAAGTACTCAGTCATACACGGGTGCAAGTCTCTTTGACTTTCATCCTACTATTGGACACTTGCACAAACATTCATTTGAAAGACTTAAAAAATTCAAAGGACAATAAACTTTTGTTGGTGTAGTTTTCCCAGTATTAATAACACAGTATCACTCTAACTGTATATTATCAAAAAGATGAACTCTTGAAAATGAACTACATACAATGTGAAGCCTGGATTTTTTGGAAGCAATTTTTTCTGTGGTTCTTATGACAAAGCCACAATACGTAGCCAACAGCAAAAGCATTAGGCAGTATGTGTTACTGCTTAACTGAGGCTGGATTTCTTATTAAAAGTCTACTGAAGGGACTTATTTGTACAGAAGCTCAAGATTTGGTCTGAAAAGGCTGCTTCATGGGTTAATGTATTCACCTATAAATAAAAGCAGTGACAGCTCTCCTGTCAGTACATGCTGATGGACGGTTCCTTTTTCCACCATTACAGCCTTGTGAATGTGGGAAAATTAATTTAAGTGGTAGTTAATTTCTAATGAATTCCATTCAAGCGGTTAATATGGTCCCTTGATGTTATGGTAACCTTCATGGATCATTGCATTATGTAAATAAATTCTACTTTATGCTGGTTTATTAAAAAAAGGGAAGATTGGTGAGTCCAGCCAAATCTTCACATATACAAACATGCACAAAATTTCTTAAGAAATCACTAAAATAGACTGTTTAAGAGGATTAGACTTGATTCCTACATAGCATATCATTCCCCTTTATAGGACACCCATTCTTTATATAATTTTGACAGGATCATCTATTATTTGCAGCACAGAATAGGAAGACTTTTGGAAAGGAGACCCTCACCACTCAGAATTGTATTAGAAATGCAGCTTGTGTGTCCTTGAGGGACCCTCCAGCCCCTTAGATCAGCTGTTTTGCACAGGCATGAGTCACTGAACAGGCTTCATGCATCCCAGCTCCCACCTTGTCCCCTCTTTTGGGGACAGACCTCTGGTAGGGTGTGCTCTGCAGGGAACATATACATGGCATCTTACTCTTCCTGCTCATGTCACTTGGCTTCTTCCCACTTACTTCAGTGGGGTTTAGGTCAGCCTTTTATTGGCCTTATTACTGGAATCTAAAAATCTTTTTAAAAATAACAAATATCGTGCAATACTTATTTTGAAGTAGTAATACATTTCAGTATTCAAATCCATGTACATTTTTGAAAGGTAGTGGTTTTACTCTCTCATACATCCTACTTGACGGATATAAAAGCCTCTGTATGAGCACAGAGATTTCTACGGTTGTGTAATCTGAGTGGCTAAGAAAAGCCTGGGTGTGCCAAAAAAGCAAACTTCCATTGAGAGGAGAAGCTAGTGGTGTGTCCCTTATAACCTAGCAAAGTGGGAGGCTCATTGAAATGCATGGACAAGGTAGCAAGAGGAAACCAGCATGGGGGGGGAAGTGGGAATATCCTATAGGAAGAATAACACCATGCACGAACTGAAGGAAAGTAGGCTGCTGGCTATTTGTAGGAGAAAAACCTGTGCATAAAAGTATCTCAAGGAAAGATGCTGAGGAACCAGTGTAAGCTGGCCCATGAGCTGTTCAAAGGCAATCCTAAAATATATAGGGTGAGGTGTGTTTCCTAGAAGCACAGAGGCAGCTATTCATCTGTCATATTGCCAAAGCCTGAAATATTTGGGAGGACAGAATTATATAAAATATTTCAGGAAAGATTAACTCAAAAGACATATGGTGTAGTCAATAATGTCTAAGAACATATGAGAGGAAATGCTTGTAGGCAGAGGCAATATCTTTTATTAGACAATTGAAACAGTTGGAAAAAAATCTGGTAAGCTTTGGGCATACGTGAAAATAACTTGTATACCCAAAAGCTTTTCTATTTTTTCTAACAATATCAGTGATCTAATAAAACATATTACCTCTCCTTACAAACCTTATCTCACAAATTCAGAAGTTACACAAAAGGTCTATTAGGGTGAAGAGAGAAGCAGGAAGTCTGTTTCATGAGAAAAGACTAAAATGACTTGTTTAGCTGAGGAAAACAAAGATTGAGAAAGGACATGATTGCTACCTAGAAAGAAATATCAAGAGGGTAAATTCCACAGGAACAGAAGTGCTATTTAACATAAAAGATACTGCTGGCATAAATATAAATAAGTCCTGAATAAATTTATAGGTGGAGTTGGAAGATTAGGAAAAGGAGGGCAATTCTACAACATCTTTCAAAGAATGGTGTTAGTAAAAGAAACTTAATTTTCAATGCAAAACGCAATGAATGTATTTAAATATTTTTATTAAGTAGCTGACAGAGTATCAGGAATCGCAATTTATCTATACATTGCCTTTATGGGCAGTGACTTTTTTCCAGTGGTCCCTTCTCTCACCCAGCTGGCCTAGAGCTGCTTGTTACCATACACTCATAGGCAGCATCATTGAAAGGGACCGGAGGCACTGCAAATGCTTAAGGAGGCTCCAGATATTGAACTTCTGAGAGCCCTTAACGCTTAAGTGACCTCCACCTTGGCCCCTGCTGCCACCGCTCTCTGACCTACCACTCAAGTCGTGTGCAGTCTTTGAGCAACGCTTAGCACCCGACTGTGCTATCACTGAGAACCTTCATGGGGGCTGCTTTTAGTTCCGCTCTTTACTTTTTCAAGCAGTATCATGGGATGCAGCCAAAGCTTACAGTGTGGAGGTGTTGTGCAACATACCTAGAGGCCAGAAAGGTTCTTCCACCACAATCTCCTTGTGTTCTGGGCTTGGGATAGATGAGCAGCTAAATGGGCTTATTTTCCCTCCTGCCCCCTCTTTGCACATCATGCATGCCACAAATCTCAAGTTCCTTAAAAAACAAACTCTCTTTACTATGTGTTCAGGGCAATGAGATGGGTGATGAGACAGCCCTCTGTGTTTGTGCGTTGAGTGGATGATGCTGAGGATGTACACTGAGTGCAGAGGGCACAGTGTGAAGCTGTGTGAGACATCAAAGCTGGCTGAATAGCAACAGACACCCTGTATGGGCTGGAGGAACCAGCCCACCTGTGCATGAGAATAAGCCAGACAAGTCTAGACACTGAAGAGTTTCTGGGTTTTGTCTGAGCAATGAAAGCATCTGGTAGTTGTCCATTATGCATGCAGTGTGGATGCTCAAGGGAACAAGATGCAAGAGCAAAACCAAATGATACAAGCTGGCAAAGGACATGAGATGTCCTATGTTTCAAAACGTCAAAGAAAACCTAATGTGTGTGGATGAACAACTGCTTGAGCAACAGGTGTCGAAAAGTAAGTACAAATGGGGAACCATCATAAAATTTAAATTTCTTTCACTGTGGTTTCAGAAGTATCAGGACAAATGATAGATATCTTGTGTTTTTATCAGTGATCTGGGACTGATACAGATCAAGCAATGATAAATGCGGGGTAATAAAAATCAGCAAAGAGGTAACAATGATAGGAGAGTCACAGGGAAAAATGTATGCTGCTCAACACAATGAACCTACACAAAACAATTTTATTCTGTTACATTCAAGTGCAAAGTTGTACACGTAGCAACCAGGTGTTGCAGCCATACCTGCACAATGGAGAATTGCTTGAGGAACAGTGTGAACTCTTTACTGGTCGTAGAAAAATGACCACAAACCTGAACCCTTAATGGAAAGCTGTAGCATTAATGTGACCTTCAGAAGATGGAAGTAGAAGAACGGTGTGTGGAAAATTCAGGAGCATTTTAACCTCAGTGTTCAGCAATACACTGGTTGATTCTGCATACAGTTCCTGTAGCTTTATATGAAAAAAAAAGGGGGGGGGGAGGTAGAGAAAATAGAAATATGCAAAGGCTAGAAAAAATATTTTATAGTAAGAATTTAAGATGATTGATCTCATTACCTTACCAAAAGACACAAGGCTGCCTTGAATTAAGCACTTTAACAGTGAAAGGCACAAAACTCAGTAACCATAAAGGAAACCAAAACAGCTCACCAGCGAAGTGACAGTGTCTTGGAGCAGACTCTTAGATGCATGACAGGCTGCAGCCCTGTGTTTTTTGACCTTATGTGTTTACCTCTCTTAGGATAGAATTCTTCATCCTCCAGACTGAGTCCCGGATTATTGCTTTGTATTTACTGTCTTGTCGTTCCTTTAAACATATCATATAAGTTCCCTTTTCATGACTCTGCAACTGGAGATTAGGATGAATGTCCAGACAACTTTCTTGAAACCAACATATCATTTAATATCAGAATGAGCATTCAAAGCAAAAATAAACTACTTGGCACACAATCTACATACAGTAGGTTTTATCTAAACCTTGAACTTCCTATGAAAGTGGCCAATTCTAGATATCACAGACACTTCTTTTATAAAGAAAATGTTTCCCACTTTATAACGAAGTTTTCCTTCATGATAAATCCCTTTTTACACCCTGAGACTGCTTGTTCCTGGCCTTTTCCTCATTTGGGCATAGTCCGTTACCAATCTTTAATCATTTACAACAGAGAAGCCTGTATTATTTCCTGCATGTTTCTTTGCTTATTTTCAGCCACTAAAGGAAACCAATATATTTTTAGATCAACAACTCCACAAAGTGCTGAGTTCACTTTTTTTTTTCTTTTTGCACAATGTGGTATATAAAAACATGTGCCTCCTTGAAAAACAATGTTCTCTTTCAATTCTGTATTCACATTTACAGACAACAGAGTTCAAAGTCTGATGCCCAAGCTTCTCAGTGAAATGTGAGTTTTCCATTTCTGGAGGCTGGTGGATAACTCTAGTAAGTGACAGCTTCATCTTGGGTACCAATATTCTCTCCATAACCATTTTCATCATTTTTAGATCAGGTTCAATGTCTTCACTGTGATGAATCTCTTATAAAGATTGCTGCCTCCACTATGAGTGGGATATGGAGCAATAAACTGCTGCAGTTTATCTCCCAGAGGTATAAAAGTAAAACAATACCACGTACCTAAATAAACTGGGCTGAAAGTGTGACAGTTCAATAGCAGCTTCTTGGGCAGTTCAGCTATTCTAACACGTAGAAGAATTCTGTCCTGGAGAGTAGGAGAGACTGGACAGATGAGGGCTTGACCCCTCCTGTTTTGTGAAGTAAACCATCCCAGCAAGTCAGAAAGATCCAGCCCGTTCTCAGACTTTTGGACTACCATGTTCAGCCCACCATTTAAGCTACTGGTACAGATTCAGAGCTCTAAATGAATAATCTGATGAGCTGTGACGGAATGCACACAAGTATTTAAATGGATAACCAGCCTTATTAACATGAACGGGACAACAGTGTCCTTAATTTATACCTTAAAAGTCATGTGATAGTTTTCATCAATACATATAATATGCATATACCTTGTTGACTCAGAACCTTAGAGTATGGTGATGCTGCAGATATATGTAAACTACCTTTGGTAATGAAGCCTATCTAGTATCAGATGCGTGGAACGCACTGAAACTACAGGAAGACCCTGGCACTACACAGAAGACATTCTGAAGTATCTCCAGTGGTGCTGCAGTGTCCATTTGCATTGTTAAACAAATATGAGAAAGCAGCCTGCTTCTCACTTCGTTTTTCCTTGTTCAAGAGTACTTATTTTTTATTTTTCTTGTAAAATCAAAATTCCAACTTTTAATTTTCCTTTGCACAGTCACACTCATGGATATTATTGACAGATGAGTCATCTATTTCATCCCTCTACAAATGAAAGCTTCCAATTGTTAATACTTCACAAAGCCATTAGCAACTGTTCTTAAGGTTTGCCTTTTCTTGTGCTTATTTTTATCTTTCTGATTATGTACACAGTATGATAAAATAATTGGAAAAGCTACAAGGTGTATACAGAACCAATAAAATAAAACAGCTGTTATGAAACTGACTTTGGTGATGTCAGAATCTGGAAAAGTCACCTGTCAGTCAGCTAACCTCTGCGTGCACCTCCTGGATCCAAGCAGTTGTAGCTCCCCCAGTAGCACCATTTCCAAACATTTCTCCCTCACCTGTCATTATTGAAGAGCTGTTGTCCTGAATTCAACAACCAACACAGTAATTCCCATACGTGCAATCACAAAGTCTGACAGTCGTTAATATACATGAGTTCTAAGATTTATCCTCCAGTTGACCTAAATACATATCCACCTGTTGCATACTGGGAATGTGCCAGTCTCATTCCCTGAAACAGTTTGGAGGAATTAAGCAAGTTCAGTCACTCACAACTGCAAATTATTTTCATAACTGTACAATGGAGACAGTCACAGGAGACATCAGTTGTCACACTCCTACTCCACTGCAGGGATTTAAAGAAGAATGAAGAATTGCTGGAAGGGGTAACCTAGACACAAAATCAGCAGAAAACTAGAGGCTGAAACTGTAATTGGAGCCTGAGTCTTATTTCATTTTTTAGTGTAAGGATTCTTCTTCCTGTGTTATTGGGTCCTATTTTCCCCCTAAACCATTTTACATTCTAGCTGCGCTCTCCTTACCTTTGCTCTACCTTTCATCTTCTGCCCTCACAACATCTTGTAAAAAGGACGAAATAAAAAAGAAAAATCATACATTTATGGAACTAACATTGATGGTTTTTTTAGTTTTACAGGACTAAATTTACGGTCTGGGTAACTTAAGTAGCAGTTGTATACCCTAACCTTTGAAAAAAAAGCTATTAAGCAACACGACATCCAGAAAGTCTGTAATGAAAGATGTAAACCCTCACCTACCAACAACTAGGCTAATGACTGACATTATTTCAGCATCTCATAAATAAATTAGGTAAATAAACCTAAAATAAACGTGCACCACGAGTTCTAGTCACCTTCATGATGTCACATAAATTACAGGAAGCTATGAAATCTGATTTTATTTTTTTAGAATACCTCTGTTAACAATTTGTGGACATTAACAAAACAAAAAAGGTTCTTAGAAGCAGGAGACTCGGTATTCCCATTTAACAGATGGAGAAATAGAGACAAAGGCAAAATTACTTTTTCAAGATAATACAGTAAGTCAATGGCAGAACACAATTACAATTCTGAGCCTTCTGTTTTCTAATCCTATAATCCTCTTTCCAAAATCTATTAGCACTACCGATGTTTCTACATGACGTTTCAGTGATGACCACGAATACTCCCTTCTTTTGAACACTCCACCCCAAGGTATCACAAGCTAATAGTTCAGATGATGACACATGAGTAATCTACAGCCGTGTTAAACATCTGAATTCATATTACTTCAAATCTTAAACTTCTGACTAGAAGCACTAAATTTAATGGCTTTAATTGTAACATGATTTTTCCTAATTATAAGTTGTTGAAATAGCCTGCTCAATCTGTATTGTATACAAACTTGAACTAAAGCCTTGGGCTAACAGGGAAAATGAAAGCATAGTAATTTGTGCCCCTCTCCCCTGTACAGTAAGCCATCTGTAAATTTCATTCCCTGTTGCGGAGAATTAGACCAGATTTAACAGATACCAGCCTGACCCAAGTAAAGCTGCCCCTGAATGCCATGTGCCACTACCTTCTGATTCTAGCTGGAGAGCGATTGCTGCTCCATGCCCTGCCAGCTCGTACTTGCAGGTCTCTCTCTTCACCATCTGATGTTGCCCTTGGCAAGCAAGCCCCAGAGTGAACCCCAGCACGCTTTGTCTTGTACCAGAGCGCGAGCCTTTTTTCTGACAGAATCATGGGGCTGGATCAACTGTTTGGGAGGCAGTAAGTACAGCTGATAATTACTTTTGCTAAAAAAAACAACCTGCAGACCCTCACCTCATTTGATGGCCAACTCATTCAACCCATGGTAAGTCCTTGCACATTCCCCATGACTTTCCAGTAAAGCAGGTGGACCTCACCACTGGGGTTTCTGAACATACGCACACTCTTTACCTTAATGGTGTATTAATAACTGCACTCACCAGGTGTCACAGAGGTTTACAGCATGCAGGCTTTTCTGCCAAAACAAAATATACAGCATGCACCTAAACTAAAAGGTACTACTGACTCTAAGGTGGGAATCGGAGCTTTTAAAATCTCCAGTTGCTTAGACTGCCTAGCTGGCAAAGTGCATTAAAGCAAGGGTAAAACTTTACCAGGAAATTTATTTATAAAGTAGGAGCTCTTATTTGTGAGCATGTAAACTTCAGCCATGCTTTGTGAGGTACATCAAGTTTTCAACTACTTCAAGGTTCTTTGGTTCTGAGTAGGCTTCCAAGTTTTGAGTCAGCCTGTGTCTCTGGTTAGATGAAGCTAGCCTTTTTTCTCCCCCTTCATTGCCATGAATTTCCTCGATACCTCCTGAGTATGTGACCTCCTGTCTATGTTAACTAACCTGTTCCTCTCTTTCCAAATCCACATTTCCTGTAGTGAGTCATGAATGAAAAGACAAAGTGCTCAGACACATAGGGACCAGTCAATAACCGTTGCCTCTGGGTTGTTTAGCCACAACTTTCCAGCTTCTCATTGCCTGCCAAGAACCTAGTAAAAAAGAAAAGGTATAATTATAGAAGTTAGTAGAATTTTCAAGCCATGGAATTTTAAGAGGGCAGAAAAGTCCTTCTAGTCATCATACTGTTTGAGCAACCTCAAATACAGGTTGTGCTCAATCAACTTCACCTCTTCTAAGTTTGGGACACTATCTCACAGTGCTCTGACAATCTTGTAGCAGTAACCTACTTGTCCAAAAGCATAGTTTGGTATCTTGTGCTGAGAACTTGCGGTTCACAGGAAGATCAAACACCCCTGCTTCAAGCACAATGATGTTCAGAAGCACTAGGAACACACTTGGGGATTGCAGCAATTATGGCTGTCTAAATTTTTACCCCCTGCTACACAGATCCAGCAGTTTGCATTCAACAGCATGCTCAGCCGTATGACCTTTGAGGCATTTATGTTCCTAGTCATTCTCCCCAAACTCTCTGCTGGAGAGCTGTTTCAAGGGATACACAAAAAGCTGTACTAAAATAATTCTAGGGCCTCACTGGCATTTGTCAGCGAGCCTAAATCTTTACAGAAACTTCGGACAAATTAGCTGGAAGCTGAAATTACTCTTTTCATGTTTGTTGCAGATATCCACAAAAATCAGTTTACAAACTCTAGTCATAAAGCAGTAATTCCTAGCTACCACAGCTACCGCCTTTTTGTGTTAAGGGTCAGGAAACCTTTTACTAGTAGAATAGCAGGTACACCACAACCATCAAAGGGGACTTCTCAGAAGAATGAACACACTGAGAACACTTCAACATATACCATATAGGCAATATATTATTAAATTATGACATTAGATGCTCTAACTTAAAAATTTCTAGATTGCCTCATATTACACTGATAAAATGCCATCATCTCTTGTTAAAACCCATAATGTTAAGCAAGGGTTAGTTATACTGGCATTATTGAAGCTACGTAAGGTTATCCGTGCTGTAACTCAACAGTGAAAAGAATTTTTTACCTTACATACGAACTAACCCAAAAGCTGGCACACCATCTTTTGATGTAACATATTTAATATCATTTCCCACTTCAGGGCTTAGCTAAGTTAGAGGGTATTGTCTCTGTTACCACAGTTTTCAACATCACAGTTTTCTTTCACGGAATATTCATAGTATGTTGTAATAACGCACTATCAGCCATGTTTATTTTCATTTTGCTTTAATTAAGCACAGATGCATCCAAGTCAGAAGCTTTAGCTTCACTCTTACTAACTTAAGCGTAAACTAATTGGTTGTAAGGCATTAAGGCTAAATAACCAAGAGATCCTGAAAGTCGTGGCTTTGAGTTCTCAGCATCCACAGTTTGAAACAAAGGTAAGGCAGTGACCGCCACGAACTTGATTCACTCTACTTTTAGAATTAAGATCCAGCACTGTCACCTACAGCACTTTCTGACTTGGGTCCCTAGCTGCCAGAAGTCAACAGGCAGCCAGTGAACCGGCAGCGATCCCAGTGACACGGCTGTACACACTCGGATTCACAGACCTTACACAGAAACACCACGTTTATTTCTTTCCTCTCAGGAGCTCCACGGAAAAGCCCTTTTGGGCAACCGCTCCGACGGGCGGCGACCGCGGCGCTACAGCTTCCGTTGCTTGTGCCGGGGGTTGGTCTTGCAGCAAACGTAGAGCCGGCCCCTGCGGCGAACAATGAAGCAGTCCTTACAGCGCCTTCTGAGCGTCGTCTTCGTCTTCAGCCCGGCGAAGAGCTGCAGGAGGCCGGGCAGCGGCGGGCCGGCGGGCAGGGCCGGGGAGGCGGCCGCCCCTTTCCACAGCGGCGAGGCCCCGGCGGCCGATGGGGGCCCCCCCGCCGCCCGCCACCGCGGCGCCAGCGAGCTGAAGGGCGAGCGGCACAGCGAGCGGAGCGGCCCGGCGGCGGCTCTAGCCAGGAGGGACAGCATGCTCCGCGCCCTGCGGGGACAGCGCGGCCATGAGCACACCCCTCACGACCCCTCTTCCCCCCGTTACCGAGCCCCGCCGCCCCCAACGGCCCCCAACGGCCACCAACCGTTCCCAGCCGGCGCGGCGGCTCCGCTCCTCGGCAGCAACGCTGACGGAGGGGCAGGGGAGACGCATGCGCACGGCCGCCGGAGAGGGCGCAAAATGGCGGCGCCCGGCTCGACCTTCCGCCGCTGGCTGCTGCTGCTGCCGCTGCGCCGCCCGTCCCTGCCCGCCGCGTCCTGGCGGCACTACGGGCTGCGGGCGGCTGGCAGCGGCGAGCTGGTGACACACACGGGGCAGGTGAGGCCGCGGGGACGCCGGGCACGGCGGGCAGGCGTGGCTCCCCCGGGGGGTTCAACATGGCTCAGCGCTGGGTCCTGCACTTGGGGCACAACGACCCCGTGCAGTGCTGCAGGCTGGGGGGACGCTGGCTGGAAAGGCTCAGGGGAGAGGTTATTGGTCTTTACAAGTACCTGAAGGGAAGGTGTGGGGAGCTGGGGATCGGCCTGTTCTCACAGGTAACTAGTGATAGGACTAGAGGGAGTGGCCTCAAGTTGTGCGGGGGGAGGTTCAGGTTGGAAATGAGGAGGCATTGCTTCTCAGAGAGAGCAGTCAGGCATTGAACGGGCTGCCCACGGAGGTGGTGGAGTCACCGGCCCTGGGGGTGTTCAAGGAAAGGCTGGACGTGGTGCTTAGGGGTTGGTGGTTTAGTGGGTGGCATTGGTAGGACAGTGGTTGGACCAGGTGATCTTGGTGGTCTTTTCCAGCCTTAGTAATTTTATGAAAGGAGTGAAGAAAGCATTCAGAGAGTAAATAACTTTAGTTTTCTGAACCAGAGTATCTAGACAGTATATATGTATTTCATTGTCAGATATTTTGTCAGGCTTATGACAGAATGGAGTGATTCTTTATTTAATACGCACTATGGCCTTAACGTTTTTGGATGATGCATAGGCAAAAGGTATGTGTGGCTTCAAAAGCAAAATGCTGTCTTAGATAGGGTCATTAGCATAGCCGTTGCCAAACGTTGTGATCTGAATGCAACACTTGATGCAACTGAAGCACTGACAGCTGGGAGGTACCCTTGTGTAAGTGACACGTCACTTTGTTTTTCTGTTCTCGTGTAAAAGTTGAGCATGAGAACTAGGGATAGTCATGTAGTGTTTTGTGGAAACATGAAAGAGCTGTGGGGGGTGTAGTTGATGTTAGAAGACTACCCCTGTAGTTACTTGACTCAAGAGTGCATGTGTATCTGTGTGTGTGTATATAAATGTGTATGTATATTTATTATACGTATTGCATATCATATATTATTTATCTTACATCTCATAGTTTATTTCATCTTCCAGATGGCAGTGTGGGATCAAAAACCATCACTAGAAGTAATAAACCTTCTGTTTGTATCTCTGGTCACAGATGAGGCTTCTGTTTACTGGCTTTAAGCATCCCTGCCATGCCCCCTCTGCCTATTCTTTTTAACTTTCCAACCTAGAATTTATTTTCTCTGTGACAGAAATGAAAATTAATTTTTCCTATGCAGTATATAATTGTAAGATGATGACAATGCTTGAAACTGACTAAAACATTTAAATGATTTACACTTGATAGTTCTGTAAGCCTTTGTGTTCTTCAAGGTCGTTATTTTTTAAATAAGATCATTTTTATTTTACTTTTCAGGTGTATGAAGAAAAAGATTACAGGAAAGTTAGATTTGTTGGGCGACAAAAAGAGGTAACTCCTACCACTTTCCCTCGGGGAGAGGAAGTGGCACTTCTTTTAAATACTTGATGTCCTCAACCACCAAAATGCAGAAATAAAATTTGTTGGATTTCGGGTTTTTTGTGTTCTTCTTCTCACTAGAGTGAAAAATCTTCTTTTAGTACAGCATATGGTAGCTTCTGGGTACTGCCCTTTTCTTGTTAATTTAGCTGTTTGATCTTGTCTATAAAGAAGGAAAACCAGGGTTTCAGTAGCTTGGTGGGCTTAAGTCTAAAACGGTCAGAAATAATGAGGAACTCTGCAGAAGTTTATGGGTTTTTAAAATATTTGGGAGTTGGGCCTGAAATCTAGTGTTATATTTTAAAACTGTAAATGACAGCATGTTTTCATTGTTTTCCCTTGGTAAACTACAAAATTAATAGTGTTGTTTGAATATGCTTTCTTTTAACAAAAAAAGTGAAAGCTAGGCTTTAGATTATATGTGACAAACATAAACATTTGAGATAAGAAATTTAGTAACCTTAGCTATCTATGTGCATTTTAACTATTCAGACTGATAGCATGTTTTCATTTTTGGTAATCTCAAATGCAGTGACTTATTTTTTCTGCTGAAAGTCATACTATATTTAAATATGGGAATAGAGAAAAATGGAATATAGTTTATAATATGTAATAACTACCCAGAAAACAGAGCACAAACATTAGAACTCATATCTTAGCAATACGATAATTTTAGTAAGCAAAGTATACATACATATTTTGATACTTCTGGAATAACATGGTTGCATGCTGACCATGACTTGTCCTAGAAACTGGGATCCAAGTTAAAACGTAGTATTGATGTGGTTGTGTTTCTCTGCATGACTATGGTAAGGCTAACTCTGTCAAGTAGAAGACTTAAGGGGGGGGGGGTGGGAGGGATCCAAAATGCCTCACACTTTTCTGTTTGAGGAAAAATTTTTGTTAACAGTGATTTACTAAATTCAGAACATAAAAATATTATAGTGCTGTATTACTGCTAATAACTATCTGACAAAACTTTTCTATAGGTATAAAGTATTAAATGAAGTGCCATGTCACTTGCTTTAGGCGCCCAACTTCAGTCAATAACCATTTTTTTTTATTTTAAATGTTTCTGTTTTTCCAAACTGAGTGCTCAAAACTGAAGTAAGCTGGATAGACCTGGAAATGCTAGTTTCCAACTGAACTTCAGTTGAAATAACTAATATTTTGGGGTAGTGGAAAGCACAGATGCAGAGTAATTGGATAAATCCACAACCTTGTGTATCTAGTTAATTTGAAGAAGGATCTTAAATTTGCAAATTTACAAATTATCTTTTCAGTGTTATACCTTTTACCTTAAAATAAGCTATAAAGCCATCCAATACCATTTACAAGTTAGTAGTGTGATTTTTAAACATCCTTCTTAGTTAATTAGTGGTATGATTTCAGATTCTTATGAGTTAAGTTCTACTGTAAATTTGGGTATGATAATACACTAGTCTGTAAGGAAGCTGCAAAGCTGTTGGGGTTTGCTATATGCTTAAAGCTTGGGGGCTTTTCTTGTTTGTTTGTTTTTAGGCTGCTGGCTGATGAAGTTTAACTTTGTTCTCCCTCTCTCCAAGCATTTGTGACTTCAATGCAAATTCATTCCCAAATTGCTCTAAAAATTCAAGACTTAGCCTATATCCATTAGGTGCTTACATTTAAGATGTGGGAGCTGTAAGCATTTGGCATCTGAAAATTAGACGGTGTTTTCATTTGAAAAAAAAACTTTAAGGATGGTTCTAGTGCCATTTTTTGTTCAGCATCAGCACATAATTAAATGCTTTGCTGAATCACCTATCTATACATCTGTTTAAATACGAGTTTTGAGGCTTAATTTGCCTCTGCATATTTAAAATCTTAGTCCCTACCCACATTGCAAGGGTGTTTTTATGAAGGCATATGAGCATTTGCTGAAGGAGTGATAAAGTTTAATAAATAAAACTAAGATTTAAAGTATTCTAAAGTAGTGAAGCCTCAAAGGCAAAATTAAGTAACACTAACATCAGCCAAATGAAAAGTTATTTTGTAGGCTTGCTGCTGCTCTGTATCAACAGAGAGGGTATGTGAAACTATGTCCTCCAGCATTCAGTTCTTCCTAATAATCAGGCACCACAATTCCCTGAGGGATCTGCTGCTGTCCTTTGGGAGAGAAACAGGAATTGTTTAGCTGGACTGTGTTCTCCAATGCCTGGTCAGTGTTTTAGTGCTAATGATCCAGATGTGTATGGATATTAGAGGCATTAAGTATAAGATGTGGTAGTTTTTTAATGCATACATATATAAATATTACTTTTCTAATTTAACCAGAACTCATTGTGCTGATTTTTGATTTTTTTTGTGTTGTTGACTTCATTGTATCATGAATTTCGTAAGATATGTGCTATTTAACTTATGCTGCATGGCAAAAATAGGAATTTTACATAGGAAATAATTAAATGCAAATGTTGCTTAAAATGTGTTCAGAAGCTTATTCCTGGGAGAACAGTGATCGAGTTCCAAATGTAATGTCTCTTTCTGTGCTACCTCTGTAACTTTGTAGGATGTGCTCTTTGACTCTAATTTTCCATAGCTTGCAAGTCCTGTTAATGTGTCCTTGTGACCAATTTATTTCTGGTTCACTTTTTGTATGAAGGAACACTGAAAGCTTCAAGTTCAGCCCAGCTCCTCTTTCCCTAGCAAACGGCAAGCTATACGTCTGTTAAGCAAGATTTAGTGCTAGGTTTTAATTGTGAAGATGGAACAAAATTTACATATTAAACACTAAAAATCATCTGTGTTTATCTTTGGTGAATTTATCTGTGGTTAGCAAAGTGGGATATCTTTCTAGTGGCTTTGCCCTTATAGGAATTCCCCAAATGCATTTCAGCTGCTTGTATTGGAATTTCACAGCACTGTTTGTAGTCTGAACGTTGCCTTGTTTCTGAAGCTGATGCTAGCCTGCTGACTTGGTGACTGTGCTTCCTCAGTTACTTCTTTTTCTTTGCTGTGCTCTGCTTAATCAAACAGGACTTGTTACGAGACAAGTACAGCCTCCATAGCTACTTGTTTTGAACCTCAGTCTTTGGCTGCACGTGCCCCCGGTGAGGTCTGGCCGCACACCTTGGTTCTACACATGGCCCTTCTGAGAGCCTGCCAGGCTGTGGGAGAGCAGGGCCAGGTTATGTGGACGTTGTCACTTCAGTTCTGCCAGTCTAATTGTTTGGCTAACGAAATCCATGTGTTTTAGCTGAAATCATTGTTCTCCATGCTGGATCTTGAATGTTTAAATGTGCAGAACTGGGGGATTAATGATCTCTGGCAAGGGTCTAAAACAAGTAGCTGTGAGAAAACTGAAAATGGCAGCTATTAAACTGCATCTGTGCAGCCAGACCAGTATAATCCTGTCCTCGTATAATCCCTAAGATGACACAGAATCTAATGCCACACTGCAATTTCCACTTCAGCTCCACTCTTCCAGTTGTGCTAGTACAGAAGCAGAAGCCGTGAGAAGAACTGACATCAGAGATGGTCTGGTTTAAATAGACTTCTTTTCCTTTGGACTTTTGGATCTGGGTCAGTTCCAGGTTTGGTTTTTCACTCTCAGCCTCACAGACAATGTACTGGCACAGGCAAGTAGCTGGAAACAAGCAGCAGTGGCATTGTCAGACTGGCACTGGGGGGAAAAAAAAGTTGTTCATTGAGTTATGCTTTGGATAAGGACCACACTGTTTGGGTGTGCTTAGGGAAAAATCCCCCTTCCACAGTAACTACTACTGTGCTTTAATTGAAGGGACGTGATATAACTGAAGCAAAAATTACTTTTTTTTTTTTTATCCCATCATAATTTTTTTCCTCAGTCTTTTTTTCTGGCATGTTTTCCTTGCACATTCCTAGACTTTTGTTTAGCATGCTGAACCAGAAACAAGTCATTGTTGTACAGTAGATGAGAGGTTCTTATTTTCCCCCTATTCCCACAGGCTTGTTTGTGGTTCAGAAATAAACCAGTATATGGAAGAGTGGAGTTCTCTTTCTGATCTTGAAGCAGAGTTGCACCATAGTGCTATCTTCCTCCTTCAGCATAAAAAGAAAGATCCAAAATTTTGATCGTTATTTAAAGCAGCAGTTAAAATCCTTGCAAGCTGACTGAGATTGCATGCAACTTGTGGATGTCAGTCCCAAGCAATGAGTTTCTTGACTTTGCCATTTTGCTACAATACTGAAAGTTAATTTTTTTGTTAACTTTATTTAGCTTTAAGCAAATAAAATCCTGTGGTTGGCAAACTGACTTTTCTGTTGCTGTATGAAAAGCACAGATTTTTGTGGAAACTTAATTGAAGGCTTGGCAAAAGAATCTAAGTTGTCGTGTGCTAAAACTATACAAAAATACCCTTGCGGTTCTTAGAGATTCATTTAATGGGCACTTAAAAATCTTGTATTTTTCCTAAGACTCAGATACTTGTCAGATAATGACAAGTTAATGAAACTTATGCCCAGTATGGTAGATAGCACCTTCTTTGGGTTTGCATATTATTTTATATTCTCGTGTGTATAACATTGCTTTTGACAGAGGTGGTTGTCTGCTCAGTGCTGGCTCTGACCTAGTTGGAAGAAGGTGGCACAGACGAATGAGGAAAGTGCTGCAGGTTCTGTGTAGGTGCAGGTTGCTCTGTTGCGTGCCTCTGGTGCTCTCCGGGAATGGTTGTGTTCGGCAGGTCTCACAGACATGCTCTAGTAAAACGTCTGACAGTCCGTAGTGATATACATGTTCAGGAATTGTGAATAAGATGGATTTACAGAGTGGCATAACAGTGTTTAGAGGCTTTTCTCGTTTCTAATTCTGAACAATTTGCCTTTCTAACTGTTGTGTACCAAGTTCACGTCTTCCTGAGATTCATGTGCAGTGATAGAGTAACATGCATGGTGGGAGGCTCTAAATTACTGGCAGTTGTTTTATCTCTCTCCTGACCTTACTTGTCCCACCATTATTTTGAGTTTATCAGCATAGGTTTTTGCAATTTTGACATGTAGTGGCAAAAGCAATACAGAGGCAGTGTCGGTTAAAAATTTTCTGTTCTCAGCTGCTTGTTACTGCTCACCTTTTTGCTGAATCTGCTTAGGTCATGTAAACCTGAGCATAGATGTGGTCTGTGCCAGGGTATGGGGATTATTTTTGTGAGGTTTAACACCTTTAGTTCACTGCTCTGGTGAACAAATACAGTGCAGCTGAAGTTGTTACAGCTGTGGAGAAAGTCAGGAAAAAAACTATGTAGGAACTTCTTAAGTTGGTTGCAGTGTAACTGTTTGGGGAAGCAGTTGTTTTCTGTTTGAGTGTGCAAGATAACTGGAAGCTTTCTTTTTTTTTTTTTCTTTCAGGTGAACAAGAATTTTGCAATTGATTTAATAGCAGAGCAGCCTGTGAGTGAAGTTGAAAGCAGAGTGATATCATGCGATGGTGGTGGTGGAGCTTTGGGACATCCTAAAGTATACATAAACTTGGTAATATCTTTGTTCTTCATATAGCATGTTTTGCTTGTTATTTCTTGTCTGTAAGTTCATCTACTCTTTGGCATGTTAGTTTAATGAAGTAAAAAAACCTACTAAGAGGCTCATTTTATTTGGTGCCTAATACAAAATTAAGATTTCTTTCTACCTAGAAGAATTTGAGAGTTTCCGTTTGAAGCTACCAGAAATTTCTTGCTTGTGATTTTAACTTTTTAGAAAAAAATAAATGTCATAACAAAACAAATAAGGCAGTGCTCGTTCATATTACTTTTTATGAGCAAAAAAACAAACACCCACAAATCAAACTTGCTATATCTTGAGGCGTTTACTCTATTTAAATGCCACTGTGTAGACTAGCCATACTTTTGCATTATTCTTGGGACTGTGGTTTATTTTAGAATCCTGTAAGCTCAAGGGGGAAAAAAAAGGAAAAAAAAACTGTCTTTAGAAACCTTGGCATTTCTGAAGACTGAAAGATTCATTATAGTCAGAGAATCAGTGAAAAATAAATGTCTTATTCTCGCTGACAGTAGCAATGTAGTTTCCAATGCATTCTTACTCTGGATTGTAAGAATATTGAGGGTACTGATGAACTTAGGGAATCAGTTGATTAGGCACTGTCCTGAGGCAGACCCTTACTGCAGATAACTTAGTCTTTGCTTGCTTACCTCAACTTTGACATTTGCTTAATACCCAACAGAGTGGTAGGGGAACTGACAGTAGTGTCCTTTATTGTCAGCACTGTTGAGACAATCATAATTACTTCTATTTTGAACAAAGTAAGCATTTTATAATGATTTATTTTACATTCTTCAAAGGCAGATGTTCTGATGGCCTAATTCATAAAACTTAGGAAGCTTGTATTCTTTAGTCTTAAGAAGTTAACTTCTGTAGCACTCCGGTCTGACTTAACGTTGATCTTTTTGGCCTGCTTCACACTCTTCTTGAGAAACGCTTTAGTTTTTGTAACTTTTGATATCTTTTTGTGTTAACAATTAAATTACGTGAGGTCTGTAGTTGAATTCTTGAATGCTAGTACCTGCAAACAGAGAGAATGATATTAGATCAGCTTGTTTTCCTTGGCCATAATGATTGAAATCCCAACTTTATGGGGTTGGAGGGTAGTCTGGATTTTTTCACTTTTAATATTAACTTGTCGATAGTCATGTTGCTAAATAACAGAAAATTCTCCTTGTGTCTGCTTGTCTTGTCTTTTCCTCATGTTAAAGAGGACAACAATAGCTTGCAATCAGTCACACTTCTAAATTTTAATTATATATAATTTCTATCTTTTGGAGAGAAGAATAAAATCTTACACACACTGTAGTAATCTGTTTCTCTCCAAAATGTTTCTTTTCAGGATTTCTCTTGAAATTCTATTGATCTTTCCTCCTTCATGTAACTAACTCTGTCAGCTTACATTATTGGCTGAAATTCCTGTCTAGATATAACTTGAAAATGAAAAATCACGTTCTCTATTAAAATAAATACAAAATGATCCTTTCAGAACACTGGAGCAAATATGACTGAACTGACTTAAGCTGTCCAGTTTGGTAAGAGAATCCTTTATTGCTGAAAAGATACCATTTGCTGGACTTAAAAATTGTGTTTTGAGGTCAGGACTGGTAGTTAAAAATGGCAGCAGAGAAGCTGCATATGGTGTAGATAGCAAGTATGAACCTCTTACCACCTTTCTTACTTCCAGTGTTTCAAGTAAGCATAAATTCTGTACTTACCTATATTGATCCATTTTAAGATGGCACATGTAAGTAAGAGAAACTTTGTAATTTCTAAAAGTTCTGTAAAGTGAAACTACCATTTGTTGTGTCTATATTTTTGCAGGACAAAGATACGAAGACTGGAACGTGTGGCTACTGTGGACTTCAATTTAAACAGAAACATCACTGAAAGATTATCCCTGCATGCTTGCAGACTTCTGTTAAGATGTTAATGTTTAACTATAAATAAACAATATAATTAAAAGCTCAAGATCTACATTTGTGTTTCTTAACTATGGAAAGTCCAGTTTGTGCCTTTTTAAAACTACCTTTACAAGTATTGATGATCCAAATGGTATTACAATATCTACTTTGTATTTATTTTTGTTTTTGTTTTTATGGAACAAATGTCCAGCCTTGTTTGTCAGACTTCTTGTGGGCTTCAAAGTGGTGTCTGACTGAGGCAAGGGCTGGCTTGTAATGAGTAATTTGTATTCTTTTTAACACTGAATTTGATATAAATTACAGGGTGATTGATTATCCTAGGTGTTTGTCTTTTGGTGGTGTTTGATACTGTTAATTTGTTTGTGGCCTGGTGTCTAGCTAAATTCAAAAAGTGGAAGCACAATTCAGCGTTGTAACACTTATAGGCATGTATCTCAGGAGCAAGATCATGATCCCTGAATTAAGTAGCTACAGTTTGTTTGCTGTATAAAAGAAATACAGTGCCCTAAAACGGTTATCAGTTTGAGCTGATACATGTGAAAGGTGAGAGCATAAGTATTTGTGCTCCATTTGAGTGTATATATCTGATTCTGCTTCAACAATTTCACACCCTTGAAACCTCTTTAGGAATTGGTCATGTCAGACTCAAGAAAGTAGGGATATTGCTCCATTGCAGGTAACGTCTTTTGCTCCAATAATATAGATAGGTGGGTACACAAGTTGTTGTTAGACTGTAACCTCACCTAGTCTGCAGGAGGCTGGTTGAAGGACATCATCTTTTTGCTACCTTCTTGCCCTATTTGTGTAGTTGTGTAGCATTCCAACATATAACTGTGACTTTCAAACAAGGCATGTGCCTGAAGGAGGAGGATCCAAGCTGTGGCCTTTGCTCCAGAGAGAGTTTTAATCTGTTGCTGGAAAGTGAATTCTTAAACACTGGTAATGGAACATGGTTCCAGGCAATAGTTGCTGCTTGGTTGAAGTTCAACAGGGTGGATTCTACTAAAGCTGCTGTTTATATTGCTGTAGTTAAATTGATATAATGGTATCAAGTTGAATAAAGTCACATGGGGCTATGGCTACTAAATTTGCTTGCTTGTCAAGCTATAGATGAAGTTGAACAAGTGCAGTCAAGCTTAAGGGAAGGTCTGAACTATTCTGTCCGGAGAAGATGTGTTTAGAGGCTATCACTGCAACTACTCAGATGCATATACACCCCTTTTAAACATTTTTTCACCTGTGAGAGCTTAACCTCCCTTTCTATATCTTTCACCTTCTTCCTTTCCTCTTTGCACCATTCCATTGCTGCTCATTTCAGTGATCATCAGGTTAGCCTTCGATTCATTCTCCGTAATGACCTAGACTTAAGAAATAATGAGCTATACAATGTTATATATGGCTGGTACAGTTCTCTTAATGTGCTACCATCTCTGCAAATAGACTCAAGAAATATGTTACTGTATGTGGTCATCTGTGTGCTTGTGATTTTTCTTATGAATAACATAGCTGCTTGGATTACTGTTTCTCATAATAAATTGGCACGGCATCTGCTGAGGAACCCTGACAAATCCCATCTCACTGGTCTTGCTCTTGTTCTCCCTGAAGTACTTGTTGTATATGGAGCTATCGATTGACACCAGTGAAGCAAAGAAGGTCTCTACTTTGCTCTGGGAATTTGCTCCTTATTTTGTATCTGCTAGGCTTATATATCTAGTTGTGAATGGCTGTTTATATGAAGTCTTGCACTCTTGAGTTCTGCTGTCCACATACCTGTGGAAAGGCCAACCTTAATCTCCAGTAGGTGGGGGAAAAGTGAGAAAAAGCAAATTCTTTGGCTGGTCATAAGCAGATGTGTGAAAATGAATCTTCGAGGGTAGACTAAAATACTTAAGAACCATAATGCTGCTTTGATACTTAGGCAGAAAATTCAGACTAGAAAGCATAATGGAATAAAATTTACAGTCTTTTAATTCTGTCAGTCACTGTTCTGTTTTTCATAGTACCAGCCTGGGAGGAATTATCTATAGCCTGCTATCCCAGTTACTAAAGTACAAACCATACTTTATGCTCAGTCACTATGAAAATAGGAAGTGTTCTACATTGATGTGTAGCTAGTCTTCATGGCTGTATCTTGCTTTCACCTGCTAAATAAAAACAGATTGCATATCTTCTCTTTATTTTTGCTACATATATTAAGCTTTTCATGGTGAAAGTCACTATGTATTTAAACTTTAAAAATGAATAAAGATGATCCAGGCTTTTCCCATAATATTCAGTGCTCTCAATTCTCTAATTAAAAAGTAACTAAAATTAGTTTACAAGCCAAGTATAGTTAGTTCATACAGGCATAAAAGATGACTATATCTGACTATGCCACAATAGGCAAGTGCATCCTTTTGAAGCTTCTTTGAGTCCTATGGCATCTGACTGCTCTGGAGGTTGCTCTTGTAATATGCTTCTCAAAATTAGCAGACAGCATCCTTATACTTTCTGACCTGTAAGTAATATTTGCATTGTTTATTTAATACTGGGGAAGAACTAGATAAAATGTAGCATACTGTCATAGCAATAGAAATGTTTGGTTCTACATTAGCCATGTTGTTGGCATTCTTCTTTTCTCTGCTATTAGTCTACACTGGTTTGAGAAGTAATTAAATTTTTCTGTGGTGATCTCTCGAGTTTGTTGCCCGAACTTAAATTTAGGGATTCCTTAGAATCACATCTGTCAATTCAATCTTGTCAATGGATTGGATTGATGAGGGTAAAAATGACCCCACATTCAACTTTTCATAAAATTTATGGTGTAAATTACCATTTGTCTCCCTCTCCAGAGGTCCATCAAGACTTATGTGGCTAAGGAAGAATAGCAGTTTCAGTTTTCATAATCAGAAGCAATATAACAGAGCAAGAAAAGTAGAATTAAAAACATATGTATCCTTGCTGCATATGTCAGTGACTTGTAAGATTAAACTTCACACACTTTTCTTTTTGTCAAGGTCTGTTTGGTGTTAGCGGCCTGTGCAGCAAGACGCATTGAAGACCGTGCATGCCCAGGTAGTGACAGCTTTCGCTCTAGTCTTTCCAGATCCCAAATAATTTTCTACTGACTGATTGCAGTGGGGGATTGCAGTTGAACATGCTGACTATCTTTTTTTCACATGCTGAAAGCAGCTGACAGAGCTCAGATGTGTTTGAGTTATGCTGAATTTAACTGACAGTAACAGGAACTTATTTTTCTGAGCCTGAAAGTTATGCAGTCATTATTGATTATTCCAGGTTTATGTTGCCATCCAATGGCTTGATGCTCATTTTGCCATCTGAAATGCTTAGCATTCAGGTGTCAAAAAATTGAGATGACAAAGCAAAAATCGTCATGTGGAAGAACAGATTATGGAAGAGTAGCAGAGGAACCAAGAATGCAATTACTGCAAAATGGAAATAATGAAAATGGAAATAATGTGATGGAATGCTGGGAACATTGCTTTTAAACTTTTTTTTTAAGGGGCTGTTTGTTTCCCATAGAGTGATGCAAATATTGTGAGAATATGCATAACTCCACCCATCCATATTATCTTCTGCTGATACTACATCCTATTTTAGGAAACCTTTCCAATCACCCTGCTGTGCATACATTTTTATTGCCATACTGGCAACTGTATACCAGTACAAATGCTATCAACAGCACTTTCTAATGGAGATGCTGTTTTAGTAAACACCAGAACTCAAGCAAAAAATTCTTATCCCTAAGCAGTGTGAATCCACTCATGAAATAAGAAAACAGTTAAACATTATGAAATTTGTAAAGCTGGCTACAGTTCTGTAGGCATTCCCACCCTTTTTTAACATTCCCCAGTGTGTATATTTTCTCCTTTACGTTCTTTATTTTTTTCCTGTTTTCTCATTATTGCATTTTTCCGTGTCTTCTGTTCCTTTCCCCCATCTGCCCCTTCCTTTATAGCTTTGTTAATAAGAACTAAATCTTTGACAAATCAATGGCTTACTTGTAATAAACCTGTCTCTCTGGTTTACCTCTAATGCTTATCTCCTGCTTCAACAAAACAGAGTGCCTAACTCAAAAGCCTGTTCTTTATGGAACTCTGTTGCTTGGTCTGAAGCATACATTTAAGAAGGCGGTCATTTGGCTAGAGTTTTTTTTTACTCTTGAGTGGATCAAGAAATCTAAAACTGTATTCACTACAGTGATTAATGATGAAAATGAAATCTCTATTTGTAAATTTGACGCTTTATAGTGTAGCAACCTGACAAAGTATTGCATAAGATTTCTTAGTCTTCACATTACGATTTATCTTAACAGCAAGTTATTTCAGTTTGTGTTAACTTTGTGTCAATACTGGTATATTTACAAATTTTATAGTCATGAATAACTTTCAAAAATTATTTTTTTTTCTCGTAGAGATACTAGAGAAGGGGAAGAAATTAGCTTAGAAGTCTATATTAGCATATTTGCTGTGGACAGAATGATTTATTTATTTTTTTCAAAAGATGTAGTTAGGAATA
This sequence comes from Anser brachyrhynchus, assembly GCF_964034855.1. Taxonomy (NCBI): domain Eukaryota; kingdom Metazoa; phylum Chordata; class Aves; order Anseriformes; family Anatidae; genus Anser; species Anser brachyrhynchus. The sequence goes on from NC_137695.1 coordinate 93,796,899, forward strand.
CAAGAATAAAAATTACCTGATTTTTACGTTCATGTACATTTTCCTGAACTTTGATTTGTAGGAAAAAGTCACTTTCAAGAAAACCTGGAGTAAGGCAGTTCTTGGTTTCTAGAAAGTATTTGCACAACGTGCACCTCTTCCCTCCTCTCCATGGAGTCATCTTCTGGTAGCAGACCTGTGGTTTAATACCTACGTAGACTTAAGCAAGTACTACAATTTCTGGACTGTGCAATGCTCTCTGAAGCTTTTCAGCTTCACAGATCATAAAACCAAGTTCTCATGCATCAGCTACTGAAAGGAAATCTGAAGTGTTTTAGATGCTAAAATAGGATTTGTAAACAAATTGGGGCACCAGTGACTGTAGCAGAACCTCACATGGTGAATTTCTTTTAATTTTAAACTTTAAGATAATACAATGCCCTTACCCTTGTGTAAAGAAACAAGTGAGAAGCACAGAAGTGTGACTGAAGAGTATGATCTGCCTGACCTAATTTTAGTCCGGAGTGCTTGGGTGTAAGGGAGGTTGAACACTTGAAATGAGGGGATATCAGAAATAAAAAGGACTTCCAGAAATGTATTGCCTATAGCAAAGATTCCACTGATGTTCTGGGTAACACGTCTGTCTCTGAGGAAAGAGGGCCTGGACAGATCTGGAATGAGACATTGTAAGGGCTGAAGTTGGCAGGGGTACAGTAGCAGTTGCTGGCTTTTGGCAACAGAGCTGTAAATCTAATCAGTTGTGGCCTCCTGCAAAGCTCTCTCTGGATGCTCACGTCTAGAGTGAGAACTGGACTTGCTCCACGTTCAGTTTGTGCCAACTCTGAAAGGCAAGCTGAGTGATGTACAGAGGAGAGGGATACAGGGGGTAATGTCTGCATGTAGTCTTATTAGTTACTCATAAACCCAGTGATCAGGAATGAGGCAATTGCCTGCCTACACTTAGGGTAAGATTCTTACTTAATATTGTTGATATATTGATTAACTTATAAATTTCCATAAGCTTAGTATTGTTCTTGTTTCCTCTATACAGATGTTTCTGGACACACAAATACTTGGAATTGATGCCTATATGCTGGATGTGATGAAATCGGGTATGTTCTGAACCAGAAACTGAGTTTCATAGATTCCATCATGGGAGTTAAAGTTGGCTTAATGCTTGAGAGGGAAGTGTTGCTTAAGTTTGTAGGAATGGACAGTAAAGTATTTAACCTGGCTGTTTTTATTCCCTGCAGCCCTTGGGAGATCACTGATATCTGTAGAGAAGTATGCTGCAATGTAGTCTACAACCATGGTATTCCTGTTATCAAGAGTGGAGGTCAAGCCAGAACATAGTCCAAGCAACATAAACACAAACATGTGCTCCTGTAGCCAAAGCATAGGAGAAACATAGGGTCAAGAGAGAGAATGGGATTAATGTACAGCTGGGTATTGCTAAGATTTGGGGTCAGGTTTAGGATTTGAATATCTCCATAAAAGCATCAGCTCAAATATCAGTAGTGGTCACAAAATCAAGTCTATATTAGAAATTACTAGGAAAAGTAAACAGAAAATATTTGTGCTGCTGCCTAAACTGAAATCTTACCCATGCCTTGTATTTTTCTGTACAGGTATGATCCTTCTATTTTTATATTTAAAAAAAGAGAGTCAGACTGAAGGAAGCCACACTGGTTAAAAACTTATTCCCATATTCAGAGGACAGCTAGAAGAGCTATAAAATTAAGCAGTATGTATATTGTGAACAGCTAAGAGAAACTGAAGAAAATAAGAGGGAAACAAGACCAATAGTGAGCATAATTAAGGCCAGTAAGAAGCACTGAAATTTTAGAAATGGAAAGAATTTTAACAGGTGTACTAGTCTAATGTGAGAAGGATGTGGTAAAATTTAGTGATGCTAAAAGGTGAAAATTAGAGGTATATCTGTTATGTTATGTAACTGTATAATAGGAAATCAATAAAATAATTTCCAGTAATTGATAATCAAGGGGCTGCTCTTTAATATCTGCTAAATTTAGACATTTTTAAATTGGCATGCCCAAGTAATTAGTTTCCACAGAGCTGTCCAATGAGCCTTCTGGATCATTAATGTTGATTTTTGATAAGCTTTGAAATATTGGAAAAAGAGAACAAAAATGGCTAATATGCCAACATTCAAAGATGGTAAAAGGCATGACCTGGATAATTACATATCTGTCAGTCTGACATCACTTCTGGGCAAAATAATAAGGGACCTAATTAATAATGAATTAAAGAAATGTTGTATAATTAGTGCCAATCAACATGAGTCACAGGAAAATCAGACCGTGTCCAGCTAGCTTGATGTGTTTTTGATGAAATTAGTAGTAGTGGTTGATAAAACTAAAAGTGTTAATGTAATACCCTCTGATTTTTGTGAAGAGTAGACTTGGTAGTACTCCATGATTATTTTGATTCAGAAGTGGAAGTCTTGTGTAATCAACCAGCTGCAGTCACATGGATTATGTGTATTAAAGAGTATCCATTTTCTAGGTGTGAAAACCTCAGTGTAAAATGAGGATCATTGCTGAAATTATTTATTTTGGTTGGATTCTTGATGGCATCTGTTCTCACCTGTGTGGCACTTGGCTTCTTATCAGTGTCGTAAGGCAACATGTAATAACTACAGATGGTTTGGGGGTTGAAAGACTGAGGGACTATTAAGGCAGAGGATTCAGTGGTGATACTGCTCACTGCGTCTTGCCTAGCCAAAGCTGGCACAAAGCTGTATGTCTCAGTGTGATGAAATGTAAATCAAAAATAAAGTGCCGTCTATATTTGTAGAACAAAGAAGCATTTCTGTGAGGGGATACCTGTAACAACCCAAGTTACGTTTTATCCCAGGTGAATAGCAGGCAATAGCAAACATTGACTATTACATTTGTCTGGTGTTTTTTTTTTTTTTTTTAAATTATCAGATCCTTATAAGTTTACAATTCAGTTCTGCCTTCAGTAACTTTTGTGAGCTTTGGAGGAATAAATAGAGCTGTATTGCATAGGCACATCTTTCTGAATTTTTCATGAGTTCACCTGTTACTTGAATACTGAGTCCAGTTTGAGGTCTATGGTTCATTAACTAATGAGGATAAATTAGAAAAAGTTCAGAGAAAGCCATGGCACAAATTACAAGAGTAGAAAACGTGTTGTGTAGTGAAAGATTTAACAAGCTTCATCTCTGCACTTCCTCATAAATGAGGTTAAGGGCTGACTTGATCAGGGTCTAGCAGTACACATACAGGGAACAAAGCTTTGATAATGGGGTCTTTAATCTGGCTGAAAAAAAAGATCTAATTGCTGGAAGATATGGACAGGCAGATTCAGTCATGAGTGTCACTTGCCAAGGACTGTAAGATTCTGCAGCATTGTTGATTCTATTTTTAGTGTTGGTAGCTTCTGAAATGTGTATTAATTGAAACAATGGTGATACCTGGAAACCACTATGGACTGTGTTATAAAGGTAATTAGATCATTGCAATGATCCATGCTCAATCTGTAGTAATTAAATGCATATTAGGCCAAAGAGACTGGTTCTATTGAACATGGTGCTGTTAGAAATATATTCCAAACCTTCTTCTGAATAAGGTACTGAAATGACTTGAACTTTTTTTTTCCCACAAAAATGCTCTAGTTGTCTGAGGGATGGTGACTTGAACTCTATTTTTGCAAAAGAAAGACCAGATTTCGAATCTTGATATTTATCACTGACAAAAAGCTGTCATCATGTCAGTGCCTAAAAATGCCAGCCAAATTAAAATGAAATAAAGTTAGCTTTAGAAGGTGGACAGACGGGTGGATTTCCTCTCTGCTCTCATTTTCTTTTTCGGTTAAGATTACGTATGAAACCTGTATTACTTTTTGGGATGAAAATGAAAAAGTAATTCCATTTAAACTTTGAAAACTGGGACTTAACTCTACTCCTATTTTTGATGGTACTGCTTTTGTGGTGGTCTTTATACTATACCTGCTACTGGAATGAAGGGGCTTATGCTTTTTCTAAGCTATACTTACCAGCTTGAATGGCAGTCTAGATTAGTGTCTTAGATTTTCTATGGTTTTGATGAAGTAGCTAGTATTCAGCATCTCCATATGTGTTGAACAGTACCATCATCTTCAGAACAGTCATGGAATGATTGATATTCATGCCAATTAGCATAAATTATTCATTGAATTAAGGCATTTTGGGAGGGCCTAAAATAATAGTAGGGGAACATTTACATATGGGTGAAACTATCCTTATTAATGCTAAGAGCAATTGGAAGGTTTAAGTATATTCAAAAAAACAACAACAAAACCCTTGAGAGTGGTCTGCATTAGAAATAAAAATACCAGAAATAATCAAAATAGGACATATTAAATATTTAATGATTGTGAAGGATCTGATACATTTATACTAAGTGATAGTGAAATATATTCTATTCCAACAGTAAATGGAAAGGATGTTAGACAACCTCCAGACCAAGATTTTCAGACTTGCAGGACTGAATAATGGGTGTTAAACAGTTTAAAAACAATTGTTCCAGGAGCTTTCCATGTCGCTTATGTTGCCCAATCTAACCTTGTTTCTTGGAACACAGGCGAGTCTTAAGAAAACTGGAAGAGAGCTAATTTAAAGAGGAAATTAGTTCAGAGCACCTTGCTGCTCTCTTATTGTGTTTTACTTCACAATAAGGAAGTGATTAGCATCCGGTACTTCACTCTGTGAAGACTTTCATATACTGTACCCTGTAAATTTTCTGTTGATAAGATGCACAATTTTTTTTTTGACTCCATACACAGCAGTTCTTACATCTTAAAAGTATGATTAGCTGCAGTAAACGTAATAGTGTAGCATTAACCACATAGCTACCACGTGCAGAAATAAGATAGCTGAGAGGAAATTCCATTTATATACAAGGGAAGACATTCATCTTCTTGGATTTCATGTAAACTGGGAGATTAGACCTGGTTGTTCACTGTGTCCTCTAGATGCTCACACATTGCTTTCCAGGGTGCAGTTCCTGTACAACAGATTTGTTCTGTCCCTGAATGCATGACTTTGCATTTGATTATATGAAGCTTCATTGAGCTAAGATGGACTCAGCTGAGTGGTACAGATCATTCTGTAAGCAGTTCTATCCCTGTCACTTCTACTCTACAAATATTTTCATAATGACACGTGGTTTTATATTTGTTTCCTATCCTGGGTAACAATTTTACTTGCTGTCAGGCCTTGCCTAATGAGAAATATCCTCCTTTGACAAGGATTTCCTCATTTCTAATTATTTTTTGATATCTGGCTAGCTAGTTCTAATTTCATCTAATGATAGCAGTAAATACAACAATAGCGTAAAACTTTTCCTGATGTACACAAAACATCTTACTGGCCTTACATCTTTTACAGTATGAATTCTGCCTTGTATCATTTATTCTTTAAGTTTTGACTAACTTATGCAAAACCCTTTCTTCATTCCCTATTCTTTACTCTTTATTTTAGCTATGATCATATACATCAATAGTTTGTGTAGTTATTTGTGACTATAATCTGTTATTCCTTCTTAAAGCAAGATTTTATTCAGAGTCCTTAGCTGACTGAAAGGAACAGAATTTCAGGAAAAAAAAATAATTTCTTTTCCTGTGATTTGTTTTCTTTTAAAATATTGGTGTGCGTGTGTTTGTGGAGGTGACAGAAATCCCCAAACCAGGATTTTTCTTTAAATTCCTGACAAGTAAAACTTTCTGTAATATTTTAAAAGTGTTTTTTTTTTTGTTTGTTTGTTTTCCTAACACTCCTCATGCTTCTAACACAAGTCCACATGCTTCCTATATAGCAAAGGTCAAGTGATCCACACCTGGCAGATTTCACTTAACAAGGGTGGAGCCAAGAGACCTTGCAGAATAGGCTCACCTACCTGGCTTCAATGTTTTAAGGTCATTTGCTCCTTATCACTAATAGAAATAACCTGACAAGGGGCTTAGTGGTTAGAGTTGACCTAATTAATTAACTACAAAAGGTGCACAAGGGTCATATTTCTGTTAGTCATTCTGTGAGGAAAATTAGTACAGAGCCTGTTTAAAAAAAAATAAAATAAATAAAAGAAAAAAGAAAATGACCTTAAAGGCAAAATTGCTATCATAGATTTTCATCTGTCTAGTCACGACAGATAAAGAATATAGCAATCAGAATTACTTTTCTTGACATTAATGTTATTTAAATTTGCTTTTCTGAGATCTCTTCGTTATGTAGGCCTTTTCAAAATCTAGCCCCATGACCTCTGACTACAGTATTTACTTTGGTTGCATATAAACTACCACGTATAAATACCAGGATTCGGATCCTCGCTCACTATTCAGGTCAAGGACTGGGCTGAAAGTTTTGGCTTTAATTTGGTTACATGCCTAAATTGCTGTTTCCTGTCAGGTCATGGGAAGAAGATTGGCTGGCTTGGGGGAGCTTATGTACACATGGCTTTTAGGCTGCAGCCAAAGTGTTCCTCTAGATCTGGAAGTTTGAAGATGGTTGCAGTCTCCAAGCTCAGATACAACCACATATTAGTCTGGCGCAACTAATTTTTGTGTTCCTTGCACTAGCTGTTCCTTTACCTCCTCTTCAGATACACGAACATGCGTCTTTTTCACGCTCCTTCATTAGTAAACAAGCCAGGATAGATTAAAGCTTCTTTCTTCAAGTCAGTAAGATACCTGCCTTTGGTTTCAGTGAGAATTCAGGCCCTAACAACTGAAGTTTCTTCTGGATGGTGTTTCTTCTGTGTAGGATAATTTCATTTCCCTTTTTGAAGACTTACAAGGATGTACTAACAAAAGCAAAAGCATAAAACAGTACCTGAGGCACAGGCTACTCTTGAGCCTGCAGCAGACTATAGGTATGATATTATCATTTCAGACAAATATGATCTATGTAACGTGAAGTGTTCCAGCATGCTTACAATCTGCCAAAGGCCAGAAAATATGACCTTCATTTTAAGACTGTATGGAAAAGTAAACAAAAACAACAAAAATTAAGAAAAGGAACTTTTCCTTCACCTAAATTTTATTATTTTGCAACTCCTTCAGGTGTTCACAAGGAATTATTGCGCGCGCGCACACACACACACAATTAAAAAAAAAAAAGACATTGTGGCATAGAGGCATAATTTCAGTTCACACCAGAAAACATTCTTCTCACTGAACTACGGTTAAGCCCCACAAAGTGCCAAAAAACCTGCCAAAAAGTAATGTATTTACAAGTTAGTTTTACATGTTGGCATTATTTACGTGTTTGGTCTTGCATTCAGGGCTTGATCTGGGGGGGGAACCTGTAATGCCATGCAAGGTTGGTTGTATGACTGACAAAATGACTTTAAAATTTTGAACTGTTTGTATAGAAGCACAATACAGAAGAGTACGCTACCCCAAGGGAAACATAGAAACTACCTGTTGCTTCTCAGGTTTAAAGTTTTCCCTTAAAAGGTGTAAGCATCTGTTAAGGTGTAAGAAAAGGTGTAATCAGCTGTTTGAGTACAATTCTTACATATACATGAACGTTTTCCTCTCCAATTTCCAACTTGGAGTGCAACATTTTTCATCACATTCTTAGATCAGGATTCTAATTCTAACAATGGTTCCTAGTGCAAATTTCCAGAGAAGAGAGAAGCAAACCAGTCCTGTCTGCTTTGAATGAGATGGGATAGCAAACAAATGTAAATGAAGAAAATAAAGCTGTAGGAATGTTTTCAAATAATTGTCATTGTCCAAAAGCTTTAAATCCGTTGAATCCTTGAAAGTTAATTAATGTAAACTCAGGTTGCATCCCTGAATTTGAAGTAGTAAGATAGACTTGCATCATTGCAGAGCCTCAGTCACAGTTTAAATTGGCACTGCCTCCAACTTCACAACAATGAAAGAGAAAAGCACATCTTTCTACCTTGTCAGCTACTGGCAGACTTAGAACAAAAAAAGTTATTAGAATTAAAAAGTAATGCTTTTTTTTAGGACATTTCACCGAATATGTAATATTTAGTAGTAACCAGACTACATATGAAAGGGGAGGTGAAACAGTAGAAGGTACTCGCATGGCCTTAATTTACACGGCAATTGACAACAACCACAATCTGCAATGATTTACAAGTGCCTTACACCATTCATCCTTGAGATAGAAAAAGGGGATTCCCATATTATTTAAGGGGAGTGCAATCCCTCTCAAAATATGAGAGTCTGGGGTACACTACTGAGTACTGAAAATCTTACGACTAGGCAGCACCCAACTCAACTGAGAAGGGAGGATGAAGGATGAGTCTCTTTGGATCTTCACGTAACAGAAAGGAAACTCAGATTTTAGCCCTAAGCAACTATTTTTAGAGACAGGCTGGGAACTGGTTCTTTTGAACCCAGGGTCCATTTCAGCATCTTCAAAACTAAAGAAATGGTTGACTGCTCTGTTGAATTGTGTTCCAGGTGGAAAGACTCATGTTCCTATTAACATAAAAAGCTTAGTGTCTTGCTTCTGTCCTAAAGATGAGTTTTGGATTCAAACATACCTCCTCCAAGAGGAACAACTACCTTTACTTTATGGGCCTCATATTCTGCATAAGAGATTTGTAACTTCAAACTTCATAATGTCTCCTCTCGATGAAGGGAGGAGGTTGCAGATGTATAAAAGGGCAAGACAACTTCTGAAAATACATTGCATTGCCACAAAACTACTTTAACATATTTCTGCCAGTGCAAAAACTCCTTTGCAAACCACCACAGATTAGACATTAGGGCTAAAAAGTGTGGAACACATTGTTTAACATTTTTCTGCATACTTCCAATTTTATGAGCCGGTCAAGCTGAGATGACAGCTAGAGATCCCAACCGTGGCTTAGGATATGCTCTGCGCCAGAGAACTTTTGCCCCATAAGATGCCTTGTTTAGGAATTACGTACTCTGTGGCGACCTGACTTTTAAAGTTCCTTCAAAATATTCCTAGTGTTATGTGTTAAATCACACTGCCTTAATCCAGAACTTTTTCAGCCACTATTATTGACTAGAAATTCTTTTTAACCATAAAGAGTCAAACCAAAGATCTGGGACAGGCAAACATTCTAACAACTTGGCTGCTGTTACTGTTGCTGTTCTGATGATCGAGGTAGAAATACTACCAATATTTTCTGGACTCTAAATCCAACTCTCCCCCTTTGTTCCCCACTTTTCCTTTTGTCTGTCTTTAGTTCTAGGGATTTAGCTCACTGGCTGTTGTCAGATCAAGCCTACAAATGAATATATTCTTCTTTTGCTGCATAGGAAATGTAATTGTTCGCATTAACAGTGATTTCTTGTCTTAGAGCCAGGCATATGATCTTTGTACTAAAATTTTGTAACTACCATATTCCTTTTGGATCCTGCTTTAATTTTTCAAATATAGTCTTGTGTTAAGAAAAGTATAGAATCTTCCATTTTTCACCTTCTTTTTGAGTAATTGATATCAATTAAAAAGTGGAACTGGAATGCATGTAACAAAACTATTATGAGTACAACCTGGTTGTATTCTTAGTTTTTTTTATTATTATTATTTATCTACTTCTTACTTTCTGTGCAGTCTCTACTTAGTAATATAACAAAATCTTCATTTTGCATATATGGAGACCTGTAAAATATTTTTTACGAATATATGGATTTAATTCCATGTGGGTAAATCTTAACTTAGTTACAAAGCGAGTGTGATGTGGTGTTTCCTCCATTATGAAGGATGGGGGAAGGAGCCTTACTTCATTCAAGTAAAAGTATATGTGGGTGTACTAAGGATTACAGTAAAAGCTGGGAAACAAAACTACTTAATACTTCCCTCCCTCTCCCCCCTCCATTGGTAATTTGCCAGCAAAGCCAAGTAAAGTCCCACTGTCAGCTCATCACTCTGGTACTATCTGAAGTGTTTCATGCATCATTCATTGTAGCAGGTGGAGAAACACTGAAATGCAGTTCACTTCAGCAGTAAGATCCTTTAGGACTGTTTCGTTAAGTGACTTAATGGCTTATTCTTAATGTTCTTTTCTTTTATCTTGAGACCTAGTAAATCAAAATGACCAAAAAATTTCAAATTATTTTTGGCAGCAGGTCACCTGTAAAATATTTTCTGTCCAACTTGATTACTTTTGAATACAAAATAGCAAGAAAAATGTGTGCACCTTTGATCCTAGAAGATGTATATATCTGTAAATCTTTCATATAACCAATCAGTGGGATTTTCCAATGGGAACAAAGACAAAAGCATTTTTAAATCATATAATCCGTACCTCATCTGCTCCATCTTACCAGCACTTAAGTCATGACATAAGCCACTGATAAGTGACAAAAGCAGAAGCAAAGGAGAATTAAAGGCAGGGGGACTCACTGGGAAGGGTAGAGTAGTAGTGGAAAAAAGTGAAAGCTAGTGAGTGAGGAAAAGAAGGGAGATTCAGAGGCAGCAAGCTTTTGGTCTAAGTTATTTTGTCTGATTTTTTTCCTAATATAAGAAATATCTGTAGATGTTGCATGAAGGAATTTTCAGAAAACATTCAATGCCAGGTGTGAATACAGGAACTTGCAAACTCTAAAAACAAAATGCCTCAACTGCCTTAGAAGGATAATTGTATTCATTCTCCATACGTCTTTTAAATTACGTTACCAGAAAAGATAAATGAACAATCAGGATGAACATTTTATGTAAATAGCAGTTGCCTAGAAAAAAAAAAATCCTTTCTTAGGTAAATTGCAGTTACGTGCAAATAGAGAGAAAGTGGCAAGTTCAAGAATAGTCTGTCTTGTGCTCTGATCAAGGAAGTCAGATGACTAGTCCCTCTCTGTAAGTCTCTAGTATAACTATACGTGTACCAAAACACTAAATAGAAGTTTGACAAAAGGAACCGAATGCAGGCAAAACATATGTAAGGTGAAAACAGCAAGTATGTGTTAAGCTGCCAATTTCTGTTTATTATTAGCCATGCAAGATAAAACCTATTTATTAGCATTCTGTGGTCTTCTTATCAAGAGTAGTAAGTGGGAGAGGCACCAGGCAGCAGTTAGAGGCAGAGGAGGAGATCCTGTGGTATTTCTTAGATCTGATCCAGAGCCTGACTGTAAGACTGCTGCTCTTCTCTTGTACCCCTCTCCCTTAAGACACAAAACATCTTCACATGATATCAAAGGAAGCACCTTATATTTTAAAACAAAAACAACAAAAAGCCCAACCAAACAAAAACAAACAAAAAAATAATTTATTTGAAGTATTTCCTCAGTGCCTATGTTTTTCATTCTACCATCTATTTTAAATGTATTAGCTATTTTTTAATAATGAAAGCTTCAGTAGAATGCTTACCAATGAATTTGCCAAAAAAAACACACACACAAAAAAAACAAAAAACAAAACAAACAAAAAAAAACAACCAAACAAACTTCAGTCATCATTAAGAAAAGGCTTGCTTTTTTAAAAAAAATTGATGTTTAACAGGAAAATAACTATGGTATCAGAGAATGAGGGAGCTTTTGTCCCTCTTGAAAACACGTGTTCAGATTTGGTGAATTTGTAGCTCTAGGGAATATTGCTTTTGCAGTGAGTGTCTGATTGTTGAATGCAATGTTGTTCAGTTCTTCTACTGCTGGAGCAGGTAATATTGGTCCATGGCCAAAACAGAATTTTAACTAAACTCTAATATGAATGTGATTAAAATTTTGGCCTAGAGGGACATGCAGTGGTCTTGGAGAGAAATCATGGTTTCGCATCTTCTGTGTGCTGGTATTATAACATATGACCTGCAAGACTAAGGCGTGCTGGGATGTCCACATGTTTTTCACAGCTGGGGCAATTTCCAGAAACTTGCCATATGTGGTCAGAGAGCACTGTGGATTGAACAGGTGAGAAATGTCAGGTCTGTCACTTGGTTGTTAGTATACTAAGTGGGAAGAAAAAGGTGGTGATTGTGTGGAGATCTATTACAGTGTCATAGTTGTCTTCCTTAGCTTGCTTTAGGCATGTTGTAGGTAACAACGCTTACAGCCTTATTATCAGTGATGTATAGCCTCATAGATAAGGGGGGAAGAAATGGGATAACTGGCCTGTTAAGGGAGGAAGTTAACATGATGAGGTGTTGGCAAAAACATATATATATATATATTAATGGCCTTATTCCAGGTGATTGAAGCATATTTACTATTTCCAGGGAATGCATTAAAGATGTTTCAAATGTAATTCCTTATCTTTTTTTTTTCTTTTTCCTTTTTTTTTCCTAAAAAGTAAATGCAGAGAGAGAGAGACTACTTTTCTATCCTCTAGGACTTCTCTTGGCCTTTGAGTTCCCAGGAAATTTGTGAATGCTGAGGAGATTGCTTTGGTCAGTTTCTAGGGTCAAGCCAGCTTGGTCTAAGGACTTTTATCCTATTTACTTTACAAAGAACTTGCAATCTGTTCTTTCCATATTCTAACTTACATCTCTGTCTTCTTTGTAAGACCGCTCTCATTAAATATGTCATCACAATTTCTTTGCTTAGTTCTTCGCAAAAGAAGAAAATGAGTAGTTTCTTCAGACTTTTTGTTCTCTGCTAGTGGTGGTTTTACCTTGCTAGACAGCTGAACTCCACCACAACCACTCTTTCACTCCCCCTCCTCAGAAGAGAAGGGGAAGAGGAAAAGGAAAGAAACAACTCACAGGTTGAGATAAGGATAATTTAATTACAGGAAAAATAATTATTAAAGGAAAATTATTATTAATTAATAATACTAAAGGGAAAAGGGAAAGGGGAAAAAGGGAAACAAAACAAAAATACAAGCACAGACTGTGTGGAAGTGCAGAGGAAAGAAATTACTCTCTACTTCCCACCAACCATGCTTGACCATGTCCTTGAAGCAGGGCCTCAACGCATGTAGCTGTTGTTCGGGAGGCCAGACGTTTTCACAATGAAAGCTCATCCCTCCTCTCTTCTTCCCTTTTCCACCTTTTATTGCTGAGTGTGACATCACATGGTATGGGATATCCCTTTGGTTGGTTTAGGTCAGCTGCTCTGGAGATGTCCCCTTCCCACCTCTTGCCCACCCCCACCTTGCTGGCTCTGGGGGGGGTAGAGGGAGTCCTGATGCTGTGCCAGCACTGCTCAACAGCAGACACAACACCGGTGTGATACCAGTGCTGTTCTAGCTACAAGTGCAGAGCACAGCACTGTATGGGCTGCTGCAGGGAAAGTTAACTCCATCCCAGCCAGTCCCAGTACACTGCTAGATTCTGCTTTTTCTATCTGTTAATGAGCCTTACTATGCTTTTATTTTTTTTCAAATATAGCTGTAAACTGATTGTTGCTTTTAACATTTGTTGTTAACAATGCTGCTTTGTGCATTATCTTTCTGATACTCTTGACATACTTATGCTGTTGCTTTATATTAATTTTTTCATTATGTGCCCCTAGTAACATGTCCTGTGTAAATCCCTTTATGGGGCAGACTTATTTCTAAAATCATTGTATCTGTACCAAAATCTTTTATTGAGATCTTCATGTGATGTGGCCATGCTTGCTCAGGTATAAAATGTTTCTTGTAGACTTATTCTAATGCTTTCTTATTCTAAAATTATTTTGAAACCAATATTTGTTCCGACCTTGTATTCTAACCTGCCTCCGTGTAAGTTTGCTTTATTTAGGTGGAATGAAACAATGTATTAGCATGGCCTCTTCCAGACATGCTCGTTCAAAGATGCATTTTCTGAATAGAAGTCATGCTTGCTTTAATCTTTTCCATGTGTGATGGATATAGGTGCTGTGTTGGTTTCATATTGGTAGGCAGCTCAGCACTACTACACTGCCCTCTCACTCCCCCTCCTCAGAAGGACAACAGGGGTGAAAATACAATGGCGGGAAAAAAGCTCAAGGGCTGAGATAAGGGCAGGGAGATCACTTGCCAATTACTGTCATAAGTAAAACAGGCTCGTTGTAGGGAGTTTAATATCTTTCATTGCAAACTGCTAACAGACTAGAGCAATGAGAACTAAAAGCAAACCAAAACCACCTTCCCCCACATCCTACTCTTTTACCTCCTCCTGAAGAGCTGAACAGGGGAACGGAGGCTGTGGTCAGTCCCTAAAGCTTTGTCACCACCACTTCTTCATGGTCATTCTCTGACCCTGCTCCACATGGGGTCCCTCCCGAACTGGTCCTGTGGGGGCTGCACACAGGCAGCAGCTCCTCAAGGACTGCTCCAGATATGGGTCCTTACCACGGGCTCCATCCATCCCCCAGGAGCAAACTGCTCCAGCACGGGTCCCCCACGGGTGGGCGGCAGCTCCCCCCAGACCCCCTGCTCCTGCGTGGGCTCCTCTCCACGGGCTGCAGCTCCGGCCCGGGGCCTGCTCCTGCGGGGGCTCTCCATGGGCCGCAGCCTCCTCCAGGCCACATCCACCTGCTCCACCGGGGGCTCCTCCACGGGCTGCAGCGTGGAGATCTGCTCCGTGTGGGACCCATGGGCTGCAGGGGGACAGCCTGCTCCACCAGGGGCCTCTGCACAGGCTGCAGGGGAACTGCTGCTGTGTGCCTGCAGCACCTCCTGCCCTGCTTCTGCACTGACCTTGGGGGCTGCAGGGCTGGTTTTCACTCCTCTCTCCCAGCTGCTGTTGCCCAGCAGTTTTTTCCCTTTCTTAACTCTGCTCTCCCAGAGTCCCACCCAGCGTTGCTCCCTGGCTCAGCTCTGGCCAGCAGCAGGTCCCCTTTGGAGCCGGCTGGAGCAGGCTCTGATCTGACATGGGGCAGCTGCTGGGCTCTGCTCACAGAGACGACCCATGCAGCCCAACTCTGCTACCAAACTCTTGCCGTGTAAACCCAGTACAGGGCCTTACTCCTCAAAGGATATTAGCTTTCTAGTTCTCACTGAATTTAGCTGGGTATTTAGGCATTTACAATCATAAATCATTTCCATCACAAATACAAAAGCCGAACAGACTCAAAAGTGTCAAGGACCAATCATCAATTCTTTTTGTCCAGTCATCAGTCATAACTCTTTGTGCCCAAAGAAGGGCAATGAAGCTGGTGAAGGGTCTGGAGAACAAGTCTTATGAGGACCGGCTGAGGGTGATGGGATTTAGCTTGGAAAAAAGAAGGCTCAGGGAAGACCTTATTGTACTTTACAATTACCTTAAAGGAGGTTGTAACAAGGTGGGGATCTGGCTCTTTTCCCAAGCACCAAGTGATAAGATGAGGGGAAACTGCCTCACATTGTGCCAGGGGAGGTTTAGGTTGGATATTAGGAGAAATTTCTTTACTAGGAGGGTTGTGTGGCATTGGAATAAGCTGCCCAGGGAAGTGGTTGAGTCACCATCCTTGGAGGTCTTCAAGAAATGTGTAGATGTAGAGCTTAGTAGCATGGTTTAGTTGTGGAATTGTCAGTACTAGGTTAAAGGTTGGTCTAAATCATCTTAAAGGTCTTCTCCAACCTGAATGATTCTATGTTTTTAGATCAACTTTCACCACAAGTCACTTATCAACTTTTAAAAATGCGTACTAATTTAAGTTCCATTGACTGCAATTGATTTTAGATACCTGTCTATGCTGAAGAACCTCTCAGCTTTCTTTATGCACAGGTTGTTAAACAAATAAAGATTTTTTATTTTATTTTATTTTATTTTATTTTATTTTATTTTATTTTATTTTATTTTATTTTATTTTAATTTTATTTTAAATGGGAATTCTTTGCTTTATTTATGCAGTCCTTACTTGAAAGTTGACTTCCTACCTAGATGCACAAAAACTGTGGCAGTGTAGAATGCAGTGCTGAACTCTTATGAAAATGTCACCAAATGTACTTGTTGGCTGTAGCTAACACAAAAAGTATTTTCGTATACATCTACTGTGATTACAGTGGTTGTAAAAACCTTTTATATCATGTGTCTTTAACATCTGATAGATTTACCAGATACTGAAAATGCTACTTACATCACATTGTGAACCCTTTATAGAGAACTTTAATTCAGCCATGTCAAGCATGTTATAGTCTCTAGCAACGACAGATGGCTAGACCATTCATATTTGACAAGACCTCTTTAGTTATGCTAAACTGAATTTTGATTCCTGAGAGGCAGTATCAGTATTACTATACTAATTTATTAGACAAGGATAAATTTAAATTTTTATTTTTGTGCAGTTATTTAAAATTTAAAATGATAAAGTCCAAACAAATTAAATTTTAGTGATCACTTTCCAAATGCATAAAAATCTCATAAAATAGTTAGGAAGAGCATTTGGATCTTTTATAACAAGTTAATCTCTATATACGTGATCAGTTTTTCATATAATTGTGTCCCCCCATTGGTACTAGTGTATCAAAACTTAAGCTGTGCTCAAAGCTAATGCCATCAGAAAAACTGATTTCACACAGTACTACAGGCACTGGACTTTTCGTTCCATACTATACTCCTATTAAAGCATAATAAGGTTATATCAGAGCATATACCTTCTTCCATTGGGAACTGTAGTAAATGTTGAAAATCACAGATGAAAGGTATGAAAGAATAGTGTTAGCTCTGTGCTGAAAATAGAAAATGAACATATGAAGTAACAATAATTTACAGGACGGAATTAGTCTAAAATCGTGTACGTTAAAGTCCAGACAGGAAAATACTCTATTTTTTACCTAACATTTCCATGCACCTGACCTTGTTTTTAAACAATTGATGTCTCTTAAGACTATAAAATCTTTGGGCAGAAGAAATAATTGTGGTACAGTGGCTTTCACTGTGATAATTTTATTCCAGTTTGGAAAAAAAAAAACAACACCACACACACACACAAAAACAAACAAACAAACAAAACCCAAATTATTGCTTTTAGAGTCTAAAACACTGGATCTAAGACAATAAGGGAAAAAAAAGTGAGGGTGAACAGCTGGAGGTTTCCAGTAAAACATCCATCTCAGAGCAGACCCAGCTAGATCATTTTAGTCAGTGCCGTGATCCCTGTCCACATTCTATGCCAAAATTTGTGTAAGTACTGGCTTCTATTTCCTGGCAAAGTACCACTGAAGAACATCTGTTGCCAACTTGGGTGATTATAGAGTGTCAGGTACTGCCTGGAGGACTTCACTGGTATCCATCTTTTGTTTATCTGCCTCGAACCTTTTCCCATACCTCCTTTTTCAGTTGACTTACAACACAATGAGTTGGTTACCTTGTTCTTAAGCCCCATATCATGCTCTCATTCATATTTCTTCCAAGCTGAACAGTCACAGTCTGTTTAATTCTGCTTCATGCAGATTTTTTTTGTACTTCTGACACATGCTACTGTGCAACAGACACCTTGCAACAAAATGCTGCAGATGCTATAACTATACAGACTTAAAAAAGGATTAAACAAGATGAGAAAAAAATATCTGTCAAGTGCTACTAGTTACAAAGATATGAAATCAGGACATCCCATAGCTACAAATCACAAAGATGCAAAACTACAACTGGCCTAGTATCTATCTTGTGTATGTACCAATTCCAGCTGTCAGAAAAAGGACAAATAAGTGGCCTCCCCTGATATTAGGAGGCCACTGTGATAGCCACTGATGGTGATGAGACTTGTAGCCAAAAGAGGCTGTGTTGCGATAGCGAAAAGTTGATGAGAAAATGAACTTCAGTAGTTCCAAGTAGTATCTCCTACAAACTCCAGGACTATTTTCTTTCTTTTCTAAAAATATTATGCTGCTGATGCACAAGGTCTTCCAGAGTTTGATGAAAACATGCCAGACAGGAGATATTCAAAACCCGCTTGGAAGCATTCCTGTGTGACATGATTTAGGTTTTCCTGCTCCGGCACGGGGATTGGACTACATGATTTTCAAGGTCCCTTCCAATCCCTAACATTCTGTGATTCTGTGAAATTCCAGACCATATGAAGAAGAGAGAGGGGCAGCAGTTCCCCTAGAGAAGGAAAAGGCTGATGGTTTAGTTGTGGCAGAACAGCACATACCCAGAGCAGAAGCTTTTCAGCTTCTCGTGCTGCCCTGCCAGCGAGGAGGCTGGGGGTGCAGCAGGAGCTGGGAGGGGACAGAGCCCGCACAGGTGACCCAGACTGGCCAAAGGGATATTCCTGACCATATGGCATCGTGCTGAGCAATAAATATGGGGGGAGTTGGCCAGGGAGGTGGGGCCGCTGCTTGGGGTCTGGCTGGGCGTCGGTCAGCAGGAGGTGAACCATTGCATTGGGCATCGCTTGCTTTGTATTTTTTTTTTTCATTGTTAATATTATTCTCCCTTCCTTTTCTGTCCTATCAAACTGTCTGTATCTCGACCCACAAAATTTTACTTTTTTTACTCTCTCCCATCCCACTGTTGGAGCTGGGTGGCAATGGATTGAGTGACCAGCTACTCAGTGCGTAGCTGCCTGCCCAGTTCTGCCCCAACACTGCTTTTTGTTTCCCAAGACTGGGCACAAAGAGTTGTTCTAATGAGAGTTCTGGCCAAGTTTGTTAAAAGCATTACGTTAGTTTAATATTGCTGGTCACAATGTTGATTTATTTTCTTTAGGCGCTGTTGTGTGTGTTTTCAGAGTGGTGTTATAGAATCCTTAGTTGCTGACTATGTTCCCTGTCATGCTGTTGATCGCTTCTGTGGGCTGGTTAACAGTTATCATTTTACTGTACTGTGCAATGCTGGCCTATGATACGATAGAATGACCAGTCGTGAGACTAATGCGGTGTTTGTATTCCGCATTACTGTCATCTCCGTACTTCAGGAACCATCTTTCCATTAATAACTACACTGTCTACCTTTTGTCCTCAGGGAGCCAATCTATAGGGGTGATAAGGGGGGGATACTGTCCCCCTCTCCTTCACCTTTCCTTTCTCCTTCATGTTCCTCTTTCACGCTTGCCACAATAGCCCTGGGGAATTTTGAATATCCTTTGGATGTTCAAACCTGCGTTTTCCTGTTGCTATACTTCCTGAATGTGTTTCAGGTTTCATTCATAGTTAAACAACTATTTAAGAAAACTACCCATGTATCTGCCCCAAGGCAGGATAGTTATGAGTAGCAGGGTGTGACGGAGGATATGGGCAAGTACCTGGGACAGTGGGCGCCTCCAATATTTTGGAACTTCGCCCCTGGATAAGTGCAAAATCCTGGAAAAAAATAAAAATATTAAAAAATAAAAAATGCCGTCACCTTTGCAGTTCCAGAGAGACATGAATCACTGCTGGGTCCTGGCCCATGCCTGCCAAGCCCTGTTTACCACCCTATTCAGCACCCTCAAGGGGAAGAGAAGGTTTCTGGATCCAACAACAAAATGACAGGCACTGTGGCCACTCCCACAACAGCCCCTGAAGCCACTCCAACCCCTGTGATGGGCCCCACGGCTACGCCAGCCCCCGCAGCAGGCACTGCAGCAGGGCCCGAGAACCAACCCGTGTTGCTATCAGTCACCCCTACATGCAAGACTGAACGATGGATGCAAAAGTTAGCTCATTTAGTAGGGGAAAAATCTCCTGTTAAGAAGGGGAAGGAGGAAGAAGAAGAAGAGGCAGGCTACTCTAAATGAGGGCCATTGTGGGAACAGGAGGAGGAAGAGGAATATATCATAAAAGTGGCAATAACCAGCGCATCCCTATCCCTGGGTGAACTGCGAGACACGCAAAAAGGTTTAGCTGCCATCCAGGCAAGCTCATTATCACCTGGCTGCTCCAAGGCTGGAATAATGGGGACAATAGCCTGGAATTAGAGCGCAAGGAAGGCAAGCAGTTGGGATCCCTTTCTAGGTAAGGGGGCATTGGCAAAGCAATTGGAACAGGGGTACAAGTCTTCACCCTCTGGAGGTGACTCCGGTCAGGCGTGAAGGAAAGGTATCCCTTCAGGGAAGATGTTGTATGTCACCCAGGCAAGTGAACCTCCACGGAGAGGGATATCCAGTACCTGGGGGAATTAGCTGTGCTGGGGGTGATTTATGATGACATAGACAACAAACAAATATCCAGAGATCCAGATGAAGTCAAGTGCATGCGACCCAAGTTGCGGGAGTTTGTATGGAGTGCACTGTCAGCATATGCCAACTCATCGGCAGCGATGACATGGAAGGACGGAGAGGAACATGTGGTGGGTGAATTGGCTGGCCAACCTCAGCAATACAGTGAGTCTCTCTTCCTTTTCACGGGCTTGCATCTTGGCTGTGGAGAAACTTTCCCAAGAGGTCTGCAAACTCAAAGAAAGTGCTATAGAGACACTGTCCCAGGAGTTCCAGCAATTCAAAAAGGATACGTCCTACACTTTCCACCTGTATGAACGTCAGCTTTTAGGAGCAAGCATCCCTCTGCTCAAGAACGGGGACGTAGTGGGTACACACCACGTGCCAGCCTGTGGTTCTACACAGTAATGAATCCTATGACCAGGACCAGAGCGGTCCTGTCTCCAGCCAGGTGGAGGAAAGGGACAATCGGGTTTATTGGACAGTGTGGATTGGATGACCTGGCACGTCAGACCCACAGGAATATAAGGCTCTAGTGGACACCAGTGCACACGGTACCCTAATGCCATCAAGTTATTAAGGGGCAGAAGCCGTCTGTATTTCTGGAGTGGATCCCAACAGGGGATATACGGGGAGATCCCAACAGCTAACTTTATTGGAGGCTGAAGTGAGTCTAACTGGCAACGAGTGGCAAAAGCATCCCATTGTGACTGGCCCCGAGGCTCCGTACGTCCTTGGCGTAGACTACCTCAGGAGAGGGTACTTCAGGGACCCAAAAGGGTACCGGTGGGCTTTTGGCATAGCCGCCTTAAGTACGGAGAAGATTAAGCGGCTGTCTACCTTGCCCAGCCGCTTGGAGGACCCTTCTGTTGTGGGGTTGCTGCGGGTCAAAGAACAGCAGGTTCCAGTCGCTACCACAACAGTGCACCGGCGGCAATATCGCACCCACCGAGACTCCCTGATTCCCACCTGTAAGCTGATTGATGGACTGGAGATGCAAGGAGTGATCAGCAAGACTCACTCACCCTCTAGTAGTCCCACACAGCCAGTGTGAAAGCCTGATGGCAAGTGGAGACTAACAGTGGACTACCGTGGCCTGAACGAAGTCGTGCCACCGCTGAGTGCTGCCTTGCCAGACACACTAGAACTTTCCATATGACCTGGAGTCAAAGGCAGCCAGTATTGTGGGAACGCGTCACAGGTGGAAGGCTGCTGTATGGAGTCCTATACAACAAGTTGCAGAAACTGATGAAGGAGCAGGTGAATTGAGGCAATTTGCAAAGTGAAAGCCGTCCAGCTGGCTTTAGATATTGCCGAAAGAGAAAAGTGGCCAGTTCTCTATCTCTATACTGACTCATGGATGGTAGCAAATGCCCTGTGTGGGGTGTTGGCAGCAATGGAAGGAGAACAACTGGCAGGGCGGAGGCAAACCCATCTGGGCTGCTGCATTGTGGCAAGATATTGCTGCTGGGGTGGAGAACGTTTTTGTAAAAGTATGCCATGTAGATGCTCACGTGCCCAAGAATCGAGCCATCTAAATAAGAACATCTAAATAACCAGCAGGTGCTGGGAGGTGTCTCAGTCTGGGGACGAGAAGGCTAAAGAGAGGGTGCTTGAAGATGCAGCCAGAGCCTCTGTGGCAGTGCCCAGAGCACAGCAGCAGACTGAGCAAAGAAGTGAGAGGGGCAGCAGTTCCTCTGGAGAAGAAAAGGCTTCAGGTCTGCCAGGAAGGGAGTGCTGAGGTTCAGCGTTGAGGTCCCTTTGAGATGCTTCATGAGGAGCTCTTCCCGTGACTGGTCAAGAAGCAATAAAATGTTGAAACCACCACCACCACCTGGTAAAAAGGCTCTCCTCTCCTATTTGGCACTTTGGGGACTGCGTGCGGGCTCGTCTCCCCTTCTGGTTGTTTGAGCCCTGCTGTGCCATCCCCCAGCCCTCAAAAAGGAGTGGCATCTTGACCTGGTTTTGGCTGGGATAGAGGTAATTTTCTTCACAGTGGCTGGTGCGGTGCTGTGTTTTGGATTTGGGGTGACTATATTGCTGATCCCACCCCGATGGTTTAGTTGTGGCAGAACAGCACATACCCGGAGCCAAGGGCTTTTCAGCTTCTCGTGCTGCCCTGCCAGCGAGGAGGCTGGGGGTGCAGCAGGAGCTGGGAGGGGACAGAGCCCGCGCAGGCGACCCAGACTGGCCAAGGGGATATTCCAGACCATACGGCATCGTGCTGAGCAATAAATATGGGGGGAGTTGGCCAGGGAGGTGGGGCCGCTGCTTGGGGTCTGGCTGGGCGTCGGTCAGCAGGAGGTGAACAATGGCATTGGGCATCACTTGCTTTGTACTTTTTTTTTTTAATTATGAATTTTATTATTCTCCCTTCCCTTTCTGTCCTAGTAAACTGTCTTTATCTCAACCCTTGAGTTTTTATCTTCTTTTTTTTTCCCAATTCTCTCCCCTATCCCACTGTGGGGGGTGGAGGGCAGTGCAGTGAGTGAACAGCTCTGTGGGGTTTAGCTGCCTGCCCGCTTCCACCACGACGCCTTCCGAACCAGTGCCTGCTTCTGGAGTTCCTGATTAGCGTAGTACCAACGTGTCTCTCAGCAGGGCACAATTCTTTGCCTTTCAACTTCTCTTGCAACTTTCCCCTCCTCTGGGCCAGCGCAACAGAGGGCGACTGTTGGAGGCCCCCAAGGTCCTTAGGGCCCGGAGGGGGGACGCCGTCAAGCTGAAGCTCCTTCCCATGGCAACACGGCCACGTTTGGCTACAGGTGTGGGCCAGCATCACAATGGCCATCACAGCGGCCTGCTTATGTCACAGCAGCCACCACCACCGCGCCTTTCCTTCTGGGCCCTATAAATACAGGAGCCTCGCAGCCAGCCCACCACTTGCGAGGCTTCGAGGCTTTCAAGAGCAAAGGATGCTTGGAAGCAAGAGGAGCCAGAGCAGGAAGATGGGTGGCTGCCCATCATTGAGTGCAGCAATGAGTAGGCTGGTGTTGTTCTCAGGCCCAAGGAGGAGGCTGCGTCATAAGAAGAAAAAACGGAATAGGAGGAGGAAGATCAGCTCTCTCACAAGAGCGATGGCCAGCGTCCGTGTGACCAGCACAACGCAGAGCGCGGCTCTGAAGCCAGCAGCGACCAACGCAAGGCCCTGGCATGTCTTTTGGACAAAGAATGGGGTGGGACCACGGCCCGCCAATCGTCCTGCCAACAACCAGGGACACAGGCATGTCCATCTGCCAGCCACCAGGGAGGAGCCCATGGAGGTGGATCCACCACGAGATGCGGAAGAACCCATGGAGGTGGATCCACCGCTGAGAGAACAAGCATGGAGCTACCCTGGAATGTCTTTGGTGTCCACTGTCAGAGCCCAGCAAGAGCAACGCAGGAGTGCCTGGACAGCTCCCTATGCGCGGCGTAGCCTCCGTGCCCACCATTAACTTGGGCAGAACCACCAGACTGGATGTCTTGCAGGCTTGCCTGTAAGACATTGTGTTAATAAATAGTTCTTTTGATAACTGTTGAGGCTTGTGTGAGCTCTTGTTTCCCATCCCCCGTGCCACTTGAAGAAGTGGCATCTCTTCTTCATGGAGCCCTAAGGGAGAGGGGAGGAGGGGACCTGGCTGCTGTACTGGTGTCACAGGAGGAGTCCCTCAGAGGACCACCATGGGCTTGGGGAGGGGGGATGCTGGGAGGTGTCTCAGTCTGGGGATGAGAAGCCCAAACAGTGGGTGCTTGAAGATGCAGCCAGAGCCCCTGTAAGCAGTGCCCAAAGCATAGCAGCAGACTGAGCAAAGAAGTGAGAGGGGCAGCAGTTCCTCTGGAGAAGCGAAAGGCTTCAGGTCTGCCAGGAAGGGAGTGCTGAGGTTCAGCGTTGAGGTCCCTTTGAGATGCTTCATGAGGAGCTCTTCCCAAGACGGGGCAATAAACAAGGAAACAAGAACACCACCACCACCACCACCACCATCTGATAAAGTGCTCTCCTCTCCTATTTGGCACTTTGGGGACTGCGTGCGGGCTCGTCTCCCCTTCTGGTTGTTTGAGCCCTGCTGTGCCATCCCCCAGCCCTCATAAAGGAGTGGCAGCTTGTCCTGGTTTTGGCTGGGATAGAGGTAATTTTCTTCACAGTGGCTGGTGCGGTGCTGTGTTTTGGATTTGGGGTGACAACATTGCTGATCCCACTCCGATGGTTTAGTTGTGGCAGGGCAGCGCATACCCAGAGCCAAGGGCTTTTCAGCTTCTCGTGCTGCCCTGCCAGCGAGGAGGCTGGGGGTGCAGCAGGAGCTGGGAGGGGACAGAGCCCGCACAGGTGACCCAGACTGGCCAAAGGGATATTCCAGGCCATATGGCATCATGCTGAGCAATAAATATGGGGGGAGTTGGCCAGGGAGGTGGGGCCGCTGCTTGGGGTCTGGCTGGGCGTCGGTCAGCAGGAGTTGAACCATTCATTGGGCATCGCTTGCTTTGTATTTTTTTTTTTCATTGTTAATATTATTCTCCCTTCCTTTTCTGTCCTATCAAACTGTCTGTATCTCGACCCACAAAATTTTACTTTTTTTACTCTCTCCCATCCCACTGTTGGAGCTGGGTGGCAATGGATTGAGTGACCAGCTACTCAGTGCGTAGCTGCCTGCCCAGTTCTACCCCAACACTGCTTTTTGTTTCCCAAGACTGAGCACAAAGAGTTGTTCTAATGAGAGTTCTGGCCAAGTTTGTTAAAAGCATTACGTTAGTTTAATATTGCTGGTCACAATGTTGATTTATTTTCTTTAGGCGCTGTTGTGTGTGTTTTCAGAGTGGTGTGATAGAATCCTTAGTTGCTGACTATGTTCCCTGTCATGCTGTTGATCGCTTCTGTGGGCTGGTTAACAGTTATCATTTTACTGTACTGTGCAATGCTGGCCTATGATACGATAGAATGACCAGTCGTGAGACTAATGCGGTGTTTGTATTCCGCATTACTGTCATCTCCGTACTTCAGGAACCATCTTTCCATTAATAACTACACTGTCTACCTTTTGTCCTCAGGGAGCCAATCTATAGGGGTGATAAGGGGGGGATACTGTCCCCCTCTCCTTCACCTTTCCTTTCTCCTTCATGTTCCTCTTTCACGCTTGCCACAATAGCCCTGGGGAATTTTGAATATCCTTTGGATGTTCAAACCTGCGTTTTCCTGTTGCTATACTTCCTGAATGTGTTTCAGGTTTCATTCATAGTTAAACAACTATTTAAGAAAACTACCCATGTATCTGCCCCAAGGCAGGATAGTTATGAGTAGCAGGGTGTGACGGAGGATATGGGCAAGTACCTGGGACAGTGGGCGCCTCCAATATTTTGGAACTTCGCCCCTGGATAAGTGCAAAATCCTGGAAAAAAATAAAAATATTAAAAAATAAAAAATGCCGTCACCTTTGCAGTTCCAGAGAGACATGAATCACTGCTGGGTCCTGGCCCATGCCTGCCAAGCCCTGTTTACCACCCTATTCAGCACCCTCAAGGGGAAGAGAAGGTTTCTGGATCCAACAACAAAATGACAGGCACTGTGGCCACTCCCACAACAGCCCCTGAAGCCACTCCAACCCCTGTGATGGGCCCCACGGCTACACCAGCCCCCGCAGCAGGCACTGCAGCAGGGCCCGAGAACCAACCCGTGTTGCTATCAGTCACCCCTACATGCAAGACTGAACGATGGATGCAAAAGTTAGCTCATTTAGTAGGGGAAAAATCTCCTGTTAAGAAGGGGAAGGAGGAAGAAGAAGAAGAGGCCGGCTACTCTAAATGAGGGCCATTGTGGGAACAGGAGGAGGAAGAGGAATATATCATAAAAGTGGCAATAACCAGCGCATCCCTATCCCTGGGTGAACTGCGAGACACGCAAAAAGGTTTAGCTGCCATCCAGGCAAGCTCATTATCACCTGGCTGCTCCAAGGCTGGAATAATGGGGACAATAGCCTGGAATTAGAGCGCAAGGAAGGCAAGCAGTTGGGATCCCTTTCTAGGTAAGGGGGCATTGGCAAAGCAATTGGAACAGGGGTACAAGTCTTCACCCTCTGGAGGTGACTCCGGTCAGGCGTGAAGGAAAGGTATCCCTTCAGGGAAGATGTTGTATGTCACCCAGGCAAGTGAACCTCCACGGAGAGGGATATCCAGTACCTGGGGGAATTAGCTGTGCTGGGGGTGATTTATGATGACATAGACAACAAACAAATATCCAAAGATCCAGATGAAGTCAAGTGCATGCGACCCAAGTTGCGGGAGTTTGTATGGAGTGCACTGTCATCATATGCCAACTCATCGGCAGCGATGACATGGAAGGACGGAGAGGAACATGTGGTGGGTGAATTGGCTGGCCAACCTCAGCAATACAGTGAGTCTCTCTTCCTTTTCACGGGCTTGCATCTTGGCTGTGGAGAAACTTTCCCAAGAGGTCTGCAAACTCAAAGAAAGTGCTATAGAGACACTGTCCCAGGAGTTCCAGCAATTCAAAAAGGATACGTCCTACACTTTCCACCTGTATGAACGTCAGCTTTTAGGAGCAAGCATCCCTCTGCTCAAGAACGGGGACGTAGTGGGTACACACCACGTGCCAGCCTGTGGTTCTACACAGTAATGAATCCTATGACCAGGACCAGAGCGGTCCTGTCTCCAGCCAGGTGGAGGAAAGGGACAATCGGGTTTATTGGACAGTGTGGATTGGATGACCTGGCACGTCAGACCCACAGGAATATAAGGCTCTAGTGGACACCAGTGCACACGGTACCCTAATGCCATCAAGTTATTAAGGGGCAGAAGCCGTCTGTATTTCTGGAGTGGATCCCAACAGGGGATATACGGGGAGATCCCAACAGCTAACTTTATTGGAGGCTGAAGTGAGTCTAACTGGCAACGAGTGGCAAAAGCATCCCATTGTGACTGGCCCCGAGGCTCCGTACGTCCTTGGCGTAGACTACCTCAGGAGAGGGTACTTCAGGGACCCAAAAGGGTACCGGTGGGCTTTTGGCATAGCCGCCTTAAGTACGGAGAAGATTAAGCGGCTGTCTACCTTGCCCAGCCGCTTGGAGGACCCTTCTGTTGTGGGGTTGCTGCGGGTCAAAGAACAGCAGGTTCCAGTCGCTACCACAACAGTGCACCGGCGGCAATATCGCACCCACCGAGACTCCCTGATTCCCACCTGTAAGCTGATTGATGGACTGGAGATGCAAGGAGTGATCAGCAAGACTCACTCACCCTCTAGTAGTCCCACACAGCCAGTGTGAAAGCCTGATGGCAAGTGGAGACTAACAGTGGACTACCGTGGCCTGAACGAAGTCGTGCCACCGCTGAGTGCTGCCTTGCCAGACACACTAGAACTTTCCATATGACCTGGAGTCAAAGGCAGCCAGTATTGTGGGAACGCGTCACAGGTGGAAGGCTGCTGTATGGAGTCCTATACAACAAGTTGCAGAAACTGATGAAGGAGCAGGTGAATTGAGGCAATTTGCAAAGTGAAAGCCGTCCAGCTGGCTTTAGATATTGCCGAAAGAGAAAAGTGGCCAGTTCTCTATCTCTATACTGACTCATGGATGGTAGCAAATGCCCTGTGTGGGGTGTTGGCAGCAATGGAAGGAGAACAACTGGCAGGGCGGAGGCAAACCCATCTGGGCTGCTGCATTGTGGCAAGATATTGCTGCTGGGGTGGAGAACGTTTTTGTAAAAGTATGCCATGTAGATGCTCACGTGCCCAAGAATCGAGCCATCTAAATAAGAACATCTAAATAACCAGCAGGTGCTGGGAGGTGTCTCAGTCTGGGGACGAGAAGGCTAAAGAGAGGGTGCTTGAAGATGCAGCCAGAGCCTCTGTGGCAGTGCCCAGAGCACAGCAGCAGACTGAGCAAAGAAGTGAGAGGGGCAGCAGTTCCTCTGGAGAAGAAAAGGCTTCAGGTCTGCCAGGAAGGGAGTGCTGAGGTTCAGCGTTGAGGTCCCTTTGAGATGCTTCATGAGGAGCTCTTCCCGTGACTGGTCAAGAAGCAATAAAATGTTGAAACCACCACCACCACCTGGTAAAAAGGCTCTCCTCTCCTATTTGGCACTTTGGGGACTGCGTGCGGGCTCGTCTCCCCTTCTGGTTGTTTGAGCCCTGCTGTGCCATCCCCCAGCCCTCAAAAAGGAGTGGCATCTTGACCTGGTTTTGGCTGGGATAGAGGTAATTTTCTTCACAGTGGCTGGTGCGGTGCTGTGTTTTGGATTTGGGGTGACTATATTGCTGATCCCACCCCGATGGTTTAGTTGTGGCAGAACAGCACATACCCGGAGCCAAGGGCTTTTCAGCTTCTCGTGCTGCCCTGCCAGCGAGGAGGCTGGGGGTGCAGCAGGAGCTGGGAGGGGACAGAGCCCGCGCAGGCGACCCAGACTGGCCAAGGGGATATTCCAGACCATACGGCATCGTGCTGAGCAATAAATATGGGGGGAGTTGGCCAGGGAGGTGGGGCCGCTGCTTGGGGTCTGGCTGGGCGTCGGTCAGCAGGAGGTGAACAATGGCATTGGGCATCACTTGCTTTGTACTTTTTTTTTTTAATTATGAATTTTATTATTCTCCCTTCCCTTTCTGTCCTAGTAAACTGTCTTTATCTCAACCCTTGAGTTTTTATCTTCTTTTTTTTTCCCAATTCTCTCCCCTATCCCACTGTGGGGGGTGGAGGGCAGTGCAGTGAGTGAACAGCTCTGTGGGGTTTAGCTGCCTGCCCGCTTCCACCACGAAGCCTTCCGAACCAGTGCCTGCTTTTGGAGTTCCTGATTAGCGTAGTACCAACGTGTCTCTCAGCAGGGCACAATTCTTTGCCTTTCATCTTCTCTTGCAACTTTCCCCTCCTCTGGGCCAGCGCAACAGAGGGCGACTGTTGGAGGCCCCCAAGGTCCTTAGGGCCCGGAGGGGGGACGCCGTCAAGCTGAAGCTCCTTCCCATGGCAACACGGCCACGTTTGGCTACAGGTGTGGGCCAGCATCACAATGGCCATCACAGCGGCCTGCTTATGTCACAGCAGCCACCACCACCGCGCCTTTCCTTCTGGGCCCTATAAATACAGGAGCCTCGCAGCCAGCCCACCACTTGCGAGGCTTCGAGGCTTTCAAGAGCAAAGGATGCTTGGAAGCAAGAGGAGCCAGAGCAGGAAGATGGGTGGCTGCCCATCATTGAGTGCAGCAATGAGTAGGCTGGTGTTGTTCTCAGGCCCAAGGAGGAGGCTGCGTCATAAGAAGAAAAAACGGAATAGGAGGAGGAAGATCAGCTCTCTCACAAGAGCGATGGCCAGCGTCCGTGTGACCAGCACAACGCAGAGCGCGGCTCTGAAGCCAGCAGCGACCAACGCAAGGCCCTGGTATGTCTTTTGGACAAAGAATGGGGTGGGACCACGGCCCACCAATCGTCCTGCCAACAACCAGGGACACAGGCATGTCCATCTGCCAGCCACCAGGGAGGAGCCCATGGAGGTGGATCCACCACGAGATGCGGAAGAACCCATGGAGGTGGATCCACCGCTGAGAGAACAAGCATGGAGCTACCCTGGAATGTCTTTGGTGTCCACTGTCAGAGCCCAGCAAGAGCAACGCAGGAGTGCCTGGACAGCTCCCTATGCGTGGCGTAGCCTCCGTGCCCACCATTAACTTGGGCAGAACCACCAGACTGGATGTCTTGCAGGCTTGCCTGTAAGACATTGTGTTAATAAATAGTTCTTTTGATAACTGTTGAGGCTTGTGTGAGCTCTTGTTTCCCATCCCCCGTGCCACTTGAAGAAGTGGCATCTCTTCTTCATGGAGCCCTAAGGGAGAGGGGAGGAGGGGACCTGGCTGCTGTACTGGTGTCACAGGAGGAGTCCCTCAGAGGACCACCATGGGCTTGGGGAGGGGGGATGCTGGGAGGTGTCTCAGTCTGGGGATGAGAAGCCCAAACAGTGGGTGCTTGAAGATGCAGCCAGAGCCCCTGTAAGCAGTGCCCAAAGCATAGCAGCAGACTGAGCAAAGAAGTGAGAGGGGCAGCAGTTCCTCTGGAGAAGCGAAAGGCTTCAGGTCTGCCAGGAAGGGAGTGCTGAGGTTCAGCGTTGAGGTCCCTTTGAGATGCTTCATGAGGAGCTCTTCCCAAGACGGGGCAATAAACAAGGAAACAAGAACACCACCACCACCACCACCACCATCTGATAAAGTGCTCTCCTCTCCTATTTGGCACTTTGGGGACTGCGTGCGGGCTCGTCTCCCCTTCTGGTTGTTTGAGCCCTGCTGTGCCATCCCCCAGCCCTCATAAAGGAGTGGCAGCTTGTCCTGGTTTTGGCTGGGATAGAGGTAATTTTCTTCACAGTGGCTGGTGCGGTGCTGTGTTTTGGATTTGGGGTGACAACATTGCTGATCCCACCCCGATGGTTTAGTTGTGGCAGGGCAGCGCATACCCAGAGCCAAGGGCTTTTCAGCTTCTCGTGCTGCCCTGCCAGCGAGGAGGCTGGGGGTGCAGCAGGAGCTGGGAGGGGACAGAGCCCGCACAGGTGACCCAGACTGGCCAAAGGGATATTCCAGGCCATATGGCATCATGCTGAGCAATAAATATGGGGGGAGTTGGCCAGGGAGGTGGGGCCGCTGCTTGGGGTCTGGCTGGGCGTCGGTCAGCAGGAGTTGAACCATTCATTGGGCATCGCTTGCTTTGTATTTTTTTTTTTCATTGTTAATATTATTCTCCCTTCCTTTTCTGTCCTATCAAACTGTCTGTATCTCGACCCACAAAATTTTACTTTTTTTACTCTCTCCCATCCCACTGTTGGAGCTGGGTGGCAATGGATTGAGTGACCAGCTACTCAGTGCGTAGCTGCCTGCCCAGTTCTACCCCAACACTGCTTTTTGTTTCCCAAGACTGAGCACAAAGAGTTGTTCTAATGAGAGTTCTGGCCAAGTTTGTTAAAAGCATTACGTTAGTTTAATATTGCTGGTCACAATGTTGATTTATTTTCTTTAGGCGCTGTTGTGTGTGTTTTCAGAGTGGTGTGATAGAATCCTTAGTTGCTGACTATGTTCCCTGTCATGCTGTTGATCGCTTCTGTGGGCTGGTTAACAGTTATCATTTTACTGTACTGTGCAATGCTGGCCTATGATACGATAGAATGACCAGTCGTGAGACTAATGCGGTGTTTGTATTCCGCATTACTGTCATCTCCGTACTTCAGGAACCATCTTTCCATTAATAACTACACTGTCTACCTTTTGTCCTCAGGGAGCCAATCTATAGGGGTGATAAGGGGGGGATACTGTCCCCCTCTCCTTCACCTTTCCTTTCTCCTTCATGTTCCTCTTTCACGCTTGCCACAATAGCCCTGGGGAATTTTGAATATCCTTTGGATGTTCAAACCTGCGTTTTCCTGTTGCTATACTTCCTGAATGTGTTTCAGGTTTCATTCATAGTTAAACAACTATTTAAGAAAACTACCCATGTATCTGCCCCAAGGCAGGATAGTTATGAGTAGCAGGGTGTGACGGAGGATATGGGCAAGTACCTGGGACAGTGGGCGCCTCCAATATTTTGGAACTTCGCCCCTGGATAAGTGCAAAATCCTGGAAAAAAATAAAAATATTAAAAAATAAAAAATGCCGTCACCTTTGCAGTTCCAGAGAGACATGAATCACTGCTGGGTCCTGGCCCATGCCTGCCAAGCCCTGTTTACCACCCTATTCAGCACCCTCAAGGGGAAGAGAAGGTTTCTGGATCCAACAACAAAATGACAGGCACTGTGGCCACTCCCACAACAGCCCCTGAAGCCACTCCAACCCCTGTGATGGGCCCCACGGCTACACCAGCCCCCGCAGCAGGCACTGCAGCAGGGCCCGAGAACCAACCCGTGTTGCTATCAGTCACCCCTACATGCAAGACTGAACGATGGATGCAAAAGTTAGCTCATTTAGTAGGGGAAAAATCTCCTGTTAAGAAGGGGAAGGAGGAAGAAGAAGAAGAGGCAGGCTACTCTAAATGAGGGCCATTGTGGGAACAGGAGGAGGAAGAGGATATATCATAAAAGTGGCAATAACCAGCGCATCCCTATCCCTGGGTGAACTGCGAGACACGCAAAAAGGTTTAGCTGCCATCCAGGCAAGCTCATTATCACCTGGCTGCTCCAAGGCTGGAATAATGGGGACAATAGCCTGGAATTAGAGCGCAAGGAAGGCAAGCAGTTGGGATCCCTTTCTAGGTAAGGGGGCATTGGCAAAGCAATTGGAACAGGGGTACAAGTCTTCACCCTCTGGAGGTGACTCCGGTCAGGCGTGAAGGAAAGGTATCCCTTCAGGGAAGATGTTGTATGTCACCCAGGCAAGTGAACCTCCACGGAGAGGGATATCCAGTACCTGGGGGAATTAGCTGTGCTGGGGGTGATTTATGATGACATAGACAACAAACAAATATCCAAAGATCCAGATGAAGTCAAGTGCATGCGACCCAAGTTGCGGGAGTTTGTATGGAGTGCACTGTCATCATATGCCAACTCATCGGCAGCGATGACATGGAAGGACGGAGAGGAACATGTGGTGGGTGAATTGGCTGGCCAACCTCAGCAATACAGTGAGTCTCTCTTCCTTTTCACGGGCTTGCATCTTGGCTGTGGAGAAACTTTCCCAAGAGGTCTGCAAACTCAAAGAAAGTGCTATAGAGACACTGTCCCAGGAGTTCCAGCAATTCAAAAAGGATACGTCCTACACTTTCCACCTGTATGAACGTCAGCTTTTAGGAGCAAGCATCCCTCTGCTCAAGAACGGGGACGTAGTGGGTACACACCACGTGCCAGCCTGTGGTTCTACACAGTAATGAATCCTATGACCAGGACCAGAGCGGTCCTGTCTCCAGCCAGGTGGAGGAAAGGGACAATCGGGTTTATTGGACAGTGTGGATTGGATGACCTGGCACGTCAGACCCACAGGAATATAAGGCTCTAGTGGACACCAGTGCACACGGTACCCTAATGCCATCAAGTTATTAAGGGGCAGAAGCCGTCTGTATTTCTGGAGTGGATCCCAACAGGGGATATACGGGGAGATCCCAACAGCTAACTTTATTGGAGGCTGAAGTGAGTCTAACTGGCAACGAGTGGCAAAAGCATCCCATTGTGACTGGCCCCGAGGCTCCGTACGTCCTTGGCGTAGACTACCTCAGGAGAGGGTACTTCAGGGACCCAAAAGGGTACCGGTGGGCTTTTGGCATAGCCGCCTTAAGTACGGAGAAGATTAAGCGGCTGTCTACCTTGCCCAGCCGCTTGGAGGACCCTTCTGTTGTGGGGTTGCTGCGGGTCAAAGAACAGCAGGTTCCAGTCGCTACCACAACAGTGCACCGGCGGCAATATCGCACCCACCGAGACTCCCTGATTCCCACCTGTAAGCTGATTGATGGACTGGAGATGCAAGGAGTGATCAGCAAGACTCACTCACCCACACAGCCAGTGTGAAAGCCTGATGGCAAGTGGAGACTAACAGTGGACTACCGTGGCCTGAATGAAGTCGTGCCACCGCTGAGTGCTGCCTTGCCAGACACACTAGAACTTTCCATATGACCTGGAGTCAAAGGCAGCCAGTATTGTGGGAACGCGTCACAGGTGGAAGGCTGCTGTATGGAGTCCTATACAACAAGTTGCAGAAACTGATGAAGGAGCAGGTGAATTGAGGCAATTTGCAAAGTGAAAGCCGTCCAGCTGGCTTTAGATATTGCCGAAAGAGAAAAGTGGCCAGTTCTCTATCTCTATACTGACTCATGGATGGTAGCAAATGCCCTGTGTGGGGTGTTGGCAGCAATGGAAGGAGAACAACTGGCAGGGCGGAGGCAAACCCATCTGGGCTGCTGCATTGTGGCAAGATATTGCTGCTGGGGTGGAGAACGTTTTTGTAAAAGTATGCCATGTAGATGCTCACGTGCCCAAGAATCGAGCCATCTAAATAAGAACATCTAAATAACCAGCAGGTGCTGGGAGGTGTCTCAGTCTGGGGACGAGAAGGCTAAAGAGAGGGTGCTTGAAGATGCAGCCAGAGCCTCTGTGGCAGTGCCCAGAGCACAGCAGCAGACTGAGCAAAGAAGTGAGAGGGGCAGCAGTTCCTCTGGAGAAGAAAAGGCTTCAGGTCTGCCAGGAAGGGAGTGCTGAGGTTCAGCGTTGAGGTCCCTTTGAGATGCTTCATGAGGAGCTCTTCCCGTGACTGGTCAAGAAGCAATAAAATGTTGAAACCACCACCACCACCTGGTAAAAAGGCTCTCCTCTCCTATTTGGCACTTTGGGGACTGCGTGCGGGCTCGTCTCCCCTTCTGGTTGTTTGAGCCCTGCTGTGCCATCCCCCAGCCCTCAAAAAGGAGTGGCATCTTGACCTGGTTTTGGCTGGGATAGAGGTAATTTTCTTCACAGTGGCTGGTGCGGTGCTGTGTTTTGGATTTGGGGTGACTATATTGCTGATCCCACCCCGATGGTTTAGTTGTGGCAGAACAGCACATACCCGGAGCCAAGGGCTTTTCAGCTTCTCGTGCTGCCCTGCCAGCGAGGAGGCTGGGGGTGCAGCAGGAGCTGGGAGGGGACAGAGCCCGCGCAGGCGACCCAGACTGGCCAAGGGGATATTCCAGACCATACGGCATCGTGCTGAGCAATAAATATGGGGGGAGTTGGCCAGGGAGGTGGGGCCGCTGCTTGGGGTCTGGCTGGGCGTCGGTCAGCAGGAGGTGAACAATGGCATTGGGCATCACTTGCTTTGTACTTTTTTTTTTTAATTATGAATTTTATTATTCTCCCTTCCCTTTCTGTCCTAGTAAACTGTCTTTATCTCAACCCTTGAGTTTTTATCTTCTTTTTTTTTCCCAATTCTCTCCCCTATCCCACTGTGGGGGGTGGAGGGCAGTGCAGTGAGTGAACAGCTCTGTGGGGTTTAGCTGCCTGCCCGCTTCCACCACGAAGCCTTCCGAACCAGTGCCTGCTTTTGGAGTTCCTGATTAGCGTAGTACCAACGTGTCTCTCAGCAGGGCACAATTCTTTGCCTTTCATCTTCTCTTGCAACTTTCCCCTCCTCTGGGCCAGCGCAACAGAGGGCGACTGTTGGAGGCCCCCAAGGTCCTTAGGGCCCGGAGGGGGGACGCCGTCAAGCTGAAGCTCCTTCCCATGGCAACACGGCCACGTTTGGCTACAGGTGTGGGCCAGCATCACAATGGCCATCACAGCGGCCTGCTTATGTCACAGCAGCCACCACCACCGCGCCTTTCCTTCTGGGCCCTATAAATACAGGAGCCTCGCAGCCAGCCCACCACTTGCGAGGCTTCGAGGCTTTCAAGAGCAAAGGATGCTTGGAAGCAAGAGGAGCCAGAGCAGGAAGATGGGTGGCTGCCCATCATTGAGTGCAGCAATGAGTAGGCTGGTGTTGTTCTCAGGCCCAAGGAGGAGGCTGCGTCATAAGAAGAAAAAACGGAATAGGAGGAGGAAGATCAGCTCTCTCACAAGAGCGATGGCCAGCGTCCGTGTGACCAGCACAACGCAGAGCGCGGCTCTGAAGCCAGCAGCGACCAACGCAAGGCCCTGGTATGTCTTTTGGACAAAGAATGGGGTGGGACCACGGCCCACCAATCGTCCTGCCAACAACCAGGGACACAGGCATGTCCATCTGCCAGCCACCAGGGAGGAGCCCATGGAGGTGGATCCACCACGAGATGCGGAAGAACCCATGGAGGTGGATCCACCGCTGAGAGAACAAGCATGGAGCTACCCTGGAATGTCTTTGGTGTCCACTGTCAGAGCCCAGCAAGAGCAACGCAGGAGTGCCTGGACAGCTCCCTATGCGTGGCGTAGCCTCCGTGCCCACCATTAACTTGGGCAGAACCACCAGACTGGATGTCTTGCAGGCTTGCCTGTAAGACATTGTGTTAATAAATAGTTCTTTTGATAACTGTTGAGGCTTGTGTGAGCTCTTGTTTCCCATCCCCCGTGCCACTTGAAGAAGTGGCATCTCTTCTTCATGGAGCCCTAAGGGAGAGGGGAGGAGGGGACCTGGCTGCTGTACTGGTGTCACAGGAGGAGTCCCTCAGAGGACCACCATGGGCTTGGG
The DNA here is from genome assembly GCF_964034855.1 of Anser brachyrhynchus. NCBI lineage: Eukaryota > Metazoa > Chordata > Aves > Anseriformes > Anatidae > Anser > Anser brachyrhynchus. The sequence goes on from NC_137695.1 coordinate 93,832,872, forward strand.
GAGGGGGGATGCTGGGAGGTGTCTCAGTCTGGGGATGAGAAGCCCAAACAGTGGGTGCTTGAAGATGCAGCCAGAGCCCCTGTAAGCAGTGCCCAAAGCATAGCAGCAGACTGAGCAAAGAAGTGAGAGGGGCAGCAGTTCCTCTGGAGAAGCGAAAGGCTTCAGGTCTGCCAGGAAGGGAGTGCTGAGGTTCAGCGTTGAGGTCCCTTTGAGATGCTTCATGAGGAGCTCTTCCCAAGACGGGGCAATAAACAAGGAAACAAGAACACCACCACCACCACCACCACCATCTGATAAAGTGCTCTCCTCTCCTATTTGGCACTTTGGGGACTGCGTGCGGGCTCGTCTCCCCTTCTGGTTGTTTGAGCCCTGCTGTGCCATCCCCCAGCCCTCATAAAGGAGTGGCAGCTTGTCCTGGTTTTGGCTGGGATAGAGGTAATTTTCTTCACAGTGGCTGGTGCGGTGCTGTGTTTTGGATTTGGGGTGACAACATTGCTGATCCCACCCCGATGGTTTAGTTGTGGCAGGGCAGCGCATACCCAGAGCCAAGGGCTTTTCAGCTTCTCGTGCTGCCCTGCCAGCGAGGAGGCTGGGGGTGCAGCAGGAGCTGGGAGGGGACAGAGCCCGCACAGGTGACCCAGACTGGCCAAAGGGATATTCCAGGCCATATGGCATCATGCTGAGCAATAAATATGGGGGGAGTTGGCCAGGGAGGTGGGGCCGCTGCTTGGGGTCTGGCTGGGCGTCGGTCAGCAGGAGTTGAACCATTCATTGGGCATCGCTTGCTTTGTATTTTTTTTTTTCATTGTTAATATTATTCTCCCTTCCTTTTCTGTCCTATCAAACTGTCTGTATCTCGACCCACAAAATTTTACTTTTTTTACTCTCTCCCATCCCACTGTTGGAGCTGGGTGGCAATGGATTGAGTGACCAGCTACTCAGTGCGTAGCTGCCTGCCCAGTTCTACCCCAACACTGCTTTTTGTTTCCCAAGACTGAGCACAAAGAGTTGTTCTAATGAGAGTTCTGGCCAAGTTTGTTAAAAGCATTACGTTAGTTTAATATTGCTGGTCACAATGTTGATTTATTTTCTTTAGGCGCTGTTGTGTGTGTTTTCAGAGTGGTGTGATAGAATCCTTAGTTGCTGACTATGTTCCCTGTCATGCTGTTGATCGCTTCTGTGGGCTGGTTAACAGTTATCATTTTACTGTACTGTGCAATGCTGGCCTATGATACGATAGAATGACCAGTCGTGAGACTAATGCGGTGTTTGTATTCCGCATTACTGTCATCTCCGTACTTCAGGAACCATCTTTCCATTAATAACTACACTGTCTACCTTTTGTCCTCAGGGAGCCAATCTATAGGGGTGATAAGGGGGGGATACTGTCCCCCTCTCCTTCACCTTTCCTTTCTCCTTCATGTTCCTCTTTCACGCTTGCCACAATAGCCCTGGGGAATTTTGAATATCCTTTGGATGTTCAAACCTGCGTTTTCCTGTTGCTATACTTCCTGAATGTGTTTCAGGTTTCATTCATAGTTAAACAACTATTTAAGAAAACTACCCATGTATCTGCCCCAAGGCAGGATAGTTATGAGTAGCAGGGTGTGACGGAGGATATGGGCAAGTACCTGGGACAGTGGGCGCCTCCAATATTTTGGAACTTCGCCCCTGGATAAGTGCAAAATCCTGGAAAAAAATAAAAATATTAAAAAATAAAAAATGCCGTCACCTTTGCAGTTCCAGAGAGACATGAATCACTGCTGGGTCCTGGCCCATGCCTGCCAAGCCCTGTTTACCACCCTATTCAGCACCCTCAAGGGGAAGAGAAGGTTTCTGGATCCAACAACAAAATGACAGGCACTGTGGCCACTCCCACAACAGCCCCTGAAGCCACTCCAACCCCTGTGATGGGCCCCACGGCTACACCAGCCCCCGCAGCAGGCACTGCAGCAGGGCCCGAGAACCAACCCGTGTTGCTATCAGTCACCCCTACATGCAAGACTGAACGATGGATGCAAAAGTTAGCTCATTTAGTAGGGGAAAAATCTCCTGTTAAGAAGGGGAAGGAGGAAGAAGAAGAAGAGGCAGGCTACTCTAAATGAGGGCCATTGTGGGAACAGGAGGAGGAAGAGGATATATCATAAAAGTGGCAATAACCAGCGCATCCCTATCCCTGGGTGAACTGCGAGACACGCAAAAAGGTTTAGCTGCCATCCAGGCAAGCTCATTATCACCTGGCTGCTCCAAGGCTGGAATAATGGGGACAATAGCCTGGAATTAGAGCGCAAGGAAGGCAAGCAGTTGGGATCCCTTTCTAGGTAAGGGGGCATTGGCAAAGCAATTGGAACAGGGGTACAAGTCTTCACCCTCTGGAGGTGACTCCGGTCAGGCGTGAAGGAAAGGTATCCCTTCAGGGAAGATGTTGTATGTCACCCAGGCAAGTGAACCTCCACGGAGAGGGATATCCAGTACCTGGGGGAATTAGCTGTGCTGGGGGTGATTTATGATGACATAGACAACAAACAAATATCCAAAGATCCAGATGAAGTCAAGTGCATGCGACCCAAGTTGCGGGAGTTTGTATGGAGTGCACTGTCATCATATGCCAACTCATCGGCAGCGATGACATGGAAGGACGGAGAGGAACATGTGGTGGGTGAATTGGCTGGCCAACCTCAGCAATACAGTGAGTCTCTCTTCCTTTTCACGGGCTTGCATCTTGGCTGTGGAGAAACTTTCCCAAGAGGTCTGCAAACTCAAAGAAAGTGCTATAGAGACACTGTCCCAGGAGTTCCAGCAATTCAAAAAGGATACGTCCTACACTTTCCACCTGTATGAACGTCAGCTTTTAGGAGCAAGCATCCCTCTGCTCAAGAACGGGGACGTAGTGGGTACACACCACGTGCCAGCCTGTGGTTCTACACAGTAATGAATCCTATGACCAGGACCAGAGCGGTCCTGTCTCCAGCCAGGTGGAGGAAAGGGACAATCGGGTTTATTGGACAGTGTGGATTGGATGACCTGGCACGTCAGACCCACAGGAATATAAGGCTCTAGTGGACACCAGTGCACACGGTACCCTAATGCCATCAAGTTATTAAGGGGCAGAAGCCGTCTGTATTTCTGGAGTGGATCCCAACAGGGGGTATACGAGGAGATCCCAACAGCTAACTTTATTGGAGGCTGAAGTGAGTCTAACTGGCAACGAGTGGCAAAAGCATCCCATTGTGACTGGCCCCGAGGCTCCGTACGTCCTTGGCGTAGACTACCTCAGGAGAGGGTACTTCAGGGACCCAAAAGGGTACCGGTGGGCTTTTGGCATAGCCGCCTTAAGTACGGAGAAGATTAAGCGGCTGTCTACCTTGCCCAGCCGCTTGGAGGACCCTTCTGTTGTGGGGTTGCTGCGGGTCAAAGAACAGCAGGTTCCAGTCGCTACCACAACAGTGCACCGGCGGCAATATCGCACCCACCGAGACTCCCTGATTCCCACCTGTAAGCTGATTGATGGACTGGAGATGCAAGGAGTGATCAGCAAGACTCACTCACCCACACAGCCAGTGTGAAAGCCTGATGGCAAGTGGAGACTAACAGTGGACTACCGTGGCCTGAATGAAGTCGTGCCACCGCTGAGTGCTGCCTTGCCAGACACACTAGAACTTTCCATATGACCTGGAGTCAAAGGCAGCCAGTATTGTGGGAACGCGTCACAGGTGGAAGGCTGCTGTATGGAGTCCTATACAACAAGTTGCAGAAACTGATGAAGGAGCAGGTGAATTGAGGCAATTTGCAAAGTGAAAGCCGTCCAGCTGGCTTTAGATATTGCCGAAAGAGAAAAGTGGCCAGTTCTCTATCTCTATACTGACTCATGGATGGTAGCAAATGCCCTGTGTGGGGTGTTGGCAGCAATGGAAGGAGAACAACTGGCAGGGCGGAGGCAAACCCATCTGGGCTGCTGCATTGTGGCAAGATATTGCTGCTGGGGTGGAGAACGTTTTTGTAAAAGTATGCCATGTAGATGCTCACGTGCCCAAGAATCGAGCCATCTAAATAAGAACATCTAAATAACCAGCAGGTGCTGGGAGGTGTCTCAGTCTGGGGACGAGAAGGCTAAAGAGAGGGTGCTTGAAGATGCAGCCAGAGCCTCTGTGGCAGTGCCCAGAGCACAGCAGCAGACTGAGCAAAGAAGTGAGAGGGGCAGCAGTTCCTCTGGAGAAGAAAAGGCTTCAGGTCTGCCAGGAAGGGAGTGCTGAGGTTCAGCGTTGAGGTCCCTTTGAGATGCTTCATGAGGAGCTCTTCCCGTGACTGGTCAAGAAGCAATAAAATGTTGAAACCACCACCACCACCTGGTAAAAAGGCTCTCCTCTCCTATTTGGCACTTTGGGGACTGCGTGCGGGCTCGTCTCCCCTTCTGGTTGTTTGAGCCCTGCTGTGCCATCCCCCAGCCCTCAAAAAGGAGTGGCATCTTGACCTGGTTTTGGCTGGGATAGAGGTAATTTTCTTCACAGTGGCTGGTGCGGTGCTGTGTTTTGGATTTGGGGTGACTATATTGCTGATCCCACCCCGATGGTTTAGTTGTGGCAGAACAGCACATACCCGGAGCCAAGGGCTTTTCAGCTTCTCGTGCTGCCCTGCCAGCGAGGAGGCTGGGGGTGCAGCAGGAGCTGGGAGGGGACAGAGCCCGCGCAGGCGACCCAGACTGGCCAAGGGGATATTCCAGACCATACGGCATCGTGCTGAGCAATAAATATGGGGGGAGTTGGCCAGGGAGGTGGGGCCGCTGCTTGGGGTCTGGCTGGGCGTCGGTCAGCAGGAGGTGAACAATGGCATTGGGCATCACTTGCTTTGTACTTTTTTTTTTTAATTATGAATTTTATTATTCTCCCTTCCCTTTCTGTCCTAGTAAACTGTCTTTATCTCAACCCTTGAGTTTTTATCTTCTTTTTTTTTCCCAATTCTCTCCCCTATCCCACTGTGGGGGGTGGAGGGCAGTGCAGTGAGTGAACAGCTCTGTGGGGTTTAGCTGCCTGCCCGCTTCCACCACGAAGCCTTCCGAACCAGTGCCTGCTTTTGGAGTTCCTGATTAGCGTAGTACCAACGTGTCTCTCAGCAGGGCACAATTCTTTGCCTTTCATCTTCTCTTGCAACTTTCCCCTCCTCTGGGCCAGCGCAACAGAGGGCGACTGTTGGAGGCCCCCAAGGTCCTTAGGGCCCGGAGGGGGGACGCCGTCAAGCTGAAGCTCCTTCCCATGGCAACACGGCCACGTTTGGCTACAGGTGTGGGCCAGCATCACAATGGCCATCACAGCGGCCTGCTTATGTCACAGCAGCCACCACCACCGCGCCTTTCCTTCTGGGCCCTATAAATACAGGAGCCTCGCAGCCAGCCCACCACTTGCGAGGCTTCGAGGCTTTCAAGAGCAAAGGATGCTTGGAAGCAAGAGGAGCCAGAGCAGGAAGATGGGTGGCTGCCCATCATTGAGTGCAGCAATGAGTAGGCTGGTGTTGTTCTCAGGCCCAAGGAGGAGGCTGCGTCATAAGAAGAAAAAACGGAATAGGAGGAGGAAGATCAGCTCTCTCACAAGAGCGATGGCCAGCGTCCGTGTGACCAGCACAACGCAGAGCGCGGCTCTGAAGCCAGCAGCGACCAACGCAAGGCCCTGGCATGTCTTTTGGACAAAGAATGGGGTGGGACCACGGCCCACCAATCGTCCTGCCAACAACCAGGGACACAGGCATGTCCATCTGCCAGCCACCAGGGAGGAGCCCATGGAGGTGGATCCACCACGAGATGCGGAAGAACCCATGGAGGTGGATCCACCGCTGAGAGAACAAGCATGGAGCTACCCTGGAATGTCTTTGGTGTCCACTGTCAGAGCCCAGCAAGAGCAACGCAGGAGTGCCTGGACAGCTCCCTATGCGTGGCGTAGCCTCCGTGCCCACCATTAACTTGGGCAGAACCACCAGACTGGATGTCTTGCAGGCTTGCCTGTAAGACATTGTGTTAATAAATAGTTCTTTTGATAACTGTTGAGGCTTGTGTGAGCTCTTGTTTCCCATCCCCCGTGCCACTTGAAGAAGTGGCATCTCTTCTTCATGGAGCCCTAAGGGAGAGGGGAGGAGGGGACCTGGCTGCTGTACTGGTGTCACAGGAGGAGTCCCTCAGAGGACCACCATGGGCTTGGGGAGGGGGGATGCTGGGAGGTGTCTCAGTCTGGGGATGAGAAGCCCAAACAGTGGGTGCTTGAAGATGCAGCCAGAGCCCCTGTAAGCAGTGCCCAAAGCATAGCAGCAGACTGAGCAAAGAAGTGAGAGGGGCAGCAGTTCCTCTGGAGAAGCGAAAGGCTTCAGGTCTGCCAGGAAGGGAGTGCTGAGGTTCAGCGTTGAGGTCCCTTTGAGATGCTTCATGAGGAGCTCTTCCCAAGACGGGGCAATAAACAAGGAAACAAGAACACCACCACCACCACCACCACCATCTGATAAAGTGCTCTCCTCTCCTATTTGGCACTTTGGGGACTGCGTGCGGGCTCGTCTCCCCTTCTGGTTGTTTGAGCCCTGCTGTGCCATCCCCCAGCCCTCAAAAAGGAGTGGCATCTTGACCTGGTTTTGGCTGGGATAGAGGTAATTTTCTTCACAGTGGCTGGTGCGGTGCTGTGTTTTGGATTTGGGGTGACTATATTGCTGATCCCACCCCGATGGTTTAGTTGTGGCAGAACAGCACATACCCGGAGCCAAGGGCTTTTCAGCTTCTCGTGCTGCCCTGCCAGCGAGGAGGCTGGGGGTGCAGCAGGAGCTGGGAGGGGACAGAGCCCGCGCAGGCGACCCAGACTGGCCAAGGGGATATTCCAGACCATACGGCATCGTGCTGAGCAATAAATATGGGGGGAGTTGGCCAGGGAGGTGGGGCCGCTGCTTGGGGTCTGGCTGGGCGTCGGTCAGCAGGAGGTGAACAATGGCATTGGGCATCACTTGCTTTGTACTTTTTTTTTTTAATTATGAATTTTATTATTCTCCCTTCCCTTTCTGTCCTAGTAAACTGTCTTTATCTCAACCCTTGAGTTTTTATCTTCTTTTTTTTTCCCAATTCTCTCCCCTATCCCACTGTGGGGGGTGGAGGGCAGTGCAGTGAGTGAACAGCTCTGTGGGGTTTAGCTGCCTGCCCGCTTCCACCACGAAGCCTTCCGAACCAGTGCCTGCTTTTGGAGTTCCTGATTAGCGTAGTACCAACGTGTCTCTCAGCAGGGCACAATTCTTTGCCTTTCATCTTCTCTTGCAACTTTCCCCTCCTCTGGGCCAGCGCAACAGAGGGCGACTGTTGGAGGCCCCCAAGGTCCTTAGGGCCCGGAGGGGGGACGCCGTCAAGCTGAAGCTCCTTCCCATGGCAACACGGCCACGTTTGGCTACAGGTGTGGGCCAGCATCACAATGGCCATCACAGCGGCCTGCTTATGTCACAGCAGCCACCACCACCGCGCCTTTCCTTCTGGGCCCTATAAATACAGGAGCCTCGCAGCCAGCCCACCACTTGCGAGGCTTCGAGGCTTTCAAGAGCAAAGGATGCTTGGAAGCAAGAGGAGCCAGAGCAGGAAGATGGGTGGCTGCCCATCATTGAGTGCAGCAATGAGTAGGCTGGTGTTGTTCTCAGGCCCAAGGAGGAGGCTGCGTCATAAGAAGAAAAAACGGAATAGGAGGAGGAAGATCAGCTCTCTCACAAGAGCGATGGCCAGCGTCCGTGTGACCAGCACAACGCAGAGCGCGGCTCTGAAGCCAGCAGCGACCAACGCAAGGCCCTGGTATGTCTTTTGGACAAAGGATGGGGTGGGACCACGGCCCACCAATCGTCCTGCCAACAACCAGGGACACAGGCATGTCCATCTGCCAGCCACCAGGGAGGAGCCCATGGAGGTGGATCCACCACGAGATGCGGAAGAACCCATGGAGGTGGATCCACCGCTGAGAGAACAAGCATGGAGCTACCCTGGAATGTCTTTGGTGTCCACTGTCAGAGCCCAGCAAGAGCAACGCAGGAGTGCCTGGACAGCTCCCTATGCGTGGCGTAGCCTCCGTGCCCACCATTAACTTGGGCAGAACCACCAGACTGGATGTCTTGCAGGCTTGCCTGTAAGACATTGTGTTAATAAATAGTTCTTTTGATAACTGTTGAGGCTTGTGTGAGCTCTTGTTTCCCATCCCCCGTGCCACTTGAAGAAGTGGCATCTCTTCTTCATGGAGCCCTAAGGGAGAGGGGAGGAGGGGACCTGGCTGCTGTACTGGTGTCACAGGAGGAGTCCCTCAGAGGACCACCATGGGCTTGGGGAGGGGGGATGCTGGGAGGTGTCTCAGTCTGGGGATGAGAAGCCCAAACAGTGGGTGCTTGAAGATGCAGCCAGAGCCCCTGTAAGCAGTGCCCAAAGCATAGCAGCAGACTGAGCAAAGAAGTGAGAGGGGCAGCAGTTCCTCTGGAGAAGCGAAAGGCTTCAGGTCTGCCAGGAAGGGAGTGCTGAGGTTCAGCGTTGAGGTCCCTTTGAGATGCTTCATGAGGAGCTCTTCCCAAGACGGGGCAATAAACAAGGAAACAAGAACACCACCACCACCACCACCACCATCTGATAAAGTGCTCTCCTCTCCTATTTGGCACTTTGGGGACTGCGTGCGGGCTTGTCTCCCCTTCTGGTTGTTTGAGCCCTGCTGTGCCATCCCCCAGCCCTCATAAAGGAGTGGCAGCTTGTCCTGGTTTTGGCTGGGATAGAGGTAATTTTCTTCACAGTGGCTGGTGCGGTGCTGTGTTTTGGATTTGGGGTGACAACATTGCTGATCCCACCCCGATGGTTTAGTTGTGGCAGGGCAGCGCATACCCAGAGCCAAGGGCTTTTCAGCTTCTCGTGCTGCCCTGCCAGCGAGGAGGCTGGGGGTGCAGCAGGAGCTGGGAGGGGACAGAGCCCGCACAGGTGACCCAGACTGGCCAAAGGGATATTCCAGGCCATATGGCATCATGCTGAGCAATAAATATGGGGGGAGTTGGCCAGGGAGGTGGGGCCGCTGCTTGGGGTCTGGCTGGGCGTCGGTCAGCAGGAGTTGAACCATTCATTGGGCATCGCTTGCTTTGTATTTTTTTTTTCATTGTTAATATTATTCTCCCTTCCTTTTCTGTCCTATCAAACTGTCTGTATCTCGACCCACAAAATTTTACTTTTTTTACTCTCTCCCATCCCACTGTTGGAGCTGGGTGGCAATGGATTGAGTGACCAGCTACTCAGTGCGTAGCTGCCTGCCCAGTTCTACCCCAACACTGCTTTTTGTTTCCCAAGACTGAGCACAAAGAGTTGTTCTAATGAGAGTTCTGGCCAAGTTTGTTAAAAGCATTACGTTAGTTTAATATTGCTGGTCACAATGTTGATTTATTTTCTTTAGGCGCTGTTGTGTGTGTTTTCAGAGTGGTGTGATAGAATCCTTAGTTGCTGACTATGTTCCCTGTCATGCTGTTGATCGCTTCTGTGGGCTGGTTAACAGTTATCATTTTACTGTACTGTGCAATGCTGGCCTATGATACGATAGAATGACCAGTCGTGAGACTAATGCGGTGTTTGTATTCCGCATTACTGTCATCTCCGTACTTCAGGAACCATCTTTCCATTAATAACTACACTGTCTACCTTTTGTCCTCAGGGAGCCAATCTATAGGGGTGATAAGGGGGGGATACTGTCCCCCTCTCCTTCACCTTTCCTTTCTCCTTCATGTTCCTCTTTCACGCTTGCCACAATAGCCCTGGGGAATTTTGAATATCCTTTGGATGTTCAAACCTGCGTTTTCCTGTTGCTATACTTCCTGAATGTGTTTCAGGTTTCATTCATAGTTAAACAACTATTTAAGAAAACTACCCATGTATCTGCCCCAAGGCAGGATAGTTATGAGTAGCAGGGTGTGACGGAGGATATGGGCAAGTACCTGGGACAGTGGGCGCCTCCAATATTTTGGAACTTCGCCCCTGGATAAGTGCAAAATCCTGGAAAAAAATAAAAATATTAAAAAATAAAAAATGCCGTCACCTTTGCAGTTCCAGAGAGACATGAATCACTGCTGGGTCCTGGCCCATGCCTGCCAAGCCCTGTTTACCACCCTATTCAGCACCCTCAAGGGGAAGAGAAGGTTTCTGGATCCAACAACAAAATGACAGGCACTGTGGCCACTCCCACAACAGCCCCTGAAGCCACTCCAACCCCTGTGATGGGCCCCACGGCTACGCCAGCCCCCGCAGCAGGCACTGCAGCAGGGCCCGAGAACCAACCCGTGTTGCTATCAGTCACCCCTACATGCAAGACTGAACGATGGATGCAAAAGTTAGCTCATTTAGTAGGGGAAAAATCTCCTGTTAAGAAGGGGAAGGAGGAAGAAGAAGAAGAGGCCGGCTACTCTAAATGAGGGCCATTGTGGGAACAGGAGGAGGAAGAGGAATATATCATAAAAGTGGCAATAACCAGCGCATCCCTATCCCTGGGTGAACTGCGAGACACGCAAAAAGGTTTAGCTGCCATCCAGGCAAGCTCATTATCACCTGGCTGCTCCAAGGCTGGAATAATGGGGACAATAGCCTGGAATTAGAGCGCAAGGAAGGCAAGCAGTTGGGATCCCTTTCTAGGTAAGGGGGCATTGGCAAAGCAATTGGAACAGGGGTACAAGTCTTCACCCTCTGGAGGTGACTCCGGTCAGGGGTGAAGGAAAGGTATCCCTTCAGGGAAGATGTTGTATGTCACCCAGGCAAGTGAACCTCCACGGAGAGGGATATCCAGTACCTGGGGGAATTAGCTGTGCTGGGGGTGATTTATGATGACATAGACAACAAACAAATATCCAAAGATCCAGATGAAGTCAAGTGCATGCGACCCAAGTTGCGGGAGTTTGTATGGAGTGCACTGTCATCATATGCCAACTCATCGGCAGCGATGACATGGAAGGACGGAGAGGAACATGTGGTGGGTGAATTGGCTGGCCAACCTCAGCAATACAGTGAGTCTCTCTTCCTTTTCACGGGCTTGCATCTTGGCTGTGGAGAAACTTTCCCAAGAGGTCTGCAAACTCAAAGAAAGTGCTATAGAGACACTGTCCCAGGAGTTCCAGCAATTCAAAAAGGATACGTCCTACACTTTCCACCTGTATGAACGTCAGCTTTTAGGAGCAAGCATCCCTCTGCTCAAGAACGGGGACGTAGTGGGTACACACCACGTGCCAGCCTGTGGTTCTACACAGTAATGAATCCTATGACCAGGACCAGAGCGGTCCTGTCTCCAGCCAGGTGGAGGAAAGGGACAATCGGGTTTATTGGACAGTGTGGATTGGATGACCTGGCACGTCAGACCCACAGGAATATAAGGCTCTAGTGGACACCAGTGCACACGGTACCCTAATGCCATCAAGTTATTAAGGGGCAGAAGCCGTCTGTATTTCTGGAGTGGATCCCAACAGGGGATATACGGGGAGATCCCAACAGCTAACTTTATTGGAGGCTGAAGTGAGTCTAACTGGCAACGAGTGGCAAAAGCATCCCATTGTGACTGGCCCCGAGGCTCCGTACGTCCTTGGCGTAGACTACCTCAGGAGAGGGTACTTCAGGGACCCAAAAGGGTACCGGTGGGCTTTTGGCATAGCCGCCTTAAGTACGGAGAAGATTAAGCGGCTGTCTACCTTGCCCAGCCGCTTGGAGGACCCTTCTGTTGTGGGGTTGCTGCGGGTCAAAGAACAGCAGGTTCCAGTCGCTACCACAACAGTGCACCGGCGGCAATATCGCACCCACCGAGACTCCCTGATTCCCACCTGTAAGCTGATTGATGGACTGGAGATGCAAGGAGTGATCAGCAAGACTCACTCACCCTCTAGTAGTCCCACACAGCCAGTGTGAAAGCCTGATGGCAAGTGGAGACTAACAGTGGACTACCGTGGCCTGAACGAAGTCGTGCCACCGCTGAGTGCTGCCTTGCCAGACACACTAGAACTTTCCATATGACCTGGAGTCAAAGGCAGCCAGTATTGTGGGAACGCGTCACAGGTGGAAGGCTGCTGTATGGAGTCCTATACAACAAGTTGCAGAAACTGATGAAGGAGCAGGTGAATTGAGGCAATTTGCAAAGTGAAAGCCGTCCAGCTGGCTTTAGATATTGCCGAAAGAGAAAAGTGGCCAGTTCTCTATCTCTATACTGACTCATGGATGGTAGCAAATGCCCTGTGTGGGGTGTTGGCAGCAATGGAAGGAGAACAACTGGCAGGGCGGAGGCAAACCCATCTGGGCTGCTGCATTGTGGCAAGATATTGCTGCTGGGGTGGAGAACGTTTTTGTAAAAGTATGCCATGTAGATGCTCACGTGCCCAAGAATCGAGCCATCTAAATAAGAACATCTAAATAACCAGCAGGTGCTGGGAGGTGTCTCAGTCTGGGGACGAGAAGGCTAAAGAGAGGGTGCTTGAAGATGCAGCCAGAGCCTCTGTGGCAGTGCCCAGAGCACAGCAGCAGACTGAGCAAAGAAGTGAGAGGGGCAGCAGTTCCTCTGGAGAAGAAAAGGCTTCAGGTCTGCCAGGAAGGGAGTGCTGAGGTTCAGCGTTGAGGTCCCTTTGAGATGCTTCATGAGGAGCTCTTCCCGTGACTGGTCAAGAAGCAATAAAATGTTGAAACCACCACCACCACCTGGTAAAAAGGCTCTCCTCTCCTATTTGGCACTTTGGGGACTGCGTGCGGGCTCGTCTCCCCTTCTGGTTGTTTGAGCCCTGCTGTGCCATCCCCCAGCCCTCAAAAAGGAGTGGCATCTTGACCTGGTTTTGGCTGGGATAGAGGTAATTTTCTTCACAGTGGCTGGTGCGGTGCTGTGTTTTGGATTTGGGGTGACTATATTGCTGATCCCACCCCGATGGTTTAGTTGTGGCAGAACAGCACATACCCGGAGCCAAGGGCTTTTCAGCTTCTCGTGCTGCCCTGCCAGCGAGGAGGCTGGGGGTGCAGCAGGAGCTGGGAGGGGACAGAGCCCGCGCAGGCGACCCAGACTGGCCAAGGGGATATTCCAGACCATACGGCATCGTGCTGAGCAATAAATATGGGGGGAGTTGGCCAGGGAGGTGGGGCCGCTGCTTGGGGTCTGGCTGGGCATCGGTCAGCAGGAGGTGAACAATGGCATTGGGCATCACTTGCTTTGTACTTTTTTTTTTTAATTATGAATTTTATTATTCTCCCTTCCCTTTCTGTCCTAGTAAACTGTCTTTATCTCAACCCTTGAGTTTTTATCTTCTTTTTTTTTCCCAATTCTCTCCCCTATCCCACTGTGGGGGGTGGAGGGCAGTGCAGTGAGTGAACAGCTCTGTGGGGTTTAGCTGCCTGCCCGCTTCCACCACGAAGCCTTCCGAACCAGTGCCTGCTTTTGGAGTTCCTGATTAGCGTAGTACCAACGTGTCTCTCAGCAGGGCACAATTCTTTGCCTTTCATCTTCTCTTGCAACTTTCCCCTCCTCTGGGCCAGCGCAACAGAGGGCGACTGTTGGAGGCCCCCAAGGTCCTTAGGGCCCGGAGGGGGGACGCCGTCAAGCTGAAGCTCCTTCCCATGGCAACACGGCCACGTTTGGCTACAGGTGTGGGCCAGCATCACAATGGCCATCACAGCGGCCTGCTTATGTCACAGCAGCCACCACCACCGCGCCTTTCCTTCTGGGCCCTATAAATACAGGAGCCTCGCAGCCAGCCCACCACTTGCGAGGCTTCGAGGCTTTCAAGAGCAAAGGATGCTTGGAAGCAAGAGGAGCCAGAGCAGGAAGATGGGTGGCTGCCCATCATTGAGTGCAGCAATGAGTAGGCTGGTGTTGTTCTCAGGCCCAAGGAGGAGGCTGCGTCATAAGAAGAAAAAACGGAATAGGAGGAGGAAGATCAGCTCTCTCACAAGAGCGATGGCCAGCGTCCGTGTGACCAGCACAACGCAGAGCGCGGCTCTGAAGCCAGCAGCGACCAACGCAAGGCCCTGGTATGTCTTTTGGACAAAGAATGGGGTGGGACCACGGCCCGCCAATCGTCCTGCCAACAACCAGGGACACAGGCATGTCCATCTGCCAGCCACCAGGGAGGAGCCCATGGAGGTGGATCCACCACGAGATGCGGAAGAACCCATGGAGGTGGATCCACCGCTGAGAGAACAAGCATGGAGCTACCCTGGAATGTCTTTGGTGTCCACTGTCAGAGCCCAGCAAGAGCAACGCAGGAGTGCCTGGACAGCTCCCTATGCGTGGCGTAGCCTCCGTGCCCACCATTAACTTGGGCAGAACCACCAGACTGGATGTCTTGCAGGCTTGCCTGTAAGACATTGTGTTAATAAATAGTTCTTTTGATAACTGTTGAGGCTTGTGTGAGCTCTTGTTTCCCATCCCCCGTGCCACTTGAAGAAGTGGCATCTCTTCTTCATGGAGCCCTAAGGGAGAGGGGAGGAGGGGACCTGGCTGCTGTACTGGTGTCACAGGAGGAGTCCCTCAGAGGACCACCATGGGCTTGGGGAGGGGGGATGCTGGGAGGTGTCTCAGTCTGGGGATGAGAAGCCCAAACAGTGGGTGCTTGAAGATGCAGCCAGAGCCCCTGTAAGCAGTGCCCAAAGCATAGCAGCAGACTGAGCAAAGAAGTGAGAGGGGCAGCAGTTCCTCTGGAGAAGCGAAAGGCTTCAGGTCTGCCAGGAAGGGAGTGCTGAGGTTCAGCGTTGAGGTCCCTTTGAGATGCTTCATGAGGAGCTCTTCCCAAGACGGGGCAATAAACAAGGAAACAAGAACACCACCACCACCACCACCACCATCTGATAAAGTGCTCTCCTCTCCTATTTGGCACTTTGGGGACTGCGTGCGGGCTTGTCTCCCCTTCTGGTTGTTTGAGCCCTGCTGTGCCATCCCCCAGCCCTCATAAAGGAGTGGCAGCTTGTCCTGGTTTTGGCTGGGATAGAGGTAATTTTCTTCACAGTGGCTGGTGCGGTGCTGTGTTTTGGATTTGGGGTGACAACATTGCTGATCCCACCCCGATGGTTTAGTTGTGGCAGGGCAGCGCATACCCAGAGCCAAGGGCTTTTCAGCTTCTCGTGCTGCCCTGCCAGCGAGGAGGCTGGGGGTGCAGCAGGAGCTGGGAGGGGACAGAGCCCGCACAGGTGACCCAGACTGGCCAAAGGGATATTCCAGGCCATATGGCATCATGCTGAGCAATAAATATGGGGGGAGTTGGCCAGGGAGGTGGGGCCGCTGCTTGGGGTCTGGCTGGGCGTCGGTCAGCAGGAGTTGAACCATTCATTGGGCATCGCTTGCTTTGTATTTTTTTTTTCATTGTTAATATTATTCTCCCTTCCTTTTCTGTCCTATCAAACTGTCTGTATCTCGACCCACAAAATTTTACTTTTTTTACTCTCTCCCATCCCACTGTTGGAGCTGGGTGGCAATGGATTGAGTGACCAGCTACTCAGTGCGTAGCTGCCTGCCCAGTTCTACCCCAACACTGCTTTTTGTTTCCCAAGACTGAGCACAAAGAGTTGTTCTAATGAGAGTTCTGGCCAAGTTTGTTAAAAGCATTACGTTAGTTTAATATTGCTGGTCACAATGTTGATTTATTTTCTTTAGGCGCTGTTGTGTGTGTTTTCAGAGTGGTGTGATAGAATCCTTAGTTGCTGACTATGTTCCCTGTCATGCTGTTGATCGCTTCTGTGGGCTGGTTAACAGTTATCATTTTACTGTACTGTGCAATGCTGGCCTATGATACGATAGAATGACCAGTCGTGAGACTAATGCGGTGTTTGTATTCCGCATTACTGTCATCTCCGTACTTCAGGAACCATCTTTCCATTAATAACTACACTGTCTACCTTTTGTCCTCAGGGAGCCAATCTATAGGGGTGATAAGGGGGGGATACTGTCCCCCTCTCCTTCACCTTTCCTTTCTCCTTCATGTTCCTCTTTCACGCTTGCCACAATAGCCCTGGGGAATTTTGAATATCCTTTGGATGTTCAAACCTGCGTTTTCCTGTTGCTATACTTCCTGAATGTGTTTCAGGTTTCATTCATAGTTAAACAACTATTTAAGAAAACTACCCATGTATCTGCCCCAAGGCAGGATAGTTATGAGTAGCAGGGTGTGACGGAGGATATGGGCAAGTACCTGGGACAGTGGGCGCCTCCAATATTTTGGAACTTCGCCCCTGGATAAGTGCAAAATCCTGGAAAAAAATAAAAATATTAAAAAATAAAAAATGCCGTCACCTTTGCAGTTCCAGAGAGACATGAATCACTGCTGGGTCCTGGCCCATGCCTGCCAAGCCCTGTTTACCACCCTATTCAGCACCCTCAAGGGGAAGAGAAGGTTTCTGGATCCAACAACAAAATGACAGGCACTGTGGCCACTCCCACAACAGCCCCTGAAGCCACTCCAACCCCTGTGATGGGCCCCACGGCTACGCCAGCCCCCGCAGCAGGCACTGCAGCAGGGCCCGAGAACCAACCCGTGTTGCTATCAGTCACCCCTACATGCAAGACTGAACGATGGATGCAAAAGTTAGCTCATTTAGTAGGGGAAAAATCTCCTGTTAAGAAGGGGAAGGAGGAAGAAGAAGAAGAGGCCGGCTACTCTAAATGAGGGCCATTGTGGGAACAGGAGGAGGAAGAGGAATATATCATAAAAGTGGCAATAACCAGCGCATCCCTATCCCTGGGTGAACTGCGAGACACGCAAAAAGGTTTAGCTGCCATCCAGGCAAGCTCATTATCACCTGGCTGCTCCAAGGCTGGAATAATGGGGACAATAGCCTGGAATTAGAGCGCAAGGAAGGCAAGCAGTTGGGATCCCTTTCTAGGTAAGGGGGCATTGGCAAAGCAATTGGAACAGGGGTACAAGTCTTCACCCTCTGGAGGTGACTCCGGTCAGGGGTGAAGGAAAGGTATCCCTTCAGGGAAGATGTTGTATGTCACCCAGGCAAGTGAACCTCCACGGAGAGGGATATCCAGTACCTGGGGGAATTAGCTGTGCTGGGGGTGATTTATGATGACATAGACAACAAACAAATATCCAAAGATCCAGATGAAGTCAAGTGCATGCGACCCAAGTTGCGGGAGTTTGTATGGAGTGCACTGTCATCATATGCCAACTCATCGGCAGCGATGACATGGAAGGACGGAGAGGAACATGTGGTGGGTGAATTGGCTGGCCAACCTCAGCAATACAGTGAGTCTCTCTTCCTTTTCACGGGCTTGCATCTTGGCTGTGGAGAAACTTTCCCAAGAGGTCTGCAAACTCAAAGAAAGTGCTATAGAGACACTGTCCCAGGAGTTCCAGCAATTCAAAAAGGATACGTCCTACACTTTCCACCTGTATGAACGTCAGCTTTTAGGAGCAAGCATCCCTCTGCTCAAGAACGGGGACGTAGTGGGTACACACCACGTGCCAGCCTGTGGTTCTACACAGTAATGAATCCTATGACCAGGACCAGAGCGGTCCTGTCTCCAGCCAGGTGGAGGAAAGGGACAATCGGGTTTATTGGACAGTGTGGATTGGATGACCTGGCACGTCAGACCCACAGGAATATAAGGCTCTAGTGGACACCAGTGCACACGGTACCCTAATGCCATCAAGTTATTAAGGGGCAGAAGCCGTCTGTATTTCTGGAGTGGATCCCAACAGGGGATATACGGGGAGATCCCAACAGCTAACTTTATTGGAGGCTGAAGTGAGTCTAACTGGCAACGAGTGGCAAAAGCATCCCATTGTGACTGGCCCCGAGGCTCCGTACGTCCTTGGCGTAGACTACCTCAGGAGAGGGTACTTCAGGGACCCAAAAGGGTACCGGTGGGCTTTTGGCATAGCCGCCTTAAGTACGGAG
This sequence comes from Anser brachyrhynchus, assembly GCF_964034855.1. NCBI lineage: Eukaryota > Metazoa > Chordata > Aves > Anseriformes > Anatidae > Anser > Anser brachyrhynchus. The sequence continues at coordinate 93,850,729 of NC_137695.1, forward strand.
AAGATTAAGCGGCTGTCTACCTTGCCCAGCCGCTTGGAGGACCCTTCTGTTGTGGGGTTGCTGCGGGTCAAAGAACAGCAGGTTCCAGTCGCTACCACAACAGTGCACCGGCGGCAATATCGCACCCACCGAGACTCCCTGATTCCCACCTGTAAGCTGATTGATGGACTGGAGATGCAAGGAGTGATCAGCAAGACTCACTCACCCTCTAGTAGTCCCACACAGCCAGTGTGAAAGCCTGATGGCAAGTGGAGACTAACAGTGGACTACCGTGGCCTGAACGAAGTCGTGCCACCGCTGAGTGCTGCCTTGCCAGACACACTAGAACTTTCCATATGACCTGGAGTCAAAGGCAGCCAGTATTGTGGGAACGCGTCACAGGTGGAAGGCTGCTGTATGGAGTCCTATACAACAAGTTGCAGAAACTGATGAAGGAGCAGGTGAATTGAGGCAATTTGCAAAGTGAAAGCCGTCCAGCTGGCTTTAGATATTGCCGAAAGAGAAAAGTGGCCAGTTCTCTATCTCTATACTGACTCATGGATGGTAGCAAATGCCCTGTGTGGGGTGTTGGCAGCAATGGAAGGAGAACAACTGGCAGGGCGGAGGCAAACCCATCTGGGCTGCTGCATTGTGGCAAGATATTGCTGCTGGGGTGGAGAACGTTTTTGTAAAAGTATGCCATGTAGATGCTCACGTGCCCAAGAATCGAGCCATCTAAATAAGAACATCTAAATAACCAGCAGGTGCTGGGAGGTGTCTCAGTCTGGGGACGAGAAGGCTAAAGAGAGGGTGCTTGAAGATGCAGCCAGAGCCTCTGTGGCAGTGCCCAGAGCACAGCAGCAGACTGAGCAAAGAAGTGAGAGGGGCAGCAGTTCCTCTGGAGAAGAAAAGGCTTCAGGTCTGCCAGGAAGGGAGTGCTGAGGTTCAGCGTTGAGGTCCCTTTGAGATGCTTCATGAGGAGCTCTTCCCGTGACTGGTCAAGAAGCAATAAAATGTTGAAACCACCACCACCACCTGGTAAAAAGGCTCTCCTCTCCTATTTGGCACTTTGGGGACTGCGTGCGGGCTCGTCTCCCCTTCTGGTTGTTTGAGCCCTGCTGTGCCATCCCCCAGCCCTCAAAAAGGAGTGGCATCTTGACCTGGTTTTGGCTGGGATAGAGGTAATTTTCTTCACAGTGGCTGGTGCGGTGCTGTGTTTTGGATTTGGGGTGACTATATTGCTGATCCCACCCCGATGGTTTAGTTGTGGCAGAACAGCACATACCCGGAGCCAAGGGCTTTTCAGCTTCTCGTGCTGCCCTGCCAGCGAGGAGGCTGGGGGTGCAGCAGGAGCTGGGAGGGGACAGAGCCCGCGCAGGCGACCCAGACTGGCCAAGGGGATATTCCAGACCATACGGCATCGTGCTGAGCAATAAATATGGGGGGAGTTGGCCAGGGAGGTGGGGCCGCTGCTTGGGGTCTGGCTGGGCGTCGGTCAGCAGGAGGTGAACAATGGCATTGGGCATCACTTGCTTTGTACTTTTTTTTTTTAATTATGAATTTTATTATTCTCCCTTCCCTTTCTGTCCTAGTAAACTGTCTTTATCTCAACCCTTGAGTTTTTATCTTCTTTTTTTTTCCCAATTCTCTCCCCTATCCCACTGTGGGGGGTGGAGGGCAGTGCAGTGAGTGAACAGCTCTGTGGGGTTTAGCTGCCTGCCCGCTTCCACCACGAAGCCTTCCGAACCAGTGCCTGCTTTTGGAGTTCCTGATTAGCGTAGTACCAACGTGTCTCTCAGCAGGGCACAATTCTTTGCCTTTCATCTTCTCTTGCAACTTTCCCCTCCTCTGGGCCAGCGCAACAGAGGGCGACTGTTGGAGGCCCCCAAGGTCCTTAGGGCCCGGAGGGGGGACGCCGTCAAGCTGAAGCTCCTTCCCATGGCAACACGGCCACGTTTGGCTACAGGTGTGGGCCAGCATCACAATGGCCATCACAGCGGCCTGCTTATGTCACAGCAGCCACCACCACCGCGCCTTTCCTTCTGGGCCCTATAAATACAGGAGCCTCGCAGCCAGCCCACCACTTGCGAGGCTTCGAGGCTTTCAAGAGCAAAGGATGCTTGGAAGCAAGAGGAGCCAGAGCAGGAAGATGGGTGGCTGCCCATCATTGAGTGCAGCAATGAGTAGGCTGGTGTTGTTCTCAGGCCCAAGGAGGAGGCTGCGTCATAAGAAGAAAAAACGGAATAGGAGGAGGAAGATCAGCTCTCTCACAAGAGCGATGGCCAGCGTCCGTGTGACCAGCACAACGCAGAGCGCGGCTCTGAAGCCAGCAGCGACCAACGCAAGGCCCTGGTATGTCTTTTGGACAAAGAATGGGGTGGGACCACGGCCCGCCAATCGTCCTGCCAACAACCAGGGACACAGGCATGTCCATCTGCCAGCCACCAGGGAGGAGCCCATGGAGGTGGATCCACCACGAGATGCGGAAGAACCCATGGAGGTGGATCCACCGCTGAGAGAACAAGCATGGAGCTACCCTGGAATGTCTTTGGTGTCCACTGTCAGAGCCCAGCAAGAGCAACGCAGGAGTGCCTGGACAGCTCCCTATGCGTGGCGTAGCCTCCGTGCCCACCATTAACTTGGGCAGAACCACCAGACTGGATGTCTTGCAGGCTTGCCTGTAAGACATTGTGTTAATAAATAGTTCTTTTGATAACTGTTGAGGCTTGTGTGAGCTCTTGTTTCCCATCCCCCGTGCCACTTGAAGAAGTGGCATCTCTTCTTCATGGAGCCCTAAGGGAGAGGGGAGGAGGGGACCTGGCTGCTGTACTGGTGTCACAGGAGGAGTCCCTCAGAGGACCACCATGGGCTTGGGGAGGGGGGATGCTGGGAGGTGTCTCAGTCTGGGGATGAGAAGCCCAAACAGTGGGTGCTTGAAGATGCAGCCAGAGCCCCTGTAAGCAGTGCCCAAAGCATAGCAGCAGACTGAGCAAAGAAGTGAGAGGGGCAGCAGTTCCTCTGGAGAAGCGAAAGGCTTCAGGTCTGCCAGGAAGGGAGTGCTGAGGTTCAGCGTTGAGGTCCCTTTGAGATGCTTCATGAGGAGCTCTTCCCAAGACGGGGCAATAAACAAGGAAACAAGAACACCACCACCACCACCACCACCATCTGATAAAGTGCTCTCCTCTCCTATTTGGCACTTTGGGGACTGCGTGCGGGCTCGTCTCCCCTTCTGGTTGTTTGAGCCCTGCTGTGCCATCCCCCAGCCCTCATAAAGGAGTGGCAGCTTGTCCTGGTTTTGGCTGGGATAGAGGTAATTTTCTTCACAGTGGCTGGTGCGGTGCTGTGTTTTGGATTTGGGGTGACAACATTGCTGATCCCACCCCGATGGTTTAGTTGTGGCAGGGCAGCGCATACCCAGAGCCAAGGGCTTTTCAGCTTCTCGTGCTGCCCTGCCAGCGAGGAGGCTGGGGGTGCAGCAGGAGCTGGGAGGGGACAGAGCCCGCACAGGTGACCCAGACTGGCCAAAGGGATATTCCAGGCCATATGGCATCATGCTGAGCAATAAATATGGGGGGAGTTGGCCAGGGAGGTGGGGCCGCTGCTTGGGGTCTGGCTGGGCGTCGGTCAGCAGGAGTTGAACCATTCATTGGGCATCGCTTGCTTTGTATTTTTTTTTTCATTGTTAATATTATTCTCCCTTCCTTTTCTGTCCTATCAAACTGTCTGTATCTCGACCCACAAAATTTTACTTTTTTTACTCTCTCCCATCCCACTGTTGGAGCTGGGTGGCAATGGATTGAGTGACCAGCTACTCAGTGCGTAGCTGCCTGCCCAGTTCTACCCCAACACTGCTTTTTGTTTCCCAAGACTGAGCACAAAGAGTTGTTCTAATGAGAGTTCTGGCCAAGTTTGTTAAAAGCATTACGTTAGTTTAATATTGCTGGTCACAATGTTGATTTATTTTCTTTAGGCGCTGTTGTGTGTGTTTTCAGAGTGGTGTGATAGAATCCTTAGTTGCTGACTATGTTCCCTGTCATGCTGTTGATCGCTTCTGTGGGCTGGTTAACAGTTATCATTTTACTGTACTGTGCAATGCTGGCCTATGATACGATAGAATGACCAGTCGTGAGACTAATGCGGTGTTTGTATTCCGCATTACTGTCATCTCCGTACTTCAGGAACCATCTTTCCATTAATAACTACACTGTCTACCTTTTGTCCTCAGGGAGCCAATCTATAGGGGTGATAAGGGGGGGATACTGTCCCCCTCTCCTTCACCTTTCCTTTCTCCTTCATGTTCCTCTTTCACGCTTGCCACAATAGCCCTGGGGAATTTTGAATATCCTTTGGATGTTCAAACCTGCGTTTTCCTGTTGCTATACTTCCTGAATGTGTTTCAGGTTTCATTCATAGTTAAACAACTATTTAAGAAAACTACCCATGTATCTGCCCCAAGGCAGGATAGTTATGAGTAGCAGGGTGTGACGGAGGATATGGGCAAGTACCTGGGACAGTGGGCGCCTCCAATATTTTGGAACTTCGCCCCTGGATAAGTGCAAAATCCTGGAAAAAAATAAAAATATTAAAAAATAAAAAATGCCGTCACCTTTGCAGTTCCAGAGAGACATGAATCACTGCTGGGTCCTGGCCCATGCCTGCCAAGCCCTGTTTACCACCCTATTCAGCACCCTCAAGGGGAAGAGAAGGTTTCTGGATCCAACAACAAAATGACAGGCACTGTGGCCACTCCCACAACAGCCCCTGAAGCCACTCCAACCCCTGTGATGGGCCCCACGGCTACGCCAGCCCCCGCAGCAGGCACTGCAGCAGGGCCCGAGAACCAACCCGTGTTGCTATCAGTCACCCCTACATGCAAGACTGAACGATGGATGCAAAAGTTAGCTCATTTAGTAGGGGAAAAATCTCCTGTTAAGAAGGGGAAGGAGGAAGAAGAAGAAGAGGCCGGCTACTCTAAATGAGGGCCATTGTGGGAACAGGAGGAGGAAGAGGAATATATCATAAAAGTGGCAATAACCAGCGCATCCCTATCCCTGGGTGAACTGCGAGACACGCAAAAAGGTTTAGCTGCCATCCAGGCAAGCTCATTATCACCTGGCTGCTCCAAGGCTGGAATAATGGGGACAATAGCCTGGAATTAGAGCGCAAGGAAGGCAAGCAGTTGGGATCCCTTTCTAGGTAAGGGGGCATTGGCAAAGCAATTGGAACAGGGGTACAAGTCTTCACCCTCTGGAGGTGACTCCGGTCAGGGGTGAAGGAAAGGTATCCCTTCAGGGAAGATGTTGTATGTCACCCAGGCAAGTGAACCTCCACGGAGAGGGATATCCAGTACCTGGGGGAATTAGCTGTGCTGGGGGTGATTTATGATGACATAGACAACAAACAAATATCCAAAGATCCAGATGAAGTCAAGTGCATGCGACCCAAGTTGCGGGAGTTTGTATGGAGTGCACTGTCATCATATGCCAACTCATCGGCAGCGATGACATGGAAGGACGGAGAGGAACATGTGGTGGGTGAATTGGCTGGCCAACCTCAGCAATACAGTGAGTCTCTCTTCCTTTTCACGGGCTTGCATCTTGGCTGTGGAGAAACTTTCCCAAGAGGTCTGCAAACTCAAAGAAAGTGCTATAGAGACACTGTCCCAGGAGTTCCAGCAATTCAAAAAGGATACGTCCTACACTTTCCACCTGTATGAACGTCAGCTTTTAGGAGCAAGCATCCCTCTGCTCAAGAACGGGGACGTAGTGGGTACACACCACGTGCCAGCCTGTGGTTCTACACAGTAATGAATCCTATGACCAGGACCAGAGCGGTCCTGTCTCCAGCCAGGTGGAGGAAAGGGACAATCGGGTTTATTGGACAGTGTGGATTGGATGACCTGGCACGTCAGACCCACAGGAATATAAGGCTCTAGTGGACACCAGTGCACACGGTACCCTAATGCCATCAAGTTATTAAGGGGCAGAAGCCGTCTGTATTTCTGGAGTGGATCCCAACAGGGGATATACGGGGAGATCCCAACAGCTAACTTTATTGGAGGCTGAAGTGAGTCTAACTGGCAACGAGTGGCAAAAGCATCCCATTGTGACTGGCCCCGAGGCTCCGTACGTCCTTGGCGTAGACTACCTCAGGAGAGGGTACTTCAGGGACCCAAAAGGGTACCGGTGGGCTTTTGGCATAGCCGCCTTAAGTACGGAGAAGATTAAGCGGCTGTCTACCTTGCCCAGCCGCTTGGAGGACCCTTCTGTTGTGGGGTTGCTGCGGGTCAAAGAACAGCAGGTTCCAGTCGCTACCACAACAGTGCACCGGCGGCAATATCGCACCCACCGAGACTCCCTGATTCCCACCTGTAAGCTGATTGATGGACTGGAGATGCAAGGAGTGATCAGCAAGACTCACTCACCCTCTAGTAGTCCCACACAGCCAGTGTGAAAGCCTGATGGCAAGTGGAGACTAACAGTGGACTACCGTGGCCTGAACGAAGTCGTGCCACCGCTGAGTGCTGCCTTGCCAGACACACTAGAACTTTCCATATGACCTGGAGTCAAAGGCAGCCAGTATTGTGGGAACGCGTCACAGGTGGAAGGCTGCTGTATGGAGTCCTATACAACAAGTTGCAGAAACTGATGAAGGAGCAGGTGAATTGAGGCAATTTGCAAAGTGAAAGCCGTCCAGCTGGCTTTAGATATTGCCGAAAGAGAAAAGTGGCCAGTTCTCTATCTCTATACTGACTCATGGATGGTAGCAAATGCCCTGTGTGGGGTGTTGGCAGCAATGGAAGGAGAACAACTGGCAGGGCGGAGGCAAACCCATCTGGGCTGCTGCATTGTGGCAAGATATTGCTGCTGGGGTGGAGAACGTTTTTGTAAAAGTATGCCATGTAGATGCTCACGTGCCCAAGAATCGAGCCATCTAAATAAGAACATCTAAATAACCAGCAGGTGCTGGGAGGTGTCTCAGTCTGGGGACGAGAAGGCTAAAGAGAGGGTGCTTGAAGATGCAGCCAGAGCCTCTGTGGCAGTGCCCAGAGCACAGCAGCAGACTGAGCAAAGAAGTGAGAGGGGCAGCAGTTCCTCTGGAGAAGAAAAGGCTTCAGGTCTGCCAGGAAGGGAGTGCTGAGGTTCAGCGTTGAGGTCCCTTTGAGATGCTTCATGAGGAGCTCTTCCCGTGACTGGTCAAGAAGCAATAAAATGTTGAAACCACCACCACCACCTGGTAAAAAGGCTCTCCTCTCCTATTTGGCACTTTGGGGACTGCGTGCGGGCTCGTCTCCCCTTCTGGTTGTTTGAGCCCTGCTGTGCCATCCCCCAGCCCTCAAAAAGGAGTGGCATCTTGACCTGGTTTTGGCTGGGATAGAGGTAATTTTCTTCACAGTGGCTGGTGCGGTGCTGTGTTTTGGATTTGGGGTGACTATATTGCTGATCCCACCCCGATGGTTTAGTTGTGGCAGAACAGCACATACCCGGAGCCAAGGGCTTTTCAGCTTCTCGTGCTGCCCTGCCAGCGAGGAGGCTGGGGGTGCAGCAGGAGCTGGGAGGGGACAGAGCCCGCGCAGGCGACCCAGACTGGCCAAGGGGATATTCCAGACCATACGGCATCGTGCTGAGCAATAAATATGGGGGGAGTTGGCCAGGGAGGTGGGGCCGCTGCTTGGGGTCTGGCTGGGCATCGGTCAGCAGGAGGTGAACAATGGCATTGGGCATCACTTGCTTTGTACTTTTTTTTTTTAATTATGAATTTTATTATTCTCCCTTCCCTTTCTGTCCTAGTAAACTGTCTTTATCTCAACCCTTGAGTTTTTATCTTCTTTTTTTTTCCCAATTCTCTCCCCTATCCCACTGTGGGGGGTGGAGGGCAGTGCAGTGAGTGAACAGCTCTGTGGGGTTTAGCTGCCTGCCCGCTTCCACCACGAAGCCTTCCGAACCAGTGCCTGCTTTTGGAGTTCCTGATTAGCGTAGTACCAACGTGTCTCTCAGCAGGGCACAATTCTTTGCCTTTCATCTTCTCTTGCAACTTTCCCCTCCTCTGGGCCAGCGCAACAGAGGGCGACTGTTGGAGGCCCCCAAGGTCCTTAGGGCCCGGAGGGGGGACGCCGTCAAGCTGAAGCTCCTTCCCATGGCAACACGGCCACGTTTGGCTACAGGTGTGGGCCAGCATCACAATGGCCATCACAGCGGCCTGCTTATGTCACAGCAGCCACCACCACCGCGCCTTTCCTTCTGGGCCCTATAAATACAGGAGCCTCGCAGCCAGCCCACCACTTGCGAGGCTTCGAGGCTTTCAAGAGCAAAGGATGCTTGGAAGCAAGAGGAGCCAGAGCAGGAAGATGGGTGGCTGCCCATCATTGAGTGCAGCAATGAGTAGGCTGGTGTTGTTCTCAGGCCCAAGGAGGAGGCTGCGTCATAAGAAGAAAAAACGGAATAGGAGGAGGAAGATCAGCTCTCTCACAAGAGCGATGGCCAGCGTCCGTGTGACCAGCACAACGCAGAGCGCGGCTCTGAAGCCAGCAGCGACCAACGCAAGGCCCTGGTATGTCTTTTGGACAAAGAATGGGGTGGGACCACGGCCCGCCAATCGTCCTGCCAACAACCAGGGACACAGGCATGTCCATCTGCCAGCCACCAGGGAGGAGCCCATGGAGGTGGATCCACCACGAGATGCGGAAGAACCCATGGAGGTGGATCCACCGCTGAGAGAACAAGCATGGAGCTACCCTGGAATGTCTTTGGTGTCCACTGTCAGAGCCCAGCAAGAGCAACGCAGGAGTGCCTGGACAGCTCCCTATGCGTGGCGTAGCCTCCGTGCCCACCATTAACTTGGGCAGAACCACCAGACTGGATGTCTTGCAGGCTTGCCTGTAAGACATTGTGTTAATAAATAGTTCTTTTGATAACTGTTGAGGCTTGTGTGAGCTCTTGTTTCCCATCCCCCGTGCCACTTGAAGAAGTGGCATCTCTTCTTCATGGAGCCCTAAGGGAGAGGGGAGGAGGGGACCTGGCTGCTGTACTGGTGTCACAGGAGGAGTCCCTCAGAGGACCACCATGGGCTTGGGGAGGGGGGATGCTGGGAGGTGTCTCAGTCTGGGGATGAGAAGCCCAAACAGTGGGTGCTTGAAGATGCAGCCAGAGCCCCTGTAAGCAGTGCCCAAAGCATAGCAGCAGACTGAGCAAAGAAGTGAGAGGGGCAGCAGTTCCTCTGGAGAAGCGAAAGGCTTCAGGTCTGCCAGGAAGGGAGTGCTGAGGTTCAGCGTTGAGGTCCCTTTGAGATGCTTCATGAGGAGCTCTTCCCAAGACGGGGCAATAAACAAGGAAACAAGAACACCACCACCACCACCACCACCATCTGATAAAGTGCTCTCCTCTCCTATTTGGCACTTTGGGGACTGCGTGCGGGCTTGTCTCCCCTTCTGGTTGTTTGAGCCCTGCTGTGCCATCCCCCAGCCCTCATAAAGGAGTGGCAGCTTGTCCTGGTTTTGGCTGGGATAGAGGTAATTTTCTTCACAGTGGCTGGTGCGGTGCTGTGTTTTGGATTTGGGGTGACAACATTGCTGATCCCACCCCGATGGTTTAGTTGTGGCAGGGCAGCGCATACCCAGAGCCAAGGGCTTTTCAGCTTCTCGTGCTGCCCTGCCAGCGAGGAGGCTGGGGGTGCAGCAGGAGCTGGGAGGGGACAGAGCCCGCACAGGTGACCCAGACTGGCCAAAGGGATATTCCAGGCCATATGGCATCATGCTGAGCAATAAATATGGGGGGAGTTGGCCAGGGAGGTGGGGCCGCTGCTTGGGGTCTGGCTGGGCGTCGGTCAGCAGGAGTTGAACCATTCATTGGGCATCGCTTGCTTTGTATTTTTTTTTTTCATTGTTAATATTATTCTCCCTTCCTTTTCTGTCCTATCAAACTGTCTGTATCTCGACCCACAAAATTTTACTTTTTTTACTCTCTCCCATCCCACTGTTGGAGCTGGGTGGCAATGGATTGAGTGACCAGCTACTCAGTGCGTAGCTGCCTGCCCAGTTCTACCCCAACACTGCTTTTTGTTTCCCAAGACTGAGCACAAAGAGTTGTTCTAATGAGAGTTCTGGCCAAGTTTGTTAAAAGCATTACGTTAGTTTAATATTGCTGGTCACAATGTTGATTTATTTTCTTTAGGCGCTGTTGTGTGTGTTTTCAGAGTGGTGTGATAGAATCCTTAGTTGCTGACTATGTTCCCTGTCATGCTGTTGATCGCTTCTGTGGGCTGGTTAACAGTTATCATTTTACTGTACTGGGCAATGCTGGCCTATGATACGATAGAATGACCAGTCGTGAGACTAATGCGGTGTTTGTATTCCGCATTACTGTCATCTCCGTACTTCAGGAACCATCTTTCCATTAATAACTACACTGTCTACCTTTTGTCCTCAGGGAGCCAATCTATAGGGGTGATAAGGGGGGGATACTGTCCCCCTCTCCTTCACCTTTCCTTTCTCCTTCATGTTCCTCTTTCACGCTTGCCACAATAGCCCTGGGGAATTTTGAATATCCTTTGGATGTTCAAACCTGCGTTTTCCTGTTGCTATACTTCCTGAATGTGTTTCAGGTTTCATTCATAGTTAAACAACTATTTAAGAAAACTACCCATGTATCTGCCCCAAGGCAGGATAGTTATGAGTAGCAGGGTGTGACGGAGGATATGGGCAAGTACCTGGGACAGTGGGCGCCTCCAATATTTTGGAACTTCGCCCCTGGATAAGTGCAAAATCCTGGAAAAAAATAAAAATATTAAAAAATAAAAAATGCCGTCACCTTTGCAGTTCCAGAGAGACATGAATCACTGCTGGGTCCTGGCCCATGCCTGCCAAGCCCTGTTTACCACCCTATTCAGCACCCTCAAGGGGAAGAGAAGGTTTCTGGATCCAACAACAAAATGACAGGCACTGTGGCCACTCCCACAACAGCCCCTGAAGCCACTCCAACCCCTGTGATGGGCCCCACGGCTACGCCAGCCCCCGCAGCAGGCACTGCAGCAGGGCCCGAGAACCAACCCGTGTTGCTATCAGTCACCCCTACATGCAAGACTGAACGATGGATGCAAAAGTTAGCTCATTTAGTAGGGGAAAAATCTCCTGTTAAGAAGGGGAAGGAGGAAGAAGAAGAAGAGGCCGGCTACTCTAAATGAGGGCCATTGTGGGAACAGGAGGAGGAAGAGGAATATATCATAAAAGTGGCAATAACCAGCGCATCCCTATCCCTGGGTGAACTGCGAGACACGCAAAAAGGTTTAGCTGCCATCCAGGCAAGCTCATTATCACCTGGCTGCTCCAAGGCTGGAATAATGGGGACAATAGCCTGGAATTAGAGCGCAAGGAAGGCAAGCAGTTGGGATCCCTTTCTAGGTAAGGGGGCATTGGCAAAGCAATTGGAACAGGGGTACAAGTCTTCACCCTCTGGAGGTGACTCCGGTCAGGCGTGAAGGAAAGGTATCCCTTCAGGGAAGATGTTGTATGTCACCCAGGCAAGTGAACCTCCACGGAGAGGGATATCCAGTACCTGGGGGAATTAGCTGTGCTGGGGGTGATTTATGATGACATAGACAACAAACAAATATCCAAAGATCCAGATGAAGTCAAGTGCATGCGACCCAAGTTGCGGGAGTTTGTATGGAGTGCACTGTCATCATATGCCAACTCATCGGCAGCGATGACATGGAAGGACGGAGAGGAACATGTGGTGGGTGAATTGGCTGGCCAACCTCAGCAATACAGTGAGTCTCTCTTCCTTTTCACGGGCTTGCATCTTGGCTGTGGAGAAACTTTCCCAAGAGGTCTGCAAACTCAAAGAAAGTGCTATAGAGACACTGTCCCAGGAGTTCCAGCAATTCAAAAAGGATACGTCCTACACTTTCCACCTGTATGAACGTCAGCTTTTAGGAGCAAGCATCCCTCTGCTCAAGAACGGGGACGTAGTGGATACACACCACGTGCCAGCCTGTGGTTCTACACAGTAATGAATCCTATGACCAGGACCAGAGCGGTCCTGTCTCCAGCCAGGTGGAGGAAAGGGACAATCGGGTTTATTGGACAGTGTGGATTGGATGACCTGGCACGTCAGACCCACAGGAATATAAGGCTCTAGTGGACACCAGTGCACACGGTACCCTAATGCCATCAAGTTATTAAGGGGCAGAAGCCGTCTGTATTTCTGGAGTGGATCCCAACAGGGGGTATACGAGGAGATCCCAACAGCTAACTTTATTGGAGGCTGAAGTGAGTCTAACTGGCAACGAGTGGCAAAAGCATCCCATTGTGACTGGCCCCGAGGCTCCGTACGTCCTTGGCGTAGACTACCTCAGGAGAGGGTACTTCAGGGACCCAAAAGGGTACCGGTGGGCTTTTGGCATAGCCGCCTTAAGTACGGAGAAGATTAAGCGGCTGTCTACCTTGCCCAGCCGCTTGGAGGACCCTTCTGTTGTGGGGTTGCTGCGGGTCAAAGAACAGCAGGTTCCAGTCGCTACCACAACAGTGCACCGGCGGCAATATCGCACCCACCGAGACTCCCTGATTCCCACCTGTAAGCTGATTGATGGACTGGAGATGCAAGGAGTGATCAGCAAGACTCACTCACCCTCTAGTAGTCCCACACAGCCAGTGTGAAAGCCTGATGGCAAGTGGAGACTAACAGTGGACTACCGTGGCCTGAACGAAGTCGTGCCACCGCTGAGTGCTGCCTTGCCAGACACACTAGAACTTTCCATATGACCTGGAGTCAAAGGCAGCCAGTATTGTGGGAACGCGTCACAGGTGGAAGGCTGCTGTATGGAGTCCTATACAACAAGTTGCAGAAACTGATGAAGGAGCAGGTGAATTGAGGCAATTTGCAAAGTGAAAGCCGTCCAGCTGGCTTTAGATATTGCCGAAAGAGAAAAGTGGCCAGTTCTCTATCTCTATACTGACTCATGGATGGTAGCAAATGCCCTGTGTGGGGTGTTGGCAGCAATGGAAGGAGAACAACTGGCAGGGCGGAGGCAAACCCATCTGGGCTGCTGCATTGTGGCAAGATATTGCTGCTGGGGTGGAGAACGTTTTTGTAAAAGTATGCCATGTAGATGCTCACGTGCCCAAGAATCGAGCCATCTAAATAAGAACATCTAAATAACCAGCAGGTGCTGGGAGGTGTCTCAGTCTGGGGACGAGAAGGCTAAAGAGAGGGTGCTTGAAGATGCAGCCAGAGCCTCTGTGGCAGTGCCCAGAGCACAGCAGCAGACTGAGCAAAGAAGTGAGAGGGGCAGCAGTTCCTCTGGAGAAGAAAAGGCTTCAGGTCTGCCAGGAAGGGAGTGCTGAGGTTCAGCGTTGAGGTCCCTTTGAGATGCTTCATGAGGAGCTCTTCCCGTGACTGGTCAAGAAGCAATAAAATGTTGAAACCACCACCACCACCTGGTAAAAAGGCTCTCCTCTCCTATTTGGCACTTTGGGGACTGCGTGCGGGCTCGTCTCCCCTTCTGGTTGTTTGAGCCCTGCTGTGCCATCCCCCAGCCCTCAAAAAGGAGTGGCATCTTGACCTGGTTTTGGCTGGGATAGAGGTAATTTTCTTCACAGTGGCTGGTGCGGTGCTGTGTTTTGGATTTGGGGTGACTATATTGCTGATCCCACCCCGATGGTTTAGTTGTGGCAGAACAGCACATACCCGGAGCCAAGGGCTTTTCAGCTTCTCGTGCTGCCCTGCCAGCGAGGAGGCTGGGGGTGCAGCAGGAGCTGGGAGGGGACAGAGCCCGCGCAGGCGACCCAGACTGGCCAAGGGGATATTCCAGACCATACGGCATCGTGCTGAGCAATAAATATGGGGGGAGTTGGCCAGGGAGGTGGGGCCGCTGCTTGGGGTCTGGCTGGGCGTCGGTCAGCAGGAGGTGAACAATGGCATTGGGCATCACTTGCTTTGTACTTTTTTTTTTTAATTATGAATTTTATTATTCTCCCTTCCCTTTCTGTCCTAGTAAACTGTCTTTATCTCAACCCTTGAGTTTTTATCTTCTTTTTTTTTCCCAATTCTCTCCCCTATCCCACTGTGGGGGGTGGAGGGCAGTGCAGTGAGTGAACAGCTCTGTGGGGTTTAGCTGCCTGCCCGCTTCCACCACGAAGCCTTCCGAACCAGTGCCTGCTTTTGGAGTTCCTGATTAGCGTAGTACCAACGTGTCTCTCAGCAGGGCACAATTCTTTGCCTTTCATCTTCTCTTGCAACTTTCCCCTCCTCTGGGCCAGCGCAACAGAGGGCGACTGTTGGAGGCCCCCAAGGTCCTTAGGGCCCGGAGGGGGGACGCCGTCAAGCTGAAGCTCCTTCCCATGGCAACACGGCCACGTTTGGCTACAGGTGTGGGCCAGCATCACAATGGCCATCACAGCGGCCTGCTTATGTCACAGCAGCCACCACCACCGCGCCTTTCCTTCTGGGCCCTATAAATACAGGAGCCTCGCAGCCAGCCCACCACTTGCGAGGCTTCGAGGCTTTCAAGAGCAAAGGATGCTTGGAAGCAAGAGGAGCCAGAGCAGGAAGATGGGTGGCTGCCCATCATGGAGTGCAGCAATGAGTAGGCTGGTGTTGTTCTCAGGCCCAAGGAGGAGGCTGCGTCATAAGAAGAAAAAACGGAATAGGAGGAGGAAGATCAGCTCTCTCACAAGAGCGATGGCCAGCGTCCGTGTGACCAGCACAACGCAGAGCGCGGCTCTGAAGCCAGCAGCGACCAACGCAAGGCCCTGGTATGTCTTTTGGACAAAGAATGGGGTGGGACCACGGCCCGCCAATCGTCCTGCCAACAACCAGGGACACAGGCATGTCCATCTGCCAGCCACCAGGGAGGAGCCCATGGAGGTGGATCCACCACGAGATGCGGAAGAACCCATGGAGGTGGATCCACCGCTGAGAGAACAAGCATGGAGCTACCCTGGAATGTCTTTGGTGTCCACTGTCAGAGCCCAGCAAGAGCAACGCAGGAGTGCCTGGACAGCTCCCTATGCGTGGCGTAGCCTCCGTGCCCACCATTAACTTGGGCAGAACCACCAGACTGGATGTCTTGCAGGCTTGCCTGTAAGACATTGTGTTAATAAATAGTTCTTTTGATAACTGTTGAGGCTTGTGTGAGCTCTTGTTTCCCATCCCCCGTGCCACTTGAAGAAGTGGCATCTCTTCTTCATGGAGCCCTAAGGGAGAGGGGAGGAGGGGACCTGGCTGCTGTACTGGTGTCACAGGAGGAGTCCCTCAGAGGACCACCATGGGCTTGGGGAGGGGGGATGCTGGGAGGTGTCTCAGTCTGGGGATGAGAAGCCCAAACAGTGGGTGCTTGAAGATGCAGCCAGAGCCCCTGTAAGCAGTGCCCAAAGCATAGCAGCAGACTGAGCAAAGAAGTGAGAGGGGCAGCAGTTCCTCTGGAGAAGCGAAAGGCTTCAGGTCTGCCAGGAAGGGAGTGCTGAGGTTCAGCGTTGAGGTCCCTTTGAGATGCTTCATGAGGAGCTCTTCCCAAGACGGGGCAATAAACAAGGAAACAAGAACACCACCACCACCACCACCACCATCTGATAAAGTGCTCTCCTCTCCTATTTGGCACTTTGGGGACTGCGTGCGGGCTCGTCTCCCCTTCTGGTTGTTTGAGCCCTGCTGTGCCATCCCCCAGCCCTCATAAAGGAGTGGCAGCTTGTCCTGGTTTTGGCTGGGATAGAGGTAATTTTCTTCACAGTGGCTGGTGCGGTGCTGTGTTTTGGATTTGGGGTGACAACATTGCTGATCCCACCCCGATGGTTTAGTTGTGGCAGGGCAGCGCATACCCAGAGCCAAGGGCTTTTCAGCTTCTCGTGCTGCCCTGCCAGCGAGGAGGCTGGGGGTGCAGCAGGAGCTGGGAGGGGACAGAGCCCGCACAGGTGACCCAGACTGGCCAAAGGGATATTCCAGGCCATATGGCATCATGCTGAGCAATAAATATGGGGGGAGTTGGCCAGGGAGGTGGGGCCGCTGCTTGGGGTCTGGCTGGGCGTCGGTCAGCAGGAGTTGAACCATTCATTGGGCATCGCTTGCTTTGTATTTTTTTTTTCATTGTTAATATTATTCTCCCTTCCTTTTCTGTCCTATCAAACTGTCTGTATCTCGACCCACAAAATTTTACTTTTTTTACTCTCTCCCATCCCACTGTTGGAGCTGGGTGGCAATGGATTGAGTGACCAGCTACTCAGTGCGTAGCTGCCTGCCCAGTTCTACCCCAACACTGCTTTTTGTTTCCCAAGACTGAGCACAAAGAGTTGTTCTAATGAGAGTTCTGGCCAAGTTTGTTAAAAGCATTACGTTAGTTTAATATTGCTGGTCACAATGTTGATTTATTTTCTTTAGGCGCTGTTGTGTGTGTTTTCAGAGTGGTGTGATAGAATCCTTAGTTGCTGACTATGTTCCCTGTCATGCTGTTGATCGCTTCTGTGGGCTGGTTAACAGTTATCATTTTACTGTACTGTGCAATGCTGGCCTATGATACGATAGAATGACCAGTCGTGAGACTAATGCGGTGTTTGTATTCCGCATTACTGTCATCTCCGTACTTCAGGAACCATCTTTCCATTAATAACTACACTGTCTACCTTTTGTCCTCAGGGAGCCAATCTATAGGGGTGATAAGGGGGGGATACTGTCCCCCTCTCCTTCACCTTTCCTTTCTCCTTCATGTTCCTCTTTCACGCTTGCCACAATAGCCCTGGGGAATTTTGAATATCCTTTGGATGTTCAAACCTGCGTTTTCCTGTTGCTATACTTCCTGAATGTGTTTCAGGTTTCATTCATAGTTAAACAACTATTTAAGAAAACTACCCATGTATCTGCCCCAAGGCAGGATAGTTATGAGTAGCAGGGTGTGACGGAGGATATGGGCAAGTACCTGGGACAGTGGGCGCCTCCAATATTTTGGAACTTCGCCCCTGGATAAGTGCAAAATCCTGGAAAAAAATAAAAATATTAAAAAATAAAAAATGCCGTCACCTTTGCAGTTCCAGAGAGACATGAATCACTGCTGGGTCCTGGCCCATGCCTGCCAAGCCCTGTTTACCACCCTATTCAGCACCCTCAAGGGGAAGAGAAGGTTTCTGGATCCAACAACAAAATGACAGGCACTGTGGCCACTCCCACAACAGCCCCTGAAGCCACTCCAACCCCTGTGATGGGCCCCACGGCTACGCCAGCCCCCGCAGCAGGCACTGCAGCAGGGCCCGAGAACCAACCCGTGTTGCTATCAGTCACCCCTACATGCAAGACTGAACGATGGATGCAAAAGTTAGCTCATTTAGTAGGGGAAAAATCTCCTGTTAAGAAGGGGAAGGAGGAAGAAGAAGAAGAGGCAGGCTACTCTAAATGAGGGCCATTGTGGGAACAGGAGGAGGAAGAGGAATATATCATAAAAGTGGCAATAACCAGCGCATCCCTATCCCTGGGTGAACTGCGAGACACGCAAAAAGGTTTAGCTGCCATCCAGGCAAGCTCATTATCACCTGGCTGCTCCAAGGCTGGAATAATGGGGACAATAGCCTGGAATTAGAGCGCAAGGAAGGCAAGCAGTTGGGATCCCTTTCTAGGTAAGGGGGCATTGGCAAAGCAATTGGAACAGGGGTACAAGTCTTCACCCTCTGGAGGTGACTCCGGTCAGGCGTGAAGGAAAGGTATCCCTTCAGGGAAGATGTTGTATGTCACCCAGGCAAGTGAACCTCCACGGAGAGGGATATCCAGTACCTGGGGGAATTAGCTGTGCTGGGGGTGATTTATGATGACATAGACAACAAACAAATATCCAAAGATCCAGATGAAGTCAAGTGCATGCGACCCAAGTTGCGGGAGTTTGTATGGAGTGCACTGTCATCATATGCCAACTCATCGGCAGCGATGACATGGAAGGACGGAGAGGAACATGTGGTGGGTGAATTGGCTGGCCAACCTCAGCAATACAGTGAGTCTCTCTTCCTTTTCACGGGCTTGCATCTTGGCTGTGGAGAAACTTTCCCAAGAGGTCTGCAAACTCAAAGAAAGTGCTATAGAGACACTGTCCCAGGAGTTCCAGCAATTCAAAAAGGATACGTCCTACACTTTCCACCTGTATGAACGTCAGCTTTTAGGAGCAAGCATCCCTCTGCTCAAGAACGGGGACGTAGTGGGTACACACCACGTGCCAGCCTGTGGTTCTACACAGTAATGAATCCTATGACCAGGACCAGAGCGGTCCTGTCTCCAGCCAGGTGGAGGAAAGGGACAATCGGGTTTATTGGACAGTGTGGATTGGATGACCTGGCACGTCAGACCCACAGGAATATAAGGCTCTAGTGGACACCAGTGCACACGGTACCCTAATGCCATCAAGTTATTAAGGGGCAGAAGCCGTCTGTATTTCTGGAGTGGATCCCAACAGGGGATATACGGGGAGATCCCAACAGCTAACTTTATTGGAGGCTGAAGTGAGTCTAACTGGCAACGAGTGGCAAAAGCATCCCATTGTGACTGGCCCCGAGGCTCCGTACGTCCTTGGCGTAGACTACCTCAGGAGAGGGTACTTCAGGGACCCAAAAGGGTACCGGTGGGCTTTTGGCATAGCCGTCTTAAGTACGGAGAAGATTAAGCGGCTGTCTACCTTGCCCAGCCGCTTGGAGGACCCTTCTGTTGTGGGGTTGCTGCGGGTCAAAGAACAGCAGGTTCCAGTCGCTACCACAACAGTGCACCGGCGGCAATATCGCACCCACCGAGACTCCCTGATTCCCACCTGTAAGCTGATTGATGGACTGGAGATGCAAGGAGTGATCAGCAAGACTCACTCACCCACACAGCCAGTGTGAAAGCCTGATGGCAAGTGGAGACTAACAGTGGACTACCGTGGCCTGAACGAAGTCGTGCCACCGCTGAGTGCTGCCTTGCCAGACACACTAGAACTTTCCATATGACCTGGAGTCAAAGGCAGCCAGTATTGTGGGAACGCGTCACAGGTGGAAGGCTGCTGTATGGAGTCCTATACAACAAGTTGCAGAAACTGATGAAGGAGCAGGTGAATTGAGGCAATTTGCAAAGTGAAAGCCGTCCAGCTGGCTTTAGATATTGCCGAAAGAGAAAAGTGGCCAGTTCTCTATCTCTATACTGACTCATGGATGGTAGCAAATGCCCTGTGTGGGGTGTTGGCAGCAATGGAAGGAGAACAACTGGCAGGGCGGAGGCAAACCCATCTGGGCTGCTGCATTGTGGCAAGATATTGCTGCTGGGGTGGAGAACGTTTTTGTAAAAGTATGCCATGTAGATGCTCACGTGCCCAAGAATCGAGCCATCTAAATAAGAACATCTAAATAACCAGCAGGTGCTGGGAGGTGTCTCAGTCTGGGGACGAGAAGGCTAAAGAGAGGGTGCTTGAAGATGCAGCCAGAGCCTCTGTGGCAGTGCCCAGAGCACAGCAGCAGACTGAGCAAAGAAGTGAGAGGGGCAGCAGTTCCTCTGGAGAAGAAAAGGCTTCAGGTCTGCCAGGAAGGGAGTGCTGAGGTTCAGCGTTGAGGTCCCTTTGAGATGCTTCATGAGGAGCTCTTCCCGTGACTGGTCAAGAAGCAATAAAATGTTGAAACCACCACCACCACCTGGTAAAAAGGCTCTCCTCTCCTATTTGGCACTTTGGGGACTGCGTGCGGGCTCGTCTCCCCTTCTGGTTGTTTGAGCCCTGCTGTGCCATCCCCCAGCCCTCAAAAAGGAGTGGCATCTTGACCTGGTTTTGGCTGGGATAGAGGTAATTTTCTTCACAGTGGCTGGTGCGGTGCTGTGTTTTGGATTTGGGGTGACTATATTGCTGATCCCACCCCGATGGTTTAGTTGTGGCAGAACAGCACATACCCGGAGCCAAGGGCTTTTCAGCTTCTCGTGCTGCCCTGCCAGCGAGGAGGCTGGGGGTGCAGCAGGAGCTGGGAGGGGACAGAGCCCGCGCAGGCGACCCAGACTGGCCAAGGGGATATTCCAGACCATACGGCATCGTGCTGAGCAATAAATATGGGGGGAGTTGGCCAGGGAGGTGGGGCCGCTGCTTGGGGTCTGGCTGGGCGTCGGTCAGCAGGAGGTGAACAATGGCATTGGGCATCACTTGCTTTGTACTTTTTTTTTTTAATTATGAATTTTATTATTCTCCCTTCCCTTTCTGTCCTAGTAAACTGTCTTTATCTCAACCCTTGAGTTTTTATCTTCTTTTTTTTTCCCAATTCTCTCCCCTATCCCACTGTGGGGGGTGGAGGGCAGTGCAGTGAGTGAACAGCTCTGTGTGGTTTAGCTGCCTGCCCGCTTCCACCACGAAGCCTTCCGAACCAGTGCCTGCTTTTGGAGTTCCTGATTAGCGTAGTACCAACGTGTCTCTCAGCAGGGCACAATTCTTTGCCTTTCATCTTCTCTTGCAACTTTCCCCTCCTCTGGGCCAGCGCAACAGAGGGCGACTGTTGGAGGCCCCCAAGGTCCTTAGGGCCCGGAGGGGGGACGCCGTCAAGCTGAAGCTCCTTCCCATGGCAACACGGCCACGTTTGGCTACAGGTGTGGGCCAGCATCACAATGGCCATCACAGCGGCCTGCTTATGTCACAGCAGCCACCACCACCGCGCCTTTCCTTCTGGGCCCTATAAATACAGGAGCCTCGCAGCCAGCCCACCACTTGCGAGGCTTCGAGGCTTTCAAGAGCAAAGGATGCTTGGAAGCAAGAGGAGCCAGAGCAGGAAGATGGGTGGCTGCCCATCATTGAGTGCAGCAATGAGTAGGCTGGTGTTGTTCTCAGGCCCAAGGAGGAGGCTGCGTCATAAGAAGAAAAAACGGAATAGGAGGAGGAAGATCAGCTCTCTCACAAGAGCGATGGCCAGCGTCCGTGTGACCAGCACAACGCAGAGCGCGGCTCTGAAGCCAGCAGCGACCAACGCAAGGCCCTGGTATGTCTTTTGGACAAAGAATGGGGTGGGACCACGGCCCGCCAATCGTCCTGCCAACAACCAGGGACACAGGCATGTCCATCTGCCAGCCACCAGGGAGGAGCCCATGGAGGTGGATCCACCACGAGATGCGGAAGAACCCATGGAGGTGGATCCACCGCTGAGAGAACAAGCATGGAGCTACCCTGGAATGTCTTTGGTGTCCACTGTCAGAGCCCAGCAAGAGCAACGCAGGAGTGCCTGGACAGCTCCCTATGCGTGGCGTAGCCTCCGTGCCCACCATTAACTTGGGCAGAACCACCAGACTGGATGTCTTGCAGGCTTGCCTGTAAGACATTGTGTTAATAAATAGTTCTTTTGATAACTGTTGAGGCTTGTGTGAGCTCTTGTTTCCCATCCCCCGTGCCACTTGAAGAAGTGGCATCTCTTCTTCATGGAGCCCTAAGGGAGAGGGGAGGAGGGGACCTGGCTGCTGTACTGGTGTCACAGGAGGAGTCCCTCAGAGGACCACCATGGGCTTGGGGAGGGGGGATGCTGGGAGGTGTCTCAGTCTGGGGATGAGAAGCCCAAACAGTGGGTGCTTGAAGATGCAGCCAGAGCCCCTGTAAGCAGTGCCCAAAGCATAGCAGCAGACTGAGCAAAGAAGTGAGAGGGGCAGCAGTTCCTCTGGAGAAGCGAAAGGCTTCAGGTCTGCCAGGAAGGGAGTGCTGAGGTTCAGCGTTGAGGTCCCTTTGAGATGCTTCATGAGGAGCTCTTCCCAAGACGGGGCAATAAACAAGGAAACAAGAACACCACCACCACCACCACCACCATCTGATAAAGTGCTCTCCTCTCCTATTTGGCACTTTGGGGACTGCGTGCGGGCTCGTCTCCCCTTCTGGTTGTTTGAGCCCTGCTGTGCCATCCCCCAGCCCTCATAAAGGAGTGGCAGCTTGTCCTGGTTTTGGCTGGGATAGAGGTAATTTTCTTCACAGTGGCTGGTGCGGTGCTGTGTTTTGGATTTGGGGTGACAACATTGCTGATCCCACCCCGATGGTTTAGTTGTGGCAGGGCAGCGCATACCCAGAGCCAAGGGCTTTTCAGCTTCTCGTGCTGCCCTGCCAGCGAGGAGGCTGGGGGTGCAGCAGGAGCTGGGAGGGGACAGAGCCCGCACAGGTGACCCAGACTGGCCAAAGGGATATTCCAGGCCATATGGCATCATGCTGAGCAATAAATATGGGGGGAGTTGGCCAGGGAGGTGGGGCCGCTGCTTGGGGTCTGGCTGGGCGTCGGTCAGCAGGAGTTGAACCATTCATTGGGCATCGCTTGCTTTGTATTTTTTTTTTTCATTGTTAATATTATTCTCCCTTCCTTTTCTGTCCTATCAAACTGTCTGTATCTCGACCCACAAAATTTTACTTTTTTTACTCTCTCCCATCCCACTGTTGGAGCTGGGTGGCAATGGATTGAGTGACCAGCTACTCAGTGCGTAGCTGCCTGCCCAGTTCTACCCCAACACTGCTTTTTGTTTCCCAAGACTGAGCACAAAGAGTTGTTCTAATGAGAGTTCTGGCCAAGTTTGTTAAAAGCATTACGTTAGTTTAATATTGCTGGTCACAATGTTGATTTATTTTCTTTAGGCGCTGTTGTGTGTGTTTTCAGAGTGGTGTGATAGAATCCTTAGTTGCTGACTATGTTCCCTGTCATGCTGTTGATCGCTTCTGTGGGCTGGTTAACAGTTATCATTTTACTGTACTGTGCAATGCTGGCCTATGATACGATAGAATGACCAGTCGTGAGACTAATGCGGTGTTTGTATTCCGCATTACTGTCATCTCCGTACTTCAGGAACCATCTTTCCATTAATAACTACACTGTCTACCTTTTGTCCTCAGGGAGCCAATCTATAGGGGTGATAAGGGGGGGATACTGTCCCCCTCTCCTTCACCTTTCCTTTCTCCTTCATGTTCCTCTTTCACGCTTGCCACAATAGCCCTGGGGAATTTTGAATATCCTTTGGATGTTCAAACCTGCGTTTTCCTGTTGCTATACTTCCTGAATGTGTTTCAGGTTTCATTCATAGTTAAACAACTATTTAAGAAAACTACCCATGTATCTGCCCCAAGGCAGGATAGTTATGAGTAGCAGGGTGTGACGGAGGATATGGGCAAGTACCTGGGACAGTGGGCGCCTCCAATATTTTGGAACTTCGCCCCTGGATAAGTGCAAAATCCTGGAAAAAAATAAAAATATTAAAAAATAAAAAATGCCGTCACCTTTGCAGTTCCAGAGAGACATGAATCACTGCTGGGTCCTGGCCCATGCCTGCCAAGCCCTGTTTACCACCCTATTCAGCACCCTCAAGGGGAAGAGAAGGTTTCTGGATCCAACAACAAAATGACAGGCACTGTGGCCACTCCCACAACAGCCCCTGAAGCCACTCCAACCCCTGTGATGGGCCCCACGGCTACGCCAGCCCCCGCAGCAGGCACTGCAGCAGGGCCCGAGA
This sequence comes from Anser brachyrhynchus, assembly GCF_964034855.1. Lineage (NCBI taxonomy): Eukaryota > Metazoa > Chordata > Aves > Anseriformes > Anatidae > Anser > Anser brachyrhynchus. The sequence continues at coordinate 93,874,131 of NC_137695.1, forward strand.
ACCAACCCGTGTTGCTATCAGTCACCCCTACATGCAAGACTGAACGATGGATGCAAAAGTTAGCTCATTTAGTAGGGGAAAAATCTCCTGTTAAGAAGGGGAAGGAGGAAGAAGAAGAAGAGGCAGGCTACTCTAAATGAGGGCCATTGTGGGAACAGGAGGAGGAAGAGGAATATATCATAAAAGTGGCAATAACCAGCGCATCCCTATCCCTGGGTGAACTGCGAGACACGCAAAAAGGTTTAGCTGCCATCCAGGCAAGCTCATTATCACCTGGCTGCTCCAAGGCTGGAATAATGGGGACAATAGCCTGGAATTAGAGCGCAAGGAAGGCAAGCAGTTGGGATCCCTTTCTAGGTAAGGGGGCATTGGCAAAGCAATTGGAACAGGGGTACAAGTCTTCACCCTCTGGAGGTGACTCCGGTCAGGCGTGAAGGAAAGGTATCCCTTCAGGGAAGATGTTGTATGTCACCCAGGCAAGTGAACCTCCACGGAGAGGGATATCCAGTACCTGGGGGAATTAGCTGTGCTGGGGGTGATTTATGATGACATAGACAACAAACAAATATCCAAAGATCCAGATGAAGTCAAGTGCATGCGACCCAAGTTGCGGGAGTTTGTATGGAGTGCACTGTCATCATATGCCAACTCATCGGCAGCGATGACATGGAAGGACGGAGAGGAACATGTGGTGGGTGAATTGGCTGGCCAACCTCAGCAATACAGTGAGTCTCTCTTCCTTTTCACGGGCTTGCATCTTGGCTGTGGAGAAACTTTCCCAAGAGGTCTGCAAACTCAAAGAAAGTGCTATAGAGACACTGTCCCAGGAGTTCCAGCAATTCAAAAAGGATACGTCCTACACTTTCCACCTGTATGAACGTCAGCTTTTAGGAGCAAGCATCCCTCTGCTCAAGAACGGGGACGTAGTGGGTACACACCACGTGCCAGCCTGTGGTTCTACACAGTAATGAATCCTATGACCAGGACCAGAGCGGTCCTGTCTCCAGCCAGGTGGAGGAAACGGACAATCGGGTTTATTGGACAGTGTGGATTGGATGACCTGGCACGTCAGACCCACAGGAATATAAGGCTCTAGTGGACACCAGTGCACACGGTACCCTAATGCCATCAAGTTATTAAGGGGCAGAAGCCGTCTGTATTTCTGGAGTGGATCCCAACAGGGGATATACGGGGAGATCCCAACAGCTAACTTTATTGGAGGCTGAAGTGAGTCTAACTGGCAACGAGTGGCAAAAGCATCCCATTGTGACTGGCCCCGAGGCTCCGTACGTCCTTGGCGTAGACTACCTCAGGAGAGGGTACTTCAGGGACCCAAAAGGGTACCGGTGGGCTTTTGGCATAGCCGTCTTAAGTACGGAGAAGATTAAGCGGCTGTCTACCTTGCCCAGCCGCTTGGAGGACCCTTCTGTTGTGGGGTTGCTGCGGGTCAAAGAACAGCAGGTTCCAGTCGCTACCACAACAGTGCACCGGCGGCAATATCGCACCCACCGAGACTCCCTGATTCCCACCTGTAAGCTGATTGATGGACTGGAGATGCAAGGAGTGATCAGCAAGACTCACTCACCCACACAGCCAGTGTGAAAGCCTGATGGCAAGTGGAGACTAACAGTGGACTACCGTGGCCTGAACGAAGTCGTGCCACCGCTGAGTGCTGCCTTGCCAGACACACTAGAACTTTCCATATGACCTGGAGTCAAAGGCAGCCAGTATTGTGGGAACGCGTCACAGGTGGAAGGCTGCTGTATGGAGTCCTATACAACAAGTTGCAGAAACTGATGAAGGAGCAGGTGAATTGAGGCAATTTGCAAAGTGAAAGCCGTCCAGCTGGCTTTAGATATTGCCGAAAGAGAAAAGTGGCCAGTTCTCTATCTCTATACTGACTCATGGATGGTAGCAAATGCCCTGTGTGGGGTGTTGGCAGCAATGGAAGGAGAACAACTGGCAGGGCGGAGGCAAACCCATCTGGGCTGCTGCATTGTGGCAAGATATTGCTGCTGGGGTGGAGAACGTTTTTGTAAAAGTATGCCATGTAGATGCTCACGTGCCCAAGAATCGAGCCATCTAAATAAGAACATCTAAATAACCAGCAGGTGCTGGGAGGTGTCTCAGTCTGGGGACGAGAAGGCTAAAGAGAGGGTGCTTGAAGATGCAGCCAGAGCCTCTGTGGCAGTGCCCAGAGCACAGCAGCAGACTGAGCAAAGAAGTGAGAGGGGCAGCAGTTCCTCTGGAGAAGAAAAGGCTTCAGGTCTGCCAGGAAGGGAGTGCTGAGGTTCAGCGTTGAGGTCCCTTTGAGATGCTTCATGAGGAGCTCTTCCCGTGACTGGTCAAGAAGCAATAAAATGTTGAAACCACCACCACCACCTGGTAAAAAGGCTCTCCTCTCCTATTTGGCACTTTGGGGACTGCGTGCGGGCTCGTCTCCCCTTCTGGTTGTTTGAGCCCTGCTGTGCCATCCCCCAGCCCTCAAAAAGGAGTGGCATCTTGACCTGGTTTTGGCTGGGATAGAGGTAATTTTCTTCACAGTGGCTGGTGCGGTGCTGTGTTTTGGATTTGGGGTGACTATATTGCTGATCCCACCCCGATGGTTTAGTTGTGGCAGAACAGCACATACCCGGAGCCAAGGGCTTTTCAGCTTCTCGTGCTGCCCTGCCAGCGAGGAGGCTGGGGGTGCAGCAGGAGCTGGGAGGGGACAGAGCCCGCGCAGGCGACCCAGACTGGCCAAGGGGATATTCCAGACCATACGGCATCGTGCTGAGCAATAAATATGGGGGGAGTTGGCCAGGGAGGTGGGGCCGCTGCTTGGGGTCTGGCTGGGTGTCGGTCAGCAGGAGGTGAACAATGGCATTGGGCATCACTTGCTTTGTACTTTTTTTTTTTAATTATGAATTTTATTATTCTCCCTTCCCTTTCTGTCCTAGTAAACTGTCTTTATCTCAACCCTTGAGTTTTTATCTTCTTTTTTTTTCCCAATTCTCTCCCCTATCCCACTGTGGGGGGTGGAGGGCAGTGCAGTGAGTGAACAGCTCTGTGGGGTTTAGCTGCCTGCCCGCTTCCACCACGAAGCCTTCCGAACCAGTGCCTGCTTTTGGAGTTCCTGATTAGCGTAGTACCAACGTGTCTCTCAGCAGGGCACAATTCTTTGCCTTTCATCTTCTCTTGCAACTTTCCCCTCCTCTGGGCCAGCGCAACAGAGGGCGACTGTTGGAGGCCCCCAAGGTCCTTAGGGCCCGGAGGGGGGACGCCGTCAAGCTGAAGCTCCTTCCCATGGCAACACGGCCACGTTTGGCTACAGGTGTGGGCCAGCATCACAATGGCCATCACAGCGGCCTGCTTATGTCACAGCAGCCACCACCACCGCGCCTTTCCTTCTGGGCCCTATAAATACAGGAGCCTCGCAGCCAGCCCACCACTTGCGAGGCTTCGAGGCTTTCAAGAGCAAAGGATGCTTGGAAGCAAGAGGAGCCAGAGCAGGAAGATGGGTGGCTGCCCATCATTGAGTGCAGCAATGAGTAGGCTGGTGTTGTTCTCAGGCCCAAGGAGGAGGCTGCGTCATAAGAAGAAAAAACGGAATAGGAGGAGGAAGATCAGCTCTCTCACAAGAGCGATGGCCAGCGTCCGTGTGACCAGCACAACGCAGAGCGCGGCTCTGAAGCCAGCAGCGACCAACGCAAGGCCCTGGCATGTCTTTTGGACAAAGAATGCTGTGGGACCACGGCCCGCCAATCGTCCTGGCAACAACCAGGGACACAGGCATGTCCATCTGCCAGCCACCAGGGAGGAGCCCATGGAGGTGGATCCACCACGAGATGCGGAAGAACCCATGGAGGTGGATCCACCGCTGAGAGAACAAGCATGGAGCTACCCTGGAATGTCTTTGGTGTCCACTGTCAGAGCCCAGCAAGAGCAACGCAGGAGTGCCTGGACAGCTCCCTATGCGCGGCGTAGCCTCCGTGCCCACCATTAACTTGGGCAGAACCACCAGACTGGATGTCTTGCAGGCTTGCCTGTAAGACATTGTGTTAATAAATAGTTCTTTTGATAACTGTTGAGGCTTGTGTGAGCTCTTGTTTCCCATCCCCCGTGCCACTTGAAGAAGTGGCATCTCTTCTTCATGGAGCCCTAAGGGAGAGGGGAGGAGGGGACCTGGCTGCTGTACTGGTGTCACAGGAGGAGTCCCTCAGAGGACCACCATGGGCTTGGGGAGGGGGGATGCTGGGAGGTGTCTCAGTCTGGGGATGAGAAGCCCAAACAGTGGGTGCTTGAAGATGCAGCCAGAGCCCCTGTAAGCAGTGCCCAAAGCATAGCAGCAGACTGAGCAAAGAAGTGAGAGGGGCAGCAGTTCCTCTGGAGAAGCGAAAGGCTTCAGGTCTGCCAGGAAGGGAGTGCTGAGGTTCAGCGTTGAGGTCCCTTTGAGATGCTTCATGAGGAGCTCTTCCCAAGACGGGGCAATAAACAAGGAAACAAGAACACCACCACCACCACCACCACCATCTGATAAAGTGCTCTCCTCTCCTATTTGGCACTTTGGGGACTGCGTGCGGGCTTGTCTCCCCTTCTGGTTGTTTGAGCCCTGCTGTGCCATCCCCCAGCCCTCATAAAGGAGTGGCAGCTTGTCCTGGTTTTGGCTGGGATAGAGGTAATTTTCTTCACAGTGGCTGGTGCGGTGCTGTGTTTTGGATTTGGGGTGACAACATTGCTGATCCCACCCCGATGGTTTAGTTGTGGCAGGGCAGCGCATACCCAGAGCCAAGGGCTTTTCAGCTTCTCGTGCTGCCCTGCCAGCGAGGAGGCTGGGGGTGCAGCAGGAGCTGGGAGGGGACAGAGCCCGCACAGGTGACCCAGACTGGCCAAAGGGATATTCCAGGCCATATGGCATCATGCTGAGCAATAAATATGGGGGGAGTTGGCCAGGGAGGTGGGGCCGCTGCTTGGGGTCTGGCTGGGCGTCGGTCAGCAGGAGTTGAACCATTCATTGGGCATCGCTTGCTTTGTATTTTTTTTTTCATTGTTAATATTATTCTCCCTTCCTTTTCTGTCCTATCAAACTGTCTGTATCTCGACCCACAAAATTTTACTTTTTTTACTCTCTCCCATCCCACTGTTGGAGCTGGGTGGCAATGGATTGAGTGACCAGCTACTCAGTGCGTAGCTGCCTGCCCAGTTCTACCCCAACACTGCTTTTTGTTTCCCAAGACTGAGCACAAAGAGTTGTTCTAATGAGAGTTCTGGCCAAGTTTGTTAAAAGCATTACGTTAGTTTAATATTGCTGGTCACAATGTTGATTTATTTTCTTTAGGCGCTGTTGTGTGTGTTTTCAGAGTGGTGTGATAGAATCCTTAGTTGCTGACTATGTTCCCTGTCATGCTGTTGATCGCTTCTGTGGGCTGGTTAACAGTTATCATTTTACTGTACTGTGCAATGCTGGCCTATGATACGATAGAATGACCAGTCGTGAGACTAATGCGGTGTTTGTATTCCGCATTACTGTCATCTCCGTACTTCAGGAACCATCTTTCCATTAATAACTACACTGTCTACCTTTTGTCCTCAGGGAGCCAATCTATAGGGGTGATAAGGGGGGGATACTGTCCCCCTCTCCTTCACCTTTCCTTTCTCCTTCATGTTCCTCTTTCACGCTTGCCACAATAGCCCTGGGGAATTTTGAATATCCTTTGGATGTTCAAACCTGCGTTTTCCTGTTGCTATACTTCCTGAATGTGTTTCAGGTTTCATTCATAGTTAAACAACTATTTAAGAAAACTACCCATGTATCTGCCCCAAGGCAGGATAGTTATGAGTAGCAGGGTGTGACGGAGGATATGGGCAAGTACCTGGGACAGTGGGCGCCTCCAATATTTTGGAACTTCGCCCCTGGATAAGTGCAAAATCCTGGAAAAAAATAAAAATATTAAAAAATAAAAAATGCCGTCACCTTTGCAGTTCCAGAGAGACATGAATCACTGCTGGGTCCTGGCCCATGCCTGCCAAGCCCTGTTTACCACCCTATTCAGCACCCTCAAGGGGAAGAGAAGGTTTCTGGATCCAACAACAAAATGACAGGCACTGTGGCCACTCCCACAACAGCCCCTGAAGCCACTCCAACCCCTGTGATGGGCCCCACGGCTACGCCAGCCCCCGCAGCAGGCACTGCAGCAGGGCCCGAGAACCAACCCGTGTTGCTATCAGTCACCCCTACATGCAAGACTGAACGATGGATGCAAAAGTTAGCTCATTTAGTAGGGGAAAAATCTCCTGTTAAGAAGGGGAAGGAGGAAGAAGAAGAAGAGGCAGGCTACTCTAAATGAGGGCCATTGTGGGAACAGGAGGAGGAAGAGGAATATATCATAAAAGTGGCAATAACCAGCGCATCCCTATCCCTGGGTGAACTGCGAGACACGCAAAAAGGTTTAGCTGCCATCCAGGCAAGCTCATTATCACCTGGCTGCTCCAAGGCTGGAATAATGGGGACAATAGCCTGGAATTAGAGCGCAAGGAAGGCAAGCAGTTGGGATCCCTTTCTAGGTAAGGGGGCATTGGCAAAGCAATTGGAACAGGGGTACAAGTCTTCACCCTCTGGAGGTGACTCCGGTCAGGCGTGAAGGAAAGGTATCCCTTCAGGGAAGATGTTGTATGTCACCCAGGCAAGTGAACCTCCACGGAGAGGGATATCCAGTACCTGGGGGAATTAGCTGTGCTGGGGGTGATTTATGATGACATAGACAACAAACAAATATCCAAAGATCCAGATGAAGTCAAGTGCATGCGACCCAAGTTGCGGGAGTTTGTATGGAGTGCACTGTCATCATATGCCAACTCATCGGCAGCGATGACATGGAAGGACGGAGAGGAACATGTGGTGGGTGAATTGGCTGGCCAACCTCAGCAATACAGTGAGTCTCTCTTCCTTTTCACGGGCTTGCATCTTGGCTGTGGAGAAACTTTCCCAAGAGGTCTGCAAACTCAAAGAAAGTGCTATAGAGACACTGTCCCAGGAGTTCCAGCAATTCAAAAAGGATACGTCCTACACTTTCCACCTGTATGAACGTCAGCTTTTAGGAGCAAGCATCCCTCTGCTCAAGAACGGGGACGTAGTGGATACACACCACGTGCCAGCCTGTGGTTCTACACAGTAATGAATCCTATGACCAGGACCAGAGCGGTCCTGTCTCCAGCCAGGTGGAGGAAAGGGACAATCGGGTTTATTGGACAGTGTGGATTGGATGACCTGGCACGTCAGACCCACAGGAATATAAGGCTCTAGTGGACACCAGTGCACACGGTACCCTAATGCCATCAAGTTATTAAGGGGCAGAAGCCGTCTGTATTTCTGGAGTGGATCCCAACAGGGGATATACGGGGAGATCCCAACAGCTAACTTTATTGGAGGCTGAAGTGAGTCTAACTGGCAACGAGTGGCAAAAGCATCCCATTGTGACTGGCCCCGAGGCTCCGTACGTCCTTGGCGTAGACTACCTCAGGAGAGGGTACTTCAGGGACCCAAAAGGGTACCGGTGGGCTTTTGGCATAGCCGCCTTAAGTACGGAGAAGATTAAGCGGCTGTCTACCTTGCCCAGCCGCTTGGAGGACCCTTCTGTTGTGGGGTTGCTGCGGGTCAAAGAACAGCAGGTTCCAGTCGCTACCACAACAGTGCACCGGCGGCAATATCGCACCCACCGAGACTCCCTGATTCCCACCTGTAAGCTGATTGATGGACTGGAGATGCAAGGAGTGATCAGCAAGACTCACTCACCCTCTAGTAGTCCCACACAGCCAGTGTGAAAGCCTGATGGCAAGTGGAGACTAACAGTGGACTACCGTGGCCTGAACGAAGTCGTGCCACCGCTGAGTGCTGCCTTGCCAGACACACTAGAACTTTCCATATGACCTGGAGTCAAAGGCAGCCAGTATTGTGGGAACGCGTCACAGGTGGAAGGCTGCTGTATGGAGTCCTATACAACAAGTTGCAGAAACTGATGAAGGAGCAGGTGAATTGAGGCAATTTGCAAAGTGAAAGCCGTCCAGCTGGCTTTAGATATTGCCGAAAGAGAAAAGTGGCCAGTTCTCTATCTCTATACTGACTCATGGATGGTAGCAAATGCCCTGTGTGGGGTGTTGGCAGCAATGGAAGGAGAACAACTGGCAGGGCGGAGGCAAACCCATCTGGGCTGCTGCATTGTGGCAAGATATTGCTGCTGGGGTGGAGAACGTTTTTGTAAAAGTATGCCATGTAGATGCTCACGTGCCCAAGAATCGAGCCATCTAAATAAGAACATCTAAATAACCAGCAGGTGCTGGGAGGTGTCTCAGTCTGGGGACGAGAAGGCTAAAGAGAGGGTGCTTGAAGATGCAGCCAGAGCCTCTGTGGCAGTGCCCAGAGCACAGCAGCAGACTGAGCAAAGAAGTGAGAGGGGCAGCAGTTCCTCTGGAGAAGAAAAGGCTTCAGGTCTGCCAGGAAGGGAGTGCTGAGGTTCAGCGTTGAGGTCCCTTTGAGATGCTTCATGAGGAGCTCTTCCCGTGACTGGTCAAGAAGCAATAAAATGTTGAAACCACCACCACCACCTGGTAAAAAGGCTCTCCTCTCCTATTTGGCACTTTGGGGACTGCGTGCGGGCTCGTCTCCCCTTCTGGTTGTTTGAGCCCTGCTGTGCCATCCCCCAGCCCTCAAAAAGGAGTGGCATCTTGACCTGGTTTTGGCTGGGATAGAGGTAATTTTCTTCACAGTGGCTGGTGCGGTGCTGTGTTTTGGATTTGGGGTGACTATATTGCTGATCCCACCCCGATGGTTTAGTTGTGGCAGAACAGCACATACCCGGAGCCAAGGGCTTTTCAGCTTCTCGTGCTGCCCTGCCAGCGAGGAGGCTGGGGGTGCAGCAGGAGCTGGGAGGGGACAGAGCCCGCGCAGGCGACCCAGACTGGCCAAGGGGATATTCCAGACCATACGGCATCGTGCTGAGCAATAAATATGGGGGGAGTTGGCCAGGGAGGTGGGGCCGCTGCTTGGGGTCTGGCTGGGCGTCGGTCAGCAGGAGGTGAACAATGGCATTGGGCATCACTTGCTTTGTACTTTTTTTTTTTAATTATGAATTTTATTATTCTCCCTTCCCTTTCTGTCCTAGTAAACTGTCTTTATCTCAACCCTTGAGTTTTTATCTTCTTTTTTTTTCCCAATTCTCTCCCCTATCCCACTGTGGGGGGTGGAGGGCAGTGCAGTGAGTGAACAGCTCTGTGGGGTTTAGCTGCCTGCCCGCTTCCACCACGAAGCCTTCCGAACCAGTGCCTGCTTTTGGAGTTCCTGATTAGCGTAGTACCAACGTGTCTCTCAGCAGGGCACAATTCTTTGCCTTTCATCTTCTCTTGCAACTTTCCCCTCCTCTGGGCCAGCGCAACAGAGGGCGACTGTTGGAGGCCCCCAAGGTCCTTAGGGCCCGGAGGGGGGACGCCGTCAAGCTGAAGCTCCTTCCCATGGCAACACGGCCACGTTTGGCTACAGGTGTGGGCCAGCATCACAATGGCCATCACAGCGGCCTGCTTATGTCACAGCAGCCACCACCACCGCGCCTTTCCTTCTGGGCCCTATAAATACAGGAGCCTCGCAGCCAGCCCACCACTTGCGAGGCTTCGAGGCTTTCAAGAGCAAAGGATGCTTGGAAGCAAGAGGAGCCAGAGCAGGAAGATGGGTGGCTGCCCATCATTGAGTGCAGCAATGAGTAGGCTGGTGTTGTTCTCAGGCCCAAGGAGGAGGCTGCGTCATAAGAAGAAAAAACGGAATAGGAGGAGGAAGATCAGCTCTCTCACAAGAGCGATGGCCAGCGTCCGTGTGACCAGCACAACGCAGAGCGCGGCTCTGAAGCCAGCAGCGACCAACGCAAGGCCCTGGCATGTCTTTTGGACAAAGAATGCTGTGGGACCACGGCCCGCCAATCGTCCTGCCAACAACCAGGGACACAGGCATGTCCATCTGCCAGCCACCAGGGAGGAGCCCATGGAGGTGGATCCACCACGAGATGCGGAAGAACCCATGGAGGTGGATCCACCGCTGAGAGAACAAGCATGGAGCTACCCTGGAATGTCTTTGGTGTCCACTGTCAGAGCCCAGCAAGAGCAACGCAGGAGTGCCTGGACAGCTCCCTATGCGCGGCGTAGCCTCCGTGCCCACCATTAACTTGGGCAGAACCACCAGACTGGATGTCTTGCAGGCTTGCCTGTAAGACATTGTGTTAATAAATAGTTCTTTTGATAACCGTTGAGGCTTGTGTGAGCTCTTGTTTCCCATCCCCCGTGCCACTTGAAGAAGTGGCATCTCTTCTTCATGGAGCCCTAAGGGAGAGGGGAGGAGGGGACCTGGCTGCTGTACTGGTGTCACAGGAGGAGTCCCTCAGAGGACCACCATGGGCTTGGGGAGGGGGGATGCTGGGAGGTGTCTCAGTCTGGGGATGAGAAGCCCAAACAGTGGGTGCTTGAAGATGCAGCCAGAGCCCCTGTAAGCAGTGCCCAAAGCATAGCAGCAGACTGAGCAAAGAAGTGAGAGGGGCAGCAGTTCCTCTGGAGAAGCGAAAGGCTTCAGGTCTGCCAGGAAGGGAGTGCTGAGGTTCAGCGTTGAGGTCCCTTTGAGATGCTTCATGAGGAGCTCTTCCCAAGACGGGGCAATAAACAAGGAAACAAGAACACCACCACCACCACCACCACCATCTGATAAAGTGCTCTCCTCTCCTATTTGGCACTTTGGGGACTGCGTGCGGGCTTGTCTCCCCTTCTGGTTGTTTGAGCCCTGCTGTGCCATCCCCCAGCCCTCATAAAGGAGTGGCAGCTTGTCCTGGTTTTGGCTGGGATAGAGGTAATTTTCTTCACAGTGGCTGGTGCGGTGCTGTGTTTTGGATTTGGGGTGACAACATTGCTGATCCCACCCCGATGGTTTAGTTGTGGCAGGGCAGCGCATACCCAGAGCCAAGGGCTTTTCAGCTTCTCGTGCTGCCCTGCCAGCGAGGAGGCTGGGGGTGCAGCAGGAGCTGGGAGGGGACAGAGCCCGCACAGGTGACCCAGACTGGCCAAAGGGATATTCCAGGCCATATGGCATCATGCTGAGCAATAAATATGGGGGGAGTTGGCCAGGGAGGTGGGGCCGCTGCTTGGGGTCTGGCTGGGCGTCGGTCAGAGGAGGTGAACCATTGCATTGGGCATCGCTTGCTTTGTATTTTTTTTTTTCATTGTTAATATTATTCTCCCTTCCTTTTCTGTCCTATCAAACTGTCTGTATCTCGACCCACAAAATTTTACTTTTTTTACTCTCTCCCATCCCACTGTTGGAGCTGGGTGGCAATGGATTGAGTGACCAGCTACTCAGTGCGTAGCTGCCTGCCCAGTTCTACCCCAACACTGCTTTTTGTTTCCCAAGACTGGGCACAAAGAGTTGTTCTAATGAGAGTTCTGGCCAAGTTTGTTAAAAGCATTACGTTAGTTTAATATTGCTGGTCACAATGTTGATTTATTTTCTTTAGGCGCTGTTGTGTGTGTTTTCAGAGTGGTGTGATAGAATCCTTAGTTGCTGACTATGTTCCCTGTCATGCTGTTGATCGCTTCTGTGGGCTGGTTAACAGTTATCATTTTACTGTACTGTGCAATGCTGGCCTATGATACGATAGAATGACCAGTCGTGAGACTAATGCGGTGTTTGTATTCCGCATTACTGTCATCTCCGTACTTCAGGAACCATCTTTCCATTAATAACTACACTGTCTACCTTTTGTCCTCAGGGAGCCAATCTATAGGGGTGATAAGGGGGGGATACTGTCCCCCTCTCCTTCACCTTTCCTTTCTCCTTCATGTTCCTCTTTCACGCTTGCCACAATAGCCCTGGGGAATTTTGAATATCCTTTGGATGTTCAAACCTGCGTTTTCCTGTTGCTATACTTCCTGAATGTGTTTCAGGTTTCATTCATAGTTAAACAACTATTTAAGAAAACTACCCATGTATCTGCCCCAAGGCAGGATAGTTATGAGTAGCAGGGTGTGACGGAGGATATGGGCAAGTACCTGGGACAGTGGGCGCCTCCAATATTTTGGAACTTCGCCCCTGGATAAGTGCAAAATCCTGGAAAAAAATAAAAATATTAAAAAATAAAAAATGCCGTCACCTTTGCAGTTCCAGAGAGACATGAATCACTGCTGGGTCCTGGCCCATGCCTGCCAAGCCCTGTTTACCACCCTATTCAGCACCCTCAAGGGGAAGAGAAGGTTTCTGGATCCAACAACAAAATGACAGGCACTGTGGCCACTCCCACAACAGCCCCTGAAGCCACTCCAACCCCTGTGATGGGCCCCACGGCTACGCCAGCCCCCGCAGCAGGCACTGCAGCAGGGCCCGAGAACCAACCCGTGTTGCTATCAGTCACCCCTACATGCAAGACTGAACGATGGATGCAAAAGTTAGCTCATTTAGTAGGGGAAAAATCTCCTGTTAAGAAGGGGAAGGAGGAAGAAGAAGAAGAGGCAGGCTACTCTAAATGAGGGCCATTGTGGGAACAGGAGGAGGAAGAGGAATATATCATAAAAGTGGCAATAACCAGCGCATCCCTATCCCTGGGTGAACTGCGAGACACGCAAAAAGGTTTAGCTGCCATCCAGGCAAGCTCATTATCACCTGGCTGCTCCAAGGCTGGAATAATGGGGACAATAGCCTGGAATTAGAGCGCAAGGAAGGCAAGCAGTTGGGATCCCTTTCTAGGTAAGGGGGCATTGGCAAAGCAATTGGAACAGGGGTACAAGTCTTCACCCTCTGGAGGTGACTCCGGTCAGGCGTGAAGGAAAGGTATCCCTTCAGGGAAGATGTTGTATGTCACCCAGGCAAGTGAACCTCCACGGAGAGGGATATCCAGTACCTGGGGGAATTAGCTGTGCTGGGGGTGATTTATGATGACATAGACAACAAACAAATATCCAGAGATCCAGATGAAGTCAAGTGCATGCGACCCAAGTTGCGGGAGTTTGTATGGAGTGCACTGTCATCATATGCCAACTCATCGGCAGCGATGACATGGAAGGACGGAGAGGAACATGTGGTGGGTGAATTGGCTGGCCAACCTCAGCAATACAGTGAGTCTCTCTTCCTTTTCACGGGCTTGCATCTTGGCTGTGGAGAAACTTTCCCAAGAGGTCTGCAAACTCAAAGAAAGTGCTATAGAGACACTGTCCCAGGAGTTCCAGCAATTCAAAAAGGATACGTCCTACACTTTCCACCTGTATGAACGTCAGCTTTTAGGAGCAAGCATCCCTCTGCTCAAGAACGGGGACGTAGTGGGTACACACCACGTGCCAGCCTGTGGTTCTACACAGTAATGAATCCTATGACCAGGACCAGAGCGGTCCTGTCTCCAGCCAGGTGGAGGAAAGGGACAATCGGGTTTATTGGACAGTGTGGATTGGATGACCTGGCACGTCAGACCCACAGGAATATAAGGCTCTAGTGGACACCAGTGCACACGGTACCCTAATGCCATCAAGTTATTAAGGGGCAGAAGCCGTCTGTATTTCTGGAGTGGATCCCAACAGGGGATATACGGGGAGATCCCAACAGCTAACTTTATTGGAGGCTGAAGTGAGTCTAACTGGCAACGAGTGGCAAAAGCATCCCATTGTGACTGGCCCCGAGGCTCCGTACGTCCTTGGCGTAGACTACCTCAGGAGAGGGTACTTCAGGGACCCAAAAGGGTACCGGTGGGCTTTTGGCATAGCCGCCTTAAGTACGGAGAAGATTAAGCGGCTGTCTACCTTGCCCAGCCGCTTGGAGGACCCTTCTGTTGTGGGGTTGCTGCGGGTCAAAGAACAGCAGGTTCCAGTCGCTACCACAACAGTGCACCGGCGGCAATATCGCACCCACCGAGACTCCCTGATTCCCACCTGTAAGCTGATTGATGGACTGGAGATGCAAGGAGTGATCAGCAAGACTCACTCACCCACACAGCCAGTGTGAAAGCCTGATGGCAAGTGGAGACTAACAGTGGACTACCGTGGCCTGAACGAAGTCGTGCCACCGCTGAGTGCTGCCTTGCCAGACACACTAGAACTTTCCATATGACCTGGAGTCAAAGGCAGCCAGTATTGTGGGAACGCGTCACAGGTGGAAGGCTGCTGTATGGAGTCCTATACAACAAGTTGCAGAAACTGATGAAGGAGCAGGTGAATTGAGGCAATTTGCAAAGTGAAAGCCGTCCAGCTGGCTTTAGATATTGCCGAAAGAGAAAAGTGGCCAGTTCTCTATCTCTATACTGACTCATGGATGGTAGCAAATGCCCTGTGTGGGGTGTTGGCAGCAATGGAAGGAGAACAACTGGCAGGGCGGAGGCAAACCCATCTGGGCTGCTGCATTGTGGCAAGATATTGCTGCTGGGGTGGAGAACGTTTTTGTAAAAGTATGCCATGTAGATGCTCACGTGCCCAAGAATCGAGCCATCTAAATAAGAACATCTAAATAACCAGCAGGTGCTGGGAGGTGTCTCAGTCTGGGGACGAGAAGGCTAAAGAGAGGGTGCTTGAAGATGCAGCCAGAGCCTCTGTGGCAGTGCCCAGAGCACAGCAGCAGACTGAGCAAAGAAGTGAGAGGGGCAGCAGTTCCTCTGGAGAAGAAAAGGCTTCAGGTCTGCCAGGAAGGGAGTGCTGAGGTTCAGCGTTGAGGTCCCTTTGAGATGCTTCATGAGGAGCTCTTCCCGTGACTGGTCAAGAAGCAATAAAATGTTGAAACCACCACCACCACCTGGTAAAAAGGCTCTCCTCTCCTATTTGGCACTTTGGGGACTGCGTGCGGGCTCGTCTCCCCTTCTGGTTGTTTGAGCCCTGCTGTGCCATCCCCCAGCCCTCAAAAAGGAGTGGCATCTTGACCTGGTTTTGGCTGGGATAGAGGTAATTTTCTTCACAGTGGCTGGTGCGGTGCTGTGTTTTGGATTTGGGGTGACTATATTGCTGATCCCACCCCGATGGTTTAGTTGTGGCAGAACAGCACATACCCGGAGCCAAGGGCTTTTCAGCTTCTCGTGCTGCCCTGCCAGCGAGGAGGCTGGGGGTGCAGCAGGAGCTGGGAGGGGACAGAGCCCGCGCAGGCGACCCAGACTGGCCAAGGGGATATTCCAGACCATACGGCATCGTGCTGAGCAATAAATATGGGGGGAGTTGGCCAGGGAGGTGGGGCCGCTGCTTGGGGTCTGGCTGGGCGTCGGTCAGCAGGAGGTGAACAATGGCATTGGGCATCACTTGCTTTGTACTTTTTTTTTTTAATTATGAATTTTATTATTCTCCCTTCCCTTTCTGTCCTAGTAAACTGTCTTTATCTCAACCCTTGAGTTTTTATCTTCTTTTTTTTTCCCAATTCTCTCCCCTATCCCACTGTGGGGGGTGGAGGGCAGTGCAGTGAGTGAACAGCTCTGTGGGGTTTAGCTGCCTGCCCGCTTCCACCACGAAGCCTTCCGAACCAGTGCCTGCTTTTGGAGTTCCTGATTAGCATAGTACCAACGTGTCTCTCAGCAGGGCACAATTCTTTGCCTTTCATCTTCTCTTGCAACTTTCCCCTCCTCTGGGCCAGCGCAACAGAGGGCGACTGTTGGAGGCCCCCAAGGTCCTTAGGGCCCGGAGGGGGGACGCCGTCAAGCTGAAGCTCCTTCCCATGGCAACACGGCCACGTTTGGCTACAGGTGTGGGCCAGCATCACAATGGCCATCACAGCGGCCTGCTTATGTCACAGCAGCCACCACCACCGCGCCTTTCCTTCTGGGCCCTATAAATACAGGAGCCTCGCAGCCAGCCCACCACTTGCGAGGCTTCGAGGCTTTCAAGAGCAAAGGATGCTTGGAAGCAAGAGGAGCCAGAGCAGGAAGATGGGTGGCTGCCCATCATTGAGTGCAGCAATGAGTAGGCTGGTGTTGTTCTCAGGCCCAAGGAGGAGGCTGCGTCATAAGAAGAAAAAACGGAATAGGAGGAGGAAGATCAGCTCTCTCACAAGAGCGATGGCCAGCGTCCGTGTGACCAGCACAACGCAGAGCGCGGCTCTGAAGCCAGCAGCGACCAACGCAAGGCCCTGGCATGTCTTTTGGACAAAGAATGCTGTGGGACCACGGCCCGCCAATCGTCCTGCCAACAACCAGGGACACAGGCATGTCCATCTGCCAGCCACCAGGGAGGAGCCCATGGAGGTGGATCCACCACGAGATGCGGAAGAACCCATGGAGGTGGATCCACCGCTGAGAGAACAAGCATGGAGCTACCCTGGAATGTCTTTGGTGTCCACTGTCAGAGCCCAGCAAGAGCAACGCAGGAGTGCCTGGACAGCTCCCTATGCGCGGCGTAGCCTCCGTGCCCACCATTAACTTGGGCAGAACCACCAGACTGGATGTCTTGCAGGCTTGCCTGTAAGACATTGTGTTAATAAATAGTTCTTTTGATAACTGTTGAGGCTTGTGTGAGCTCTTGTTTCCCATCCCCCGTGCCACTTGAAGAAGTGGCATCTCTTCTTCATGGAGCCCTAAGGGAGAGGGGAGGAGGGGACCTGGCTGCTGTACTGGTGTCACAGGAGGAGTCCCTCAGAGGACCACCATGGGCTTGGGGAGGGGGGATGCTGGGAGGTGTCTCAGTCTGGGGATGAGAAGCCCAAACAGTGGGTGCTTGAAGATGCAGCCAGAGCCCCTGTAAGCAGTGCCCAAAGCATAGCAGCAGACTGAGCAAAGAAGTGAGAGGGGCAGCAGTTCCTCTGGAGAAGCGAAAGGCTTCAGGTCTGCCAGGAAGGGAGTGCTGAGGTTCAGCGTTGAGGTCCCTTTGAGATGCTTCATGAGGAGCTCTTCCCAAGACGGGGCAATAAACAAGGAAACAAGAACACCACCACCACCACCACCACCATCTGATAAAGTGCTCTCCTCTCCTATTTGGCACTTTGGGGACTGCGTGCGGGCTTGTCTCCCCTTCTGGTTGTTTGAGCCCTGCTGTGCCATCCCCCAGCCCTCATAAAGGAGTGGCAGCTTGTCCTGGTTTTGGCTGGGATAGAGGTAATTTTCTTCACAGTGGCTGGTGCGGTGCTGTGTTTTGGATTTGGGGTGACAACATTGCTGATCCCACCCCGATGGTTTAGTTGTGGCAGGGCAGCGCATACCCAGAGCCAAGGGCTTTTCAGCTTCTCGTGCTGCCCTGCCAGCGAGGAGGCTGGGGGTGCAGCAGGAGCTGGGAGGGGACAGAGCCCGCACAGGTGACCCAGACTGGCCAAAGGGATATTCCAGGCCATATGGCATCATGCTGAGCAATAAATATGGGGGGAGTTGGCCAGGGAGGTGGGGCCGCTGCTTGGGGTCTGGCTGGGCGTCGGTCAGAGGAGGTGAACCATTGCATTGGGCATCGCTTGCTTTGTATTTTTTTTTTTCATTGTTAATATTATTCTCCCTTCCTTTTCTGTCCTATCAAACTGTCTGTATCTCGACCCACAAAATTTTACTTTTTTTACTCTCTCCCATCCCACTGTTGGAGCTGGGTGGCAATGGATTGAGTGACCAGCTACTCAGTGCGTAGCTGCCTGCCCAGTTCTACCCCAACACTGCTTTTTGTTTCCCAAGACTGAGCACAAAGAGTTGTTCTAATGAGAGTTCTGGCCAAGTTTGTTAAAAGCATTACGTTAGTTTAATATTGCTGGTCACAATGTTGATTTATTTTCTTTAGGCGCTGTTGTGTGTGTTTTCAGAGTGGTGTGATAGAATCCTTAGTTGCTGACTATGTTCCCTGTCATGCTGTTGATCGCTTCTGTGGGCTGGTTAACAGTTATCATTTTACTGTACTGTGCAATGCTGGCCTATGATACGATAGAATGACCAGTCGTGAGACTAATGCGGTGTTTGTATTCCGCATTACTGTCATCTCCGTACTTCAGGAACCATCTTTCCATTAATAACTACACTGTCTACCTTTTGTCCTCAGGGAGCCAATCTATAGGGGTGATAAGGGGGGGATACTGTCCCCCTCTCCTTCACCTTTCCTTTCTCCTTCATGTTCCTCTTTCACGCTTGCCACAATAGCCCTGGGGAATTTTGAATATCCTTTGGATGTTCAAACCTGCGTTTTCCTGTTGCTATACTTCCTGAATGTGTTTCAGGTTTCATTCATAGTTAAACAACTATTTAAGAAAACTACCCATGTATCTGCCCCAAGGCAGGATAGTTATGAGTAGCAGGGTGTGACGGAGGATATGGGCAAGTACCTGGGACAGTGGGCGCCTCCAATATTTTGGAACTTCGCCCCTGGATAAGTGCAAAATCCTGGAAAAAAATAAAAATATTAAAAAATAAAAAATGCCGTCACCTTTGCAGTTCCAGAGAGACATGAATCACTGCTGGGTCCTGGCCCATGCCTGCCAAGCCCTGTTTACCACCCTATTCAGCACCCTCAAGGGGAAGAGAAGGTTTCTGGATCCAACAACAAAATGACAGGCACTGTGGCCACTCCCACAACAGCCCCTGAAGCCACTCCAACCCCTGTGATGGGCCCCACGGCTACGCCAGCCCCCGCAGCAGGCACTGCAGCAGGGCCCGAGAACCAACCCGTGTTGCTATCAGTCACCCCTACATGCAAGACTGAACGATGGATGCAAAAGTTAGCTCATTTAGTAGGGGAAAAATCTCCTGTTAAGAAGGGGAAGGAGGAAGAAGAAGAAGAGGCAGGCTACTCTAAATGAGGGCCATTGTGGGAACAGGAGGAGGAAGAGGAATATATCATAAAAGTGGCAATAACCAGCGCATCCCTATCCCTGGGTGAACTGCGAGACACGCAAAAAGGTTTAGCTGCCATCCAGGCAAGCTCATTATCACCTGGCTGCTCCAAGGCTGGAATAATGGGGACAATAGCCTGGAATTAGAGCGCAAGGAAGGCAAGCAGTTGGGATCCCTTTCTAGGTAAGGGGGCATTGGCAAAGCAATTGGAACAGGGGTACAAGTCTTCACCCTCTGGAGGTGACTCCGGTCAGGCGTGAAGGAAAGGTATCCCTTCAGGGAAGATGTTGTATGTCACCCAGGCAAGTGAACCTCCACGGAGAGGGATATCCAGTACCTGGGGGAATTAGCTGTGCTGGGGGTGATTTATGATGACATAGACAACAAACAAATATCCAAAGATCCAGATGAAGTCAAGTGCATGCGACCCAAGTTGCGGGAGTTTGTATGGAGTGCACTGTCATCATATGCCAACTCATCGGCAGCGATGACATGGAAGGACGGAGAGGAACATGTGGTGGGTGAATTGGCTGGCCAACCTCAGCAATACAGTGAGTCTCTCTTCCTTTTCACGGGCTTGCATCTTGGCTGTGGAGAAACTTTCCCAAGAGGTCTGCAAACTCAAAGAAAGTGCTATAGAGACACTGTCCCAGGAGTTCCAGCAATTCAAAAAGGATACGTCCTACACTTTCCACCTGTATGAACGTCAGCTTTTAGGAGCAAGCATCCCTCTGCTCAAGAACGGGGACGTAGTGGATACACACCACGTGCCAGCCTGTGGTTCTACACAGTAATGAATCCTATGACCAGGACCAGAGCGGTCCTGTCTCCAGCCAGGTGGAGGAAAGGGACAATCGGGTTTATTGGACAGTGTGGATTGGATGACCTGGCACGTCAGACCCACAGGAATATAAGGCTCTAGTGGACACCAGTGCACACGGTACCCTAATGCCATCAAGTTATTAAGGGGCAGAAGCCGTCTGTATTTCTGGAGTGGATCCCAACAGGGGATATACGGGGAGATCCCAACAGCTAACTTTATTGGAGGCTGAAGTGAGTCTAACTGGCAACGAGTGGCAAAAGCATCCCATTGTGACTGGCCCCGAGGCTCCGTACGTCCTTGGCGTAGACTACCTCAGGAGAGGGTACTTCAGGGACCCAAAAGGGTACCGGTGGGCTTTTGGCATAGCCGCCTTAAGTACGGAGAAGATTAAGCGGCTGTCTACCTTGCCCAGCCGCTTGGAGGACCCTTCTGTTGTGGGGTTGCTGCGGGTCAAAGAACAGCAGGTTCCAGTCGCTACCACAACAGTGCACCGGCGGCAATATCGCACCCACCGAGACTCCCTGATTCCCACCTGTAAGCTGATTGATGGACTGGAGATGCAAGGAGTGATCAGCAAGACTCACTCACCCTCTAGTAGTCCCACACAGCCAGTGTGAAAGCCTGATGGCAAGTGGAGACTAACAGTGGACTACCGTGGCCTGAACGAAGTCGTGCCACCGCTGAGTGCTGCCTTGCCAGACACACTAGAACTTTCCATATGACCTGGAGTCAAAGGCAGCCAGTATTGTGGGAACGCGTCACAGGTGGAAGGCTGCTGTATGGAGTCCTATACAACAAGTTGCAGAAACTGATGAAGGAGCAGGTGAATTGAGGCAATTTGCAAAGTGAAAGCCGTCCAGCTGGCTTTAGATATTGCCGAAAGAGAAAAGTGGCCAGTTCTCTATCTCTATACTGACTCATGGATGGTAGCAAATGCCCTGTGTGGGGTGTTGGCAGCAATGGAAGGAGAACAACTGGCAGGGCGGAGGCAAACCCATCTGGGCTGCTGCATTGTGGCAAGATATTGCTGCTGGGGTGGAGAACGTTTTTGTAAAAGTATGCCATGTAGATGCTCACGTGCCCAAGAATCGAGCCATCTAAATAAGAACATCTAAATAACCAGCAGGTGCTGGGAGGTGTCTCAGTCTGGGGACGAGAAGGCTAAAGAGAGGGTGCTTGAAGATGCAGCCAGAGCCTCTGTGGCAGTGCCCAGAGCACAGCAGCAGACTGAGCAAAGAAGTGAGAGGGGCAGCAGTTCCTCTGGAGAAGAAAAGGCTTCAGGTCTGCCAGGAAGGGAGTGCTGAGGTTCAGCGTTGAGGTCCCTTTGAGATGCTTCATGAGGAGCTCTTCCCGTGACTGGTCAAGAAGCAATAAAATGTTGAAACCACCACCACCACCTGGTAAAAAGGCTCTCCTCTCCTATTTGGCACTTTGGGGACTGCGTGCGGGCTCGTCTCCCCTTCTGGTTGTTTGAGCCCTGCTGTGCCATCCCCCAGCCCTCAAAAAGGAGTGGCATCTTGACCTGGTTTTGGCTGGGATAGAGGTAATTTTCTTCACAGTGGCTGGTGCGGTGCTGTGTTTTGGATTTGGGGTGACTATATTGCTGATCCCACCCCGATGGTTTAGTTGTGGCAGAACAGCACATACCCGGAGCCAAGGGCTTTTCAGCTTCTCGTGCTGCCCTGCCAGCGAGGAGGCTGGGGGTGCAGCAGGAGCTGGGAGGGGACAGAGCCCGCGCAGGCGACCCAGACTGGCCAAGGGGATATTCCAGACCATACGGCATCGTGCTGAGCAATAAATATGGGGGGAGTTGGCCAGGGAGGTGGGGCCGCTGCTTGGGGTCTGGCTGGGCGTCGGTCAGCAGGAGGTGAACAATGGCATTGGGCATCACTTGCTTTGTACTTTTTTTTTTTAATTATGAATTTTATTATTCTCCCTTCCCTTTCTGTCCTAGTAAACTGTCTTTATCTCAACCCTTGAGTTTTTATCTTCTTTTTTTTTCCCAATTCTCTCCCCTATCCCACTGTGGGGGGTGGAGGGCAGTGCAGTGAGTGAACAGCTCTGTGGGGTTTAGCTGCCTGCCCGCTTCCACCACGAAGCCTTCCGAACCAGTGCCTGCTTTTGGAGTTCCTGATTAGCGTAGTACCAACGTGTCTCTCAGCAGGGCACAATTCTTTGCCTTTCATCTTCTCTTGCAACTTTCCCCTCCTCTGGGCCAGCGCAACAGAGGGCGACTGTTGGAGGCCCCCAAGGTCCTTAGGGCCCGGAGGGGGGACGCCGTCAAGCTGAAGCTCCTTCCCATGGCAACACGGCCACGTTTGGCTACAGGTGTGGGCCAGCATCACAATGGCCATCACAGCGGCCTGCTTATGTCACAGCAGCCACCACCACCGCGCCTTTCCTTCTGGGCCCTATAAATACAGGAGCCTCGCAGCCAGCCCACCACTTGCGAGGCTTCGAGGCTTTCAAGAGCAAAGGATGCTTGGAAGCAAGAGGAGCCAGAGCAGGAAGATGGGTGGCTGCCCATCATTGAGTGCAGCAATGAGTAGGCTGGTGTTGTTCTCAGGCCCAAGGAGGAGGCTGCGTCATAAGAAGAAAAAACGGAATAGGAGGAGGAAGATCAGCTCTCTCACAAGAGCGATGGCCAGCGTCCGTGTGACCAGCACAACGCAGAGCGCGGCTCTGAAGCCAGCAGCGACCAACGCAAGGCCCTGGCATGTCTTTTGGACAAAGAATGCTGTGGGACCACGGCCCGCCAATCGTCCTGCCAACAACCAGGGACACAGGCATGTCCATCTGCCAGCCACCAGGGAGGAGCCCATGGAGGTGGATCCACCACGAGATGCGGAAGAACCCATGGAGGTGGATCCACCGCTGAGAGAACAAGCATGGAGCTACCCTGGAATGTCTTTGGTGTCCACTGTCAGAGCCCAGCAAGAGCAACGCAGGAGTGCCTGGACAGCTCCCTATGCGCGGCGTAGCCTCCGTGCCCACCATTAACTTGGGCAGAACCACCAGACTGGATGTCTTGCAGGCTTGCCTGTAAGACATTGTGTTAATAAATAGTTCTTTTGATAACCGTTGAGGCTTGTGTGAGCTCTTGTTTCCCATCCCCCGTGCCACTTGAAGAAGTGGCATCTCTTCTTCATGGAGCCCTAAGGGAGAGGGGAGGAGGGGACCTGGCTGCTGTACTGGTGTCACAGGAGGAGTCCCTCAGAGGACCACCATGGGCTTGGGGAGGGGGGATGCTGGGAGGTGTCTCAGTCTGGGGATGAGAAGCCCAAACAGTGGGTGCTTGAAGATGCAGCCAGAGCCCCTGTAAGCAGTGCCCAAAGCATAGCAGCAGACTGAGCAAAGAAGTGAGAGGGGCAGCAGTTCCTCTGGAGAAGCGAAAGGCTTCAGGTCTGCCAGGAAGGGAGTGCTGAGGTTCAGCGTTGAGGTCCCTTTGAGATGCTTCATGAGGAGCTCTTCCCAAGACGGGGCAATAAACAAGGAAACAAGAACACCACCACCACCACCACCACCATCTGATAAAGTGCTCTCCTCTCCTATTTGGCACTTTGGGGACTGCGTGCGGGCTTGTCTCCCCTTCTGGTTGTTTGAGCCCTGCTGTGCCATCCCCCAGCCCTCATAAAGGAGTGGCAGCTTGTCCTGGTTTTGGCTGGGATAGAGGTAATTTTCTTCACAGTGGCTGGTGCGGTGCTGTGTTTTGGATTTGGGGTGACAACATTGCTGATCCCACCCCGATGGTTTAGTTGTGGCAGGGCAGCGCATACCCAGAGCCAAGGGCTTTTCAGCTTCTCGTGCTGCCCTGCCAGCGAGGAGGCTGGGGGTGCAGCAGGAGCTGGGAGGGGACAGAGCCCGCACAGGTGACCCAGACTGGCCAAAGGGATATTCCAGGCCATATGGCATCATGCTGAGCAATAAATATGGGGGGAGTTGGCCAGGGAGGTGGGGCCGCTGCTTGGGGTCTGGCTGGGCGTCGGTCAGAGGAGGTGAACCATTGCATTGGGCATCGCTTGCTTTGTATTTTTTTTTTTCATTGTTAATATTATTCTCCCTTCCTTTTCTGTCCTATCAAACTGTCTGTATCTCGACCCACAAAATTTTACTTTTTTTACTCTCTCCCATCCCACTGTTGGAGCTGGGTGGCAATGGATTGAGTGACCAGCTACTCAGTGCGTAGCTGCCTGCCCAGTTCTACCCCAACACTGCTTTTTGTTTCCCAAGACTGGGCACAAAGAGTTGTTCTAATGAGAGTTCTGGCCAAGTTTGTTAAAAGCATTACGTTAGTTTAATATTGCTGGTCACAATGTTGATTTATTTTCTTTAGGCGCTGTTGTGTGTGTTTTCAGAGTGGTGTGATAGAATCCTTAGTTGCTGACTATGTTCCCTGTCATGCTGTTGATCGCTTCTGTGGGCTGGTTAACAGTTATCATTTTACTGTACTGTGCAATGCTGGCCTATGATACGATAGAATGACCAGTCGTGAGACTAATGCGGTGTTTGTATTCCGCATTACTGTCATCTCCGTACTTCAGGAACCATCTTTCCATTAATAACTACACTGTCTACCTTTTGTCCTCAGGGAGCCAATCTATAGGGGTGATAAGGGGGGGATACTGTCCCCCTCTCCTTCACCTTTCCTTTCTCCTTCATGTTCCTCTTTCACGCTTGCCACAATAGCCCTGGGGAATTTTGAATATCCTTTGGATGTTCAAACCTGCGTTTTCCTGTTGCTATACTTCCTGAATGTGTTTCAGGTTTCATTCATAGTTAAACAACTATTTAAGAAAACTACCCATGTATCTGCCCCAAGGCAGGATAGTTATGAGTAGCAGGGTGTGACGGAGGATATGGGCAAGTACCTGGGACAGTGGGCGCCTCCAATATTTTGGAACTTCGCCCCTGGATAAGTGCAAAATCCTGGAAAAAAATAAAAATATTAAAAAATAAAAAATGCCGTCACCTTTGCAGTTCCAGAGAGACATGAATCACTGCTGGGTCCTGGCCCATGCCTGCCAAGCCCTGTTTACCACCCTATTCAGCACCCTCAAGGGGAAGAGAAGGTTTCTGGATCCAACAACAAAATGACAGGCACTGTGGCCACTCCCACAACAGCCCCTGAAGCCACTCCAACCCCTGTGATGGGCCCCACGGCTACGCCAGCCCCCGCAGCAGGCACTGCAGCAGGGCCCGAGAACCAACCCGTGTTGCTATCAGTCACCCCTACATGCAAGACTGAACGATGGATGCAAAAGTTAGCTCATTTAGTAGGGGAAAAATCTCCTGTTAAGAAGGGGAAGGAGGAAGAAGAAGAAGAGGCAGGCTACTCTAAATGAGGGCCATTGTGGGAACAGGAGGAGGAAGAGGAATATATCATAAAAGTGGCAATAACCAGCGCATCCCTATCCCTGGGTGAACTGCGAGACACGCAAAAAGGTTTAGCTGCCATCCAGGCAAGCTCATTATCACCTGGCTGCTCCAAGGCTGGAATAATGGGGACAATAGCCTGGAATTAGAGCGCAAGGAAGGCAAGCAGTTGGGATCCCTTTCTAGGTAAGGGGGCATTGGCAAAGCAATTGGAACAGGGGTACAAGTCTTCACCCTCTGGAGGTGACTCCGGTCAGGCGTGAAGGAAAGGTATCCCTTCAGGGAAGATGTTGTATGTCACCCAGGCAAGTGAACCTCCACGGAGAGGGATATCCAGTACCTGGGGGAATTAGCTGTGCTGGGGGTGATTTATGATGACATAGACAACAAACAAATATCCAGAGATCCAGATGAAGTCAAGTGCATGCGACCCAAGTTGCGGGAGTTTGTATGGAGTGCACTGTCATCATATGCCAACTCATCGGCAGCGATGACATGGAAGGACGGAGAGGAACATGTGGTGGGTGAATTGGCTGGCCAACCTCAGCAATACAGTGAGTCTCTCTTCCTTTTCACGGGCTTGCATCTTGGCTGTGGAGAAACTTTCCCAAGAGGTCTGCAAACTCAAAGAAAGTGCTATAGAGACACTGTCCCAGGAGTTCCAGCAATTCAAAAAGGATACGTCCTACACTTTCCACCTGTATGAACGTCAGCTTTTAGGAGCAAGCATCCCTCTGCTCAAGAACGGGGACGTAGTGGGTACACACCACGTGCCAGCCTGTGGTTCTACACAGTAATGAATCCTATGACCAGGACCAGAGCGGTCCTGTCTCCAGCCAGGTGGAGGAAAGGGACAATCGGGTTTATTGGACAGTGTGGATTGGATGACCTGGCACGTCAGACCCACAGGAATATAAGGCTCTAGTGGACACCAGTGCACACGGTACCCTAATGCCATCAAGTTATTAAGGGGCAGAAGCCGTCTGTATTTCTGGAGTGGATCCCAACAGGGGATATACGGGGAGATCCCAACAGCTAACTTTATTGGAGGCTGAAGTGAGTCTAACTGGCAACGAGTGGCAAAAGCATCCCATTGTGACTGGCCCCGAGGCTCCGTACGTCCTTGGCGTAGACTACCTCAGGAGAGGGTACTTCAGGGACCCAAAAGGGTACCGGTGGGCTTTTGGCATAGCCGCCTTAAGTACGGAGAAGATTAAGCGGCTGTCTACCTTGCCCAGCCGCTTGGAGGACCCTTCTGTTGTGGGGTTGCTGCGGGTCAAAGAACAGCAGGTTCCAGTCGCTACCACAACAGTGCACCGGCGGCAATATCGCACCCACCGAGACTCCCTGATTCCCACCTGTAAGCTGATTGATGGACTGGAGATGCAAGGAGTGATCAGCAAGACTCACTCACCCACACAGCCAGTGTGAAAGCCTGATGGCAAGTGGAGACTAACAGTGGACTACCGTGGCCTGAACGAAGTCGTGCCACCGCTGAGTGCTGCCTTGCCAGACACACTAGAACTTTCCATATGACCTGGAGTCAAAGGCAGCCAGTATTGTGGGAACGCGTCACAGGTGGAAGGCTGCTGTATGGAGTCCTATACAACAAGTTGCAGAAACTGATGAAGGAGCAGGTGAATTGAGGCAATTTGCAAAGTGAAAGCCGTCCAGCTGGCTTTAGATATTGCCGAAAGAGAAAAGTGGCCAGTTCTCTATCTCTATACTGACTCATGGATGGTAGCAAATGCCCTGTGTGGGGTGTTGGCAGCAATGGAAGGAGAACAACTGGCAGGGCGGAGGCAAACCCATCTGGGCTGCTGCATTGTGGCAAGATATTGCTGCTGGGGTGGAGAACGTTTTTGTAAAAGTATGCCATGTAGATGCTCACGTGCCCAAGAATCGAGCCATCTAAATAAGAACATCTAAATAACCAGCAGGTGCTGGGAGGTGTCTCAGTCTGGGGACGAGAAGGCTAAAGAGAGGGTGCTTGAAGATGCAGCCAGAGCCTCTGTGGCAGTGCCCAGAGCACAGCAGCAGACTGAGCAAAGAAGTGAGAGGGGCAGCAGTTCCTCTGGAGAAGAAAAGGCTTCAGGTCTGCCAGGAAGGGAGTGCTGAGGTTCAGCGTTGAGGTCCCTTTGAGATGCTTCATGAGGAGCTCTTCCCGTGACTGGTCAAGAAGCAATAAAATGTTGAAACCACCACCACCACCTGGTAAAAAGGCTCTCCTCTCCTATTTGGCACTTTGGGGACTGCGTGCGGGCTCGTCTCCCCTTCTGGTTGTTTGAGCCCTGCTGTGCCATCCCCCAGCCCTCAAAAAGGAGTGGCATCTTGACCTGGTTTTGGCTGGGATAGAGGTAATTTTCTTCACAGTGGCTGGTGCGGTGCTGTGTTTTGGATTTGGGGTGACTATATTGCTGATCCCACCCCGATGGTTTAGTTGTGGCAGAACAGCACATACCCGGAGCCAAGGGCTTTTCAGCTTCTCGTGCTGCCCTGCCAGCGAGGAGGCTGGGGGTGCAGCAGGAGCTGGGAGGGGACAGAGCCCGCGCAGGCGACCCAGACTGGCCAAGGGGATATTCCAGACCATACGGCATCGTGCTGAGCAATAAATATGGGGGGAGTTGGCCAGGGAGGTGGGGCCGCTGCTTGGGGTCTGGCTGGGCGTCGGTCAGCAGGAGGTGAACAATGGCATTGGGCATCACTTGCTTTGTACTTTTTTTTTTTAATTATGAATTTTATTATTCTCCCTTCCCTTTCTGTCCTAGTAAACTGTCTTTATCTCAACCCTTGAGTTTTTATCTTCTTTTTTTTTCCCAATTCTCTCCCCTATCCCACTGTGGGGGGTGGAGGGCAGTGCAGTGAGTGAACAGCTCTGTGGGGTTTAGCTGCCTGCCCGCTTCCACCACGAAGCCTTCCGAACCAGTGCCTGCTTTTGGAGTTCCTGATTAGCATAGTACCAACGTGTCTCTCAGCAGGGCACAATTCTTTGCCTTTCATCTTCTCTTGCAACTTTCCCCTCCTCTGGGCCAGCGCAACAGAGGGCGACTGTTGGAGGCCCCCAAGGTCCTTAGGGCCCGGAGGGGGGACGCCGTCAAGCTGAAGCTCCTTCCCATGGCAACACGGCCACGTTTGGCTACAGGTGTGGGCCAGCATCACAATGGCCATCACAGCGGCCTGCTTATGTCACAGCAGCCACCACCACCGCGCCTTTCCTTCTGGGCCCTATAAATACAGGAGCCTCGCAGCCAGCCCACCACTTGCGAGGCTTCGAGGCTTTCAAGAGCAAAGGATGCTTGGAAGCAAGAGGAGCCAGAGCAGGAAGATGGGTGGCTGCCCATCATTGAGTGCAGCAATGAGTAGGCTGGTGTTGTTCTCAGGCCCAAGGAGGAGGCTGCGTCATAAGAAGAAAAAACGGAATAGGAGGAGGAAGATCAGCTCTCTCACAAGAGCGATGGCCAGCGTCCGTGTGACCAGCACAACGCAGAGCGCGGCTCTGAAGCCAGCAGCGACCAACGCAAGGCCCTGGCATGTCTTTTGGACAAAGAATGGGGTGGGACCACGGCCCGCCAATCGTCCTGCCAACAACCAGGGACACAGGCATGTCCATCTGCCAGCCACCAGGGAGGAGCCCATGGAGGTGGATCCACCACGAGATGCGGAAGAACCCATGGAGGTGGATCCACCGCTGAGAGAACAAGCATGGAGCTACCCTGGAATGTCTTTGGTGTCCACTGTCAGAGCCCAGCAAGAGCAACGCAGGAGTGCCTGGACAGCTCCCTATGCGCGGCGTAGCCTCCGTGCCCACCATTAACTTGGGCAGAACCACCAGACTGGATGTCTTGCAGGCTTGCCTGTAAGACATTGTGTTAATAAATAGTTCTTTTGATAACTGTTGAGGCTTGTGTGAGCTCTTGTTTCCCATCCCCCGTGCCACTTGAAGAAGTGGCATCTCTTCTTCATGGAGCCCTAAGGGAGAGGGGAGGAGGGGACCTGGCTGCTGTACTGGTGTCACAGGAGGAGTCCCTCAGAGGACCACCATGGGCTTGGGGAGGGGGGATGCTGGGAGGTGTCTCAGTCTGGGGATGAGAAGCCCAAACAGTGGGTGCTTGAAGATGCAGCCAGAGCCCCTGTAAGCAGTGCCCAAAGCATAGCAGCAGACTGAGCAAAGAAGTGAGAGGGGCAGCAGTTCCTCTGGAGAAGCGAAAGGCTTCAGGTCTGCCAGGAAGGGAGTGCTGAGGTTCAGCGTTGAGGTCCCTTTGAGATGCTTCATGAGGAGCTCTTCCCAAGACGGGGCAATAAACAAGGAAACAAGAACACCACCACCACCACCACCACCATCTGATAAAGTGCTCTCCTCTCCTATTTGGCACTTTGGGGACTGCGTGCGGGCTCGTCTCCCCTTCTGGTTGTTTGAGCCCTGCTGTGCCATCCCCCAGCCCTCATAAAGGAGTGGCAGCTTGTCCTGGTTTTGGCTGGGATAGAGGTAATTTTCTTCACAGTGGCTGGTGCGGTGCTGTGTTTTGGATTTGGGGTGACAACATTGCTGATCCCACCCCGATGGTTTAGTTGTGGCAGGGCAGCGCATACCCAGAGCCAAGGGCTTTTCAGCTTCTCGTGCTGCCCTGCCAGCGAGGAGGCTGGGGGTGCAGCAGGAGCTGGGAGGGGACAGAGCCCGCACAGGTGACCCAGACTGGCCAAAGGGATATTCCAGGCCATATGGCATCATGCTGAGCAATAAATATGGGGGGAGTTGGCCAGGGAGGTGGGGCCGCTGCTTGGGGTCTGGCTGGGCGTCGGTCAGCAGGAGTTGAACCATTCATTGGGCATCGCTTGCTTTGTATTTTTTTTTTCATTGTTAATATTATTCTCCCTTCCTTTTCTGTCCTATCAAACTGTCTGTATCTCGACCCACAAAATTTTACTTTTTTTACTCTCTCCCATCCCACTGTTGGAGCTGGGTGGCAATGGATTGAGTGACCAGCTACTCAGTGCGTAGCTGCCTGCCCAGTTCTACCCCAACACTGCTTTTTGTTTCCCAAGACTGAGCACAAAGAGTTGTTCTAATGAGAGTTCTGGCCAAGTTTGTTAAAAGCATTACGTTAGTTTAATATTGCTGGTCACAATGTTGATTTATTTTCTTTAGGCGCTGTTGTGTGTGTTTTCAGAGTGGTGTGATAGAATCCTTAGTTGCTGACTATGTTCCCTGTCATGCTGTTGATCGCTTCTGTGGGCTGGTTAACAGTTATCATTTTACTGTACTGTGCAATGCTGGCCTATGATACGATAGAATGACCAGTCGTGAGACTAATGCGGTGTTTGTATTCCGCATTACTGTCATCTCCGTACTTCAGGAACCATCTTTCCATTAATAACTACACTGTCTACCTTTTGTCCTCAGGGAGCCAATCTATAGGGGTGATAAGGGGGGGATACTGTCCCCCTCTCCTTCACCTTTCCTTTCTCCTTCATGTTCCTCTTTCACGCTTGCCACAATAGCCCTGGGGAATTTTGAATATCCTTTGGATGTTCAAACCTGCGTTTTCCTGTTGCTATACTTCCTGAATGTGTTTCAGGTTTCATTCATAGTTAAACAACTATTTAAGAAAACTACCCATGTATCTGCCCCAAGGCAGGATAGTTATGAGTAGCAGGGTGTGACGGAGGATATGGGCAAGTACCTGGGACAGTGGGCGCCTCCAATATTTTGGAACTTCGCCCCTGGATAAGTGCAAAATCCTGGAAAAAAATAAAAATATTAAAAAATAAAAAATGCCGTCACCTTTGCAGTTCCAGAGAGACATGAATCACTGCTGGGTCCTGGCCCATGCCTGCCAAGCCCTGTTTACCACCCTATTCAGCACCCTCAAGGGGAAGAGAAGGTTTCTGGATCCAACAACAAAATGACAGGCACTGTGGCCACTCCCACAACAGCCCCTGAAGCCACTCCAACCCCTGTGATGGGCCCCACGGCTACGCCAGCCCCCGCAGCAGGCACTGCAGCAGGGCCCGAGAACCAACCCGTGTTGCTATCAGTCACCCCTACATGCAAGACTGAACGATGGATGCAAAAGTTAGCTCATTTAGTAGGGGAAAAATCTCCTGTTAAGAAGGGGAAGGAGGAAGAAGAAGAAGAGGCAGGCTACTCTAAATGAGGGCCATTGTGGGAACAGGAGGAGGAAGAGGAATATATCATAAAAGTGGCAATAACCAGCGCATCCCTATCCCTGGGTGAACTGCGAGACACGCAAAAAGGTTTAGCTGCCATCCAGGCAAGCTCATTATCACCTGGCTGCTCCAAGGCTGGAATAATGGGGACAATAGCCTGGAATTAGAGCGCAAGGAAGGCAAGCAGTTGGGATCCCTTTCTAGGTAAGGGGGCATTGGCAAAGCAATTGGAACAGGGGTACAAGTCTTCACCCTCTGGAGGTGACTCCGGTCAGGCGTGAAGGAAAGGTATCCCTTCAGGGAAGATGTTGTATGTCACCCAGGCAAGTGAACCTCCACGGAGAGGGATATCCAGTACCTGGGGGAATTAGCTGTGCTGGGGGTGATTTATGATGACATAGACAACAAACAAATATCCAAAGATCCAGATGAAGTCAAGTGCATGCGACCCAAGTTGCGGGAGTTTGTATGGAGTGCACTGTCATCATATGCCAACTCATCGGCAGCGATGACATGGAAGGACGGAGAGGAACATGTGGTGGGTGAATTGGCTGGCCAACCTCAGCAATACAGTGAGTCTCTCTTCCTTTTCACGGGCTTGCATCTTGGCTGTGGAGAAACTTTCCCAAGAGGTCTGCAAACTCAAAGAAAGTGCTATAGAGACACTGTCCCAGGAGTTCCAGCAATTCAAAAAGGATACGTCCTACACTTTCCACCTGTATGAACGTCAGCTTTTAGGAGCAAGCATCCCTCTGCTCAAGAACGGGGACGTAGTGGGTACACACCACGTGCCAGCCTGTGGTTCTACACAGTAATGAATCCTATGACCAGGACCAGAGCGGTCCTGTCTCCAGCCAGGTGGAGGAAAGGGACAATCGGGTTTATTGGACAGTGTGGATTGGATGACCTGGCACGTCAGACCCACAGGAATATAAGGCTCTAGTGGACACCAGTGCACACGGTACCCTAATGCCATCAAGTTATTAAGGGGCAGAAGCCGTCTGTATTTCTGGAGTGGATCCCAACAGGGGATATACGGGGAGATCCCAACAGCTAACTTTATTGGAGGCTGAAGTGAGTCTAACTGGCAACGAGTGGCAAAAGCATCCCATTGTGACTGGCCCCGAGGCTCCGTACGTCCTTGGCGTAGACTACCTCAGGAGAGGGTACTTCAGGGACCCAAAAGGGTACCGGTGGGCTTTTGGCATAGCCGCCTTAAGTACGGAGAAGATTAAGCGGCTGTCTACCTTGCCCAGCCGCTTGGAGGACCCTTCTGTTGTGGGGTTGCTGCGGGTCAAAGAACAGCAGGTTCCAGTCGCTACCACAACAGTGCACCGGCGGCAATATCGCACCCACCGAGACTCCCTGATTCCCACCTGTAAGCTGATTGATGGACTGGAGATGCAAGGAGTGATCAGCAAGACTCACTCACCCACACAGCCAGTGTGAAAGCCTGATGGCAAGTGGAGACTAACAGTGGACTACCGTGGCCTGAACGAAGTCGTGCCACCGCTGAGTGCTGCCTTGCCAGACACACTAGAACTTTCCATATGACCTGGAGTCAAAGGCAGCCAGTATTGTGGGAACGCGTCACAGGTGGAAGGCTGCTGTATGGAGTCCTATACAACAAGTTGCAGAAACTGATGAAGGAGCAGGTGAATTGAGGCAATTTGCAAAGTGAAAGCCGTCCAGCTGGCTTTAGATATTGCCGAAAGAGAAAAGTGGCCAGTTCTCTATCTCTATACTGACTCATGGATGGTAGCAAATGCCCTGTGTGGGGTGTTGGCAGCAATGGAAGGAGAACAACTGGCAGGGCGGAGGCAAACCCATCTGGGCTGCTGCATTGTGGCAAGATATTGCTGCTGGGGTGGAGAACGTTTTTGTAAAAGTATGCCATGTAGATGCTCACGTGCCCAAGAATCGAGCCATCTAAATAAGAACATCTAAATAACCAGCAGGTGCTGGGAGGTGTCTCAGTCTGGGGACGAGAAGGCTAAAGAGAGGGTGCTTGAAGATGCAGCCAGAGCCTCTGTGGCAGTGCCCAGAGCACAGCAGCAGACTGAGCAAAGAAGTGAGAGGGGCAGCAGTTCCTCTGGAGAAGAAAAGGCTTCAGGTCTGCCAGGAAGGGAGTGCTGAGGTTCAGCGTTGAGGTCCCTTTGAGATGCTTCATGAGGAGCTCTTCCCGTGACTGGTCAAGAAGCAATAAAATGTTGAAACCACCACCACCACCTGGTAAAAAGGCTCTCCTCTCCTATTTGGCACTTTGGGGACTGCGTGCGGGCTCGTCTCCCCTTCTGGTTGTTTGAGCCCTGCTGTGCCATCCCCCAGCCCTCAAAAAGGAGTGGCATCTTGACCTGGTTTTGGCTGGGATAGAGGTAATTTTCTTCACAGTGGCTGGTGCGGTGCTGTGTTTTGGATTTGGGGTGACTATATTGCTGATCCCACCCCGATGGTTTAGTTGTGGCAGAACAGCACATACCCGGAGCCAAGGGCTTTTCAGCTTCTCGTGCTGCCCTGCCAGCGAGGAGGCTGGGGGTGCAGCAGGAGCTGGGAGGGGACAGAGCCCGCGCAGGCGACCCAGACTGGCCAAGGGGATATTCCAGACCATACGGCATCGTGCTGAGCAATAAATATGGGGGGAGTTGGCCAGGGAGGTGGGGCCGCTGCTTGGGGTCTGGCTGGGCGTCGGTCAGCAGGAGGTGAACAATGGCATTGGGCATCACTTGCTTTGTACTTTTTTTTTTTAATTATGAATTTTATTATTCTCCCTTCCCTTTCTGTCCTAGTAAACTGTCTTTATCTCAACCCTTGAGTTTTTATCTTCTTTTTTTTTCCCAATTCTCTCCCCTATCCCACTGTGGGGGGTGGAGGGCAGTGCAGTGAGTGAACAGCTCTGTGGGGTTTAGCTGCCTGCCCGCTTCCACCACGAAGCCTTCCGAACCAGTGCCTGCTTTTGGAGTTCCTGATTAGCGTAGTACCAACGTGTCTCTCAGCAGGGCACAATTCTTTGCCTTTCATCTTCTCTTGCAACTTTCCCCTCCTCTGGGCCAGCGCAACAGAGGGCGACTGTTGGAGGCCCCCAAGGTCCTTAGGGCCTGGAGGGGGGACGCCGTCAAGCTGAAGCTCCTTCCCATGGCAACACGGCCACGTTTGGCTACAGGTGTGGGCCAGCATCACAATGGCCATCACAGCGGCCTGCTTATGTCACAGCAGCCACCACCACCGCGCCTTTCCTTCTGGGCCCTATAAATACAGGAGCCTCGCAGCCAGCCCACCACTTGCGAGGCTTCGAGGCTTTCAAGAGCAAAGGATGCTTGGAAGCAAGAGGAGCCAGAGCAGGAAGATGGGTGGCTGCCCATCATTGAGTGCAGCAATGAGTAGGCTGGTGTTGTTCTCAGGCCCAAGGAGGAGGCTGCGTCATAAGAAGAAAAAACGGAATAGGAGGAGGAAGATCAGCTCTCTCACAAGAGCGATGGCCAGCGTCCGTGTGACCAGCACAACGCAGAGCGCGGCTCTGAAGCCAGCAGCGACCAACGCAAGGCCCTGGCATGTCTTTTGGACAAAGAATGCTGTGGGACCACGGCCCGCCAATCGTCCTGCCAACAACCAGGGACACAGGCATGTCCATCTGCCAGCCACCAGGGAGGAGCCCATGGAGGTGGATCCACCACGAGATGCGGAAGAACCCATGGAGGTGGATCCACCGCTGAGAGAACAAGCATGGAGCTACCCTGGAATGTCTTTGGTGTCCACTGTCAGAGCCCAGCAAGAGCAACGCAGGAGTGCCTGGACAGCTCCCTATGCGCGGCATAGCCTCCGTGCCCACCATTAACTTGGGCAGAACCACCAGACTGGATGTCTTGCAGGCTTGCCTGTAAGACATTGTGTTAATAAATAGTTCTTTTGATAACCGTTGAGGCTTGTGTGAGCTCTTGTTTCCCATCCCCCGTGCCACTTGAAGAAGTGGCATCTCTTCTTCATGGAGCCCTAAGGGAGAGGGGAGGAGGGGACCTGGCTGCTGTACTGGTGTCACAGGAGGAGTCCCTCAGAGGACCACCATGGGCTTGGGGAGGGGGGATGCTGGGAGGTGTCTCAGTCTGGGGATGAGAAGCCCAAACAGTGGGTGCTTGAAGATGCAGCCAGAGCCCCTGTAAGCAGTGCCCAAAGCATAGCAGCAGACTGAGCAAAGAAGTGAGAGGGGCAGCAGTTCCTCTGGAGAAGCGAAAGGCTTCAGGTCTGCCAGGAAGGGAGTGCTGAGGTTCAGCGTTGAGGTCCCTTTGAGATGCTTCATGAGGAGCTCTTCCCAAGACGGGGCAATAAACAAGGAAACAAGAACACCACCACCACCACCACCACCATCTGATAAAGTGCTCTCCTCTCCTATTTGGCACTTTGGGGACTGCGTGCGGGCTTGTCTCCCCTTCTGGTTGTTTGAGCCCTGCTGTGCCATCCCCCAGCCCTCATAAAGGAGTGGCAGCTTGTCCTGGTTTTGGCTGGGATAGAGGTAATTTTCTTCACAGTGGCTGGTGCGGTGCTGTGTTTTGGATTTGGGGTGACAACATTGCTGATCCCACTCCGATGGTTTAGTTGTGGCAGGGCAGCGCATACCCAGAGCCAAGGGCTTTTCAGCTTCTCGTGCTGCCCTGCCAGCGAGGAGGCTGGGGGTGCAGCAGGAGCTGGGAGGGGACAGAGCCCGCACAGGTGACCCAGACTGGCCAAAGGGATATTCCAGGCCATATGGCATCATGCTGAGCAATAAATATGGGGGGAGTTGGCCAGGGAGGTGGGGCCGCTGCTTGGGGTCTGGCTGGGCGTCGGTCAGCAGGAGTTGAACCATTCATTGGGCATCGCTTGCTTTGTATTTTTTTTTTTCATTGTTAATATTATTCTCCCTTCCTTTTCTGTCCTATCAAACTGTCTGTATCTCGACCCACAAAATTTTACTTTTTTTACTCTCTCCCATCCCACTGTTGGAGCTGGGTGGCAATGGATTGAGTGACCAGCTACTCAGTGCGTAGCTGCCTGCCCAGTTCTACCCCAACACTGCTTTTTGTTTCCCAAGACTGGGCACAAAGAGTTGTTCTAATGAGAGTTCTGGCCAAGTTTGTTAAAAGCATTACGTTAGTTTAATATTGCTGGTCACAATGTTGATTTATTTTCTTTAGGCGCTGTTGTGTGTGTTTTCAGAGTGGTGTGATAGAATCCTTAGTTGCTGACTATGTTCCCTGTCATGCTGTTGATCGCTTCTGTGGGCTGGTTAACAGTTATCATTTTACTGTACTGTGCAATGCTGGCCTATGATACGATAGAATGACCAGTCGTGAGACTAATGCGGTGTTTGTATTCCGCATTACTGTCATCTCCGTACTTCAGGAACCATCTTTCCATTAATAACTACACTGTCTACCTTTTGTCCTCAGGGAGCCAATCTATAGGGGTGATAAGGGGGGGATACTGTCCCCCTCTCCTTCACCTTTCCTTTCTCCTTCATGTTCCTCTTTCACGCTTGCCACAATAGCCCTGGGGAATTTTGAATATCCTTTGGATGTTCAAACCTGCGTTTTCCTGTTGCTATACTTCCTGAATGTGTTTCAGGTTTCATTCATAGTTAAACAACTATTTAAGAAAACTACCCATGTATCTGCCCCAAGGCAGGATAGTTATGAGTAGCAGGGTGTGACGGAGGATATGGGCAAGTACCTGGGACAGTGGGCGCCTCCAATATTTTGGAACTTCGCCCCTGGATAAGTGCAAAATCCTGGAAAAAAATAAAAATATTAAAAAATAAAAAATGCCGTCACCTTTGCAGTTCCAGAGAGACATGAATCACTGCTGGGTCCTGGCCCATGCCTGCCAAGCCCTGTTTACCACCCTATTCAGCACCCTCAAGGGGAAGAGAAGGTTTCTGGATCCAACAACAAAATGACAGGCACTGTGGCCACTCCCACAACAGCCCCTGAAGCCACTCCAACCCCTGTGATGGGCCCCACGGCTACGCCAGCCCCCGCAGCAGGCACTGCAGCAGGGCCCGAGAACCAACCCGTGTTGCTATCAGTCACCCCTACATGCAAGACTGAACGATGGATGCAAAAGTTAGCTCATTTAGTAGGGGAAAAATCTCCTGTTAAGAAGGGGAAGGAGGAAGAAGAAGAAGAGGCAGGCTACTCTAAATGAGGGCCATTGTGGGAACAGGAGGAGGAAGAGGAATATATCATAAAAGTGGCAATAACCAGCGCATCCCTATCCCTGGGTGAACTGCGAGACACGCAAAAAGGTTTAGCTGCCATCCAGGCAAGCTCATTATCACCTGGCTGCTCCAAGGCTGGAATAATGGGGACAATAGCCTGGAATTAGAGCGCAAGGAAGGCAAGCAGTTGGGATCCCTTTCTAGGTAAGGGGGCATTGGCAAAGCAATTGGAACAGGGGTACAAGTCTTCACCCTCTGGAGGTGACTCCGGTCAGGCGTGAAGGAAAGGTATCCCTTCAGGGAAGATGTTGTATGTCACCCAGGCAAGTGAACCTCCACGGAGAGGGATATCCAGTACCTGGGGGAATTAGCTGTGCTGGGGGTGATTTATGATGACATAGACAACAAACAAATATCCAAAGATCCAGATGAAGTCAAGTGCATGCGACCCAAGTTGCGGGAGTTTGTATGGAGTGCACTGTCATCATATGCCAACTCATCGGCAGCGATGACATGGAAGGACGGAGAGGAACATGTGGTGGGTGAATTGGCTGGCCAACCTCAGCAATACAGTGAGTCTCTCTTCCTTTTCACGGGCTTGCATCTTGGCTGTGGAGAAACTTTCCCAAGAGGTCTGCAAACTCAAAGAAAGTGCTATAGAGACACTGTCCCAGGAGTTCCAGCAATTCAAAAAGGATACGTCCTACACTTTCCACCTGTATGAACGTCAGCTTTTAGGAGCAAGCATCCCTCTGCTCAAGAACGGGGACGTAGTGGGTACACACCACGTGCCAGCCTGTGGTTCTACACAGTAATGAATCCTATGACCAGGACCAGAGCGGTCCTGTCTCCAGCCAGGTGGAGGAAAGGGACAATCGGGTTTATTGGACAGTGTGGATTGGATGACCTGGCACGTCAGACCCACAGGAATATAAGGCTCTAGTGGACACCAGTGCACACGGTACCCTAATGCCATCAAGTTATTAAGGGGCAGAAGCCGTCTGTATTTCTGGAGTGGATCCCAACAGGGGATATACGGGGAGATCCCAACAGCTAACTTTATTGGAGGCTGAAGTGAGTCTAACTGGCAACGAGTGGCAAAAGCATCCCATTGTGACTGGCCCCGAGGCTCCGTACGTCCTTGGCGTAGACTACCTCAGGAGAGGGTACTTCAGGGACCCAAAAGGGTACCGGTGGGCTTTTGGCATAGCCGCCTTAAGTACGGAGAAGATTAAGCGGCTGTCTACCTTGCCCAGCCGCTTGGAGGACCCTTCTGTTGTGGGGTTGCTGCGGGTCAAAGAACAGCAGGTTCCAGTCGCTACCACAACAGTGCACCGGCGGCAATATCGCACCCACCGAGACTCCCTGATTCCCACCTGTAAGCTGATTGATGGACTGGAGATGCAAGGAGTGATCAGCAAGACTCACTCACCCTCTAGTAGTCCCACACAGCCAGTGTGAAAGCCTGATGGCAAGTGGAGACTAACAGTGGACTACCGTGGCCTGAACGAAGTCGTGCCACCGCTGAGTGCTGCCTTGCCAGACACACTAGAACTTTCCATATGACCTGGAGTCAAAGGCAGCCAGTATTGTGGGAACGCGTCACAGGTGGAAGGCTGCTGTATGGAGTCCTATACAACAAGTTGCAGAAACTGATGAAGGAGCAGGTGAATTGAGGCAATTTGCAAAGTGAAAGCCGTCCAGCTGGCTTTAGATATTGCCGAAAGAGAAAAGTGGCCAGTTCTCTATCTCTATACTGACTCATGGATGGTAGCAAATGCCCTGTGTGGGGTGTTGGCAGCAATGGAAGGAGAACAACTGGCAGGGCGGAGGCAAACCCATCTGGGCTGCTGCATTGTGGCAAGATATTGCTGCTGGGGTGGAGAACGTTTTTGTAAAAGTATGCCATGTAGATGCTCACGTGCCCAAGAATCGAGCCATCTAAATAAGAACATCTAAATAACCAGCAGGTGCTGGGAGGTGTCTCAGTCTGGGGACGAGAAGGCTAAAGAGAGGGTGCTTGAAGATGCAGCCAGAGCCTCTGTGGCAGTGCCCAGAGCACAGCAGCAGACTGAGCAAAGAAGTGAGAGGGGCAGCAGTTCCTCTGGAGAAGAAAAGGCTTCAGGTCTGCCAGGAAGGGAGTGCTGAGGTTCAGCGTTGAGGTCCCTTTGAGATGCTTCATGAGGAGCTCTTCCCGTGACTGGTCAAGAAGCAATAAAATGTTGAAACCACCACCACCACCTGGTAAAAAGGCTCTCCTCTCCTATTTGGCACTTTGGGGACTGCGTGCGGGCTCGTCTCCCCTTCTGGTTGTTTGAGCCCTGCTGTGCCATCCCCCAGCCCTCAAAAAGGAGTGGCATCTTGACCTGGTTTTGGCTGGGATAGAGGTAATTTTCTTCACAGTGGCTGGTGCGGTGCTGTGTTTTGGATTTGGGGTGACTATATTGCTGATCCCACCCCGATGGTTTAGTTGTGGCAGAACAGCACATACCCGGAGCCAAGGGCTTTTCAGCTTCTCGTGCTGCCCTGCCAGCGAGGAGGCTGGGGGTGCAGCAGGAGCTGGGAGGGGACAGAGCCCGCGCAGGCGACCCAGACTGGCCAAGGGGATATTCCAGACCATACGGCATCGTGCTGAGCAATAAATATGGGGGGAGTTGGCCAGGGAGGTGGGGCCGCTGCTTGGGGTCTGGCTGGGCGTCGGTCAGCAGGAGGTGAACAATGGCATTGGGCATCACTTGCTTTGTACTTTTTTTTTTTAATTATGAATTTTATTATTCTCCCTTCCCTTTCTGTCCTAGTAAACTGTCTTTATCTCAACCCTTGAGTTTTTATCTTCTTTTTTTTTTCCCAATTCTCTCCCCTATCCCACTGTGGGGGGTGGAGGGCAGTGCAGTGAGTGAACAGCTCTGTGGGGTTTAGCTGCCTGCCCGCTTCCACCACGACGCCTTCCGAACCAGTGCCTGCTTTTGGAGTTCCTGATTAGCGTAGTACCAACGTGTCTCTCAGCAGGGCACAATTCTTTGCCTTTCATCTTCTCTTGCAACTTTCCCCTCCTCTGGGCCAGCGCAACAGAGGGCGACTGTTGGAGGCCCCCAAGGTCCTTAGGGCCCGGAGGGGGGACGCCGTCAAGCTGAAGCTCCTTCCCATGGCAACACGGCCACGTTTGGCTACAGGTGTGGGCCAGCATCACAATGGCCATCACAGCGGCCTGCTTATGTCACAGCAGCCACCACCACCGCGCCTTTCCTTCTGGGCCCTATAAATACAGGAGCCTCGCAGCCAGCCCACCACTTGCGAGGCTTCGAGGCTTTCAAGAGCAAAGGATGCTTGGAAGCAAGAGGAGCCAGAGCAGGAAGATGGGTGGCTGCCCATCATTGAGTGCAGCAATGAGTAGGCTGGTGTTGTTCTCAGGCCCAAGGAGGAGGCTGCGTCATAAGAAGAAAAAACGGAATAGGAGGAGGAAGATCAGCTCTCTCACAAGAGCGATGGCCAGCGTCCGTGTGACCAGCACAACGCAGAGCGCGGCTCTGAAGCCAGCAGCGACCAACGCAAGGCCCTGGCATGTCTTTTGGACAAAGAATGGGGTGGGACCACGGCCCGCCAATCGTCCTGCCAACAACCAGGGACACAGGCATGTCCATCTGCCAGCCACCAGGGAGGAGCCCATGGAGGTGGATCCACCACGAGATGCGGAAGAACCCATGGAGGTGGATCCACCGCTGAGAGAACAAGCATGGAGCTACCCTGGAATGTCTTTGGTGTCCACTGTCAGAGCCCAGCAAGAGCAACGCAGGAGTGCCTGGACAGCTCCCTATGCGCGGCGTAGCCTCCGTGCCCACCATTAACTTGGGCAGAACCACCAGACTGGATGTCTTGCAGGCTTGCCTGTAAGACATTGTGTTAATAAATAGTTCTTTTGATAACTGTTGAGGCTTGTGTGAGCTCTTGTTTCCCATCCCCCGTGCCACTTGAAGAAGTGGCATCTCTTCTTCATGGAGCCCTAAGGGAGAGGGGAGGAGGGGACCTGGCTGCTGTACTGGTGTCACAGGAGGAGTCCCTCAGAGGACCACCATGGGCTTGGGGAGGGGGGATGCTGGGAGGTGTCTCAGTCTGGGGATGAGAAGCCCAAACAGTGGGTGCTTGAAGATGCAGCCAGAGCCCCTGTAAGCAGTGCCCAAAGCATAGCAGCAGACTGAGCAAAGAAGTGAGAGGGGCAGCAGTTCCTCTGGAGAAGCGAAAGGCTTCAGGTCTGCCAGGAAGGGAGTGCTGAGGTTCAGCGTTGAGGTCCCTTTGAGATGCTTCATGAGGAGCTCTTCCCAAGACGGGGCAATAAACAAGGAAACAAGAACACCACCACCACCACCACCACCATCTGATAAAGTGCTCTCCTCTCCTATTTGGCACTTTGGGGACTGCGTGCGGGCTCGTCTCCCCTTCTGGTTGTTTGAGCCCTGCTGTGCCATCCCCCAGCCCTCATAAAGGAGTGGCAGCTTGTCCTGGTTTTGGCTGGGATAGAGGTAATTTTCTTCACAGTGGCTGGTGCGGTGCTGTGTTTTGGATTTGGGGTGACAACATTGCTGATCCCACCCCGATGGTTTAGTTGTGGCAGGGCAGCGCATACCCAGAGCCAAGGGCTTTTCAGCTTCTCGTGCTGCCCTGCCAGCGAGGAGGCTGGGGGTGCAGCAGGAGCTGGGAGGGGACAGAGCCCGCACAGGTGACCCAGACTGGCCAAAGGGATATTCCAGGCCATATGGCATCATGCTGAGCAATAAATATGGGGGGAGTTGGCCAGGGAGGTGGGGCCGCTGCTTGGGGTCTGGCTGGGCGTCGGTCAGCAGGAGTTGAACCATTCATTGGGCATCGCTTGCTTTGTATTTTTTTTTTCATTGTTAATATTATTCTCCCTTCCTTTTCTGTCCTATCAAACTGTCTGTATCTCGACCCACAAAATTTTACTTTTTTTACTCTCTCCCATCCCACTGTTGGAGCTGGGTGGCAATGGATTGAGTGACCAGCTACTCAGTGCGTAGCTGCCTGCCCAGTTCTACCCCAACACTGCTTTTTGTTTCCCAAGACTGAGCACAAAGAGTTGTTCTAATGAGAGTTCTGGCCAAGTTTGTTAAAAGCATTACGTTAGTTTAATATTGCTGGTCACAATGTTGATTTATTTTCTTTAGGCGCTGTTGTGTGTGTTTTCAGAGTGGTGTGATAGAATCCTTAGTTGCTGACTATGTTCCCTGTCATGCTGTTGATCGCTTCTGTGGGCTGGTTAACAGTTATCATTTTACTGTACTGTGCAATGCTGGCCTATGATACGATAGAATGACCAGTCGTGAGACTAATGCGGTGTTTGTATTCCGCATTACTGTCATCTCCGTACTTCAGGAACCATCTTTCCATTAATAACTACACTGTCTACCTTTTGTCCTCAGGGAGCCAATCTATAGGGGTGATAAGGGGGGGATACTGTCCCCCTCTCCTTCACCTTTCCTTTCTCCTTCATGTTCCTCTTTCACGCTTGCCACAATAGCCCTGGGGAATTTTGAATATCCTTTGGATGTTCAAACCTGCGTTTTCCTGTTGCTATACTTCCTGAATGTGTTTCAGGTTTCATTCATAGTTAAACAACTATTTAAGAAAACTACCCATGTATCTGCCCCAAGGCAGGATAGT
The DNA here is from genome assembly GCF_964034855.1 of Anser brachyrhynchus. NCBI lineage: Eukaryota > Metazoa > Chordata > Aves > Anseriformes > Anatidae > Anser > Anser brachyrhynchus. The sequence goes on from NC_137695.1 coordinate 93,917,101, forward strand.
TATGAGTAGCAGGGTGTGACGGAGGATATGGGCAAGTACCTGGGACAGTGGGCGCCTCCAATATTTTGGAACTTCGCCCCTGGATAAGTGCAAAATCCTGGAAAAAAATAAAAATATTAAAAAATAAAAAATGCCGTCACCTTTGCAGTTCCAGAGAGACATGAATCACTGCTGGGTCCTGGCCCATGCCTGCCAAGCCCTGTTTACCACCCTATTCAGCACCCTCAAGGGGAAGAGAAGGTTTCTGGATCCAACAACAAAATGACAGGCACTGTGGCCACTCCCACAACAGCCCCTGAAGCCACTCCAACCCCTGTGATGGGCCCCACGGCTACGCCAGCCCCCGCAGCAGGCACTGCAGCAGGGCCCGAGAACCAACCCGTGTTGCTATCAGTCACCCCTACATGCAAGACTGAACGATGGATGCAAAAGTTAGCTCATTTAGTAGGGGAAAAATCTCCTGTTAAGAAGGGGAAGGAGGAAGAAGAAGAAGAGGCAGGCTACTCTAAATGAGGGCCATTGTGGGAACAGGAGGAGGAAGAGGAATATATCATAAAAGTGGCAATAACCAGCGCATCCCTATCCCTGGGTGAACTGCGAGACACGCAAAAAGGTTTAGCTGCCATCCAGGCAAGCTCATTATCACCTGGCTGCTCCAAGGCTGGAATAATGGGGACAATAGCCTGGAATTAGAGCGCAAGGAAGGCAAGCAGTTGGGATCCCTTTCTAGGTAAGGGGGCATTGGCAAAGCAATTGGAACAGGGGTACAAGTCTTCACCCTCTGGAGGTGACTCCGGTCAGGGGTGAAGGAAAGGTATCCCTTCAGGGAAGATGTTGTATGTCACCCAGGCAAGTGAACCTCCACGGAGAGGGATATCCAGTACCTGGGGGAATTAGCTGTGCTGGGGGTGATTTATGATGACATAGACAACAAACAAATATCCAAAGATCCAGATGAAGTCAAGTGCATGCGACCCAAGTTGCGGGAGTTTGTATGGAGTGCACTGTCATCATATGCCAACTCATCGGCAGCGATGACATGGAAGGACGGAGAGGAACATGTGGTGGGTGAATTGGCTGGCCAACCTCAGCAATACAGTGAGTCTCTCTTCCTTTTCACGGGCTTGCATCTTGGCTGTGGAGAAACTTTCCCAAGAGGTCTGCAAACTCAAAGAAAGTGCTATAGAGACACTGTCCCAGGAGTTCCAGCAATTCAAAAAGGATACGTCCTACACTTTCCACCTGTATGAACGTCAGCTTTTAGGAGCAAGCATCCCTCTGCTCAAGAACGGGGACGTAGTGGGTACACACCACGTGCCAGCCTGTGGTTCTACACAGTAATGAATCCTATGACCAGGACCAGAGCGGTCCTGTCTCCAGCCAGGTGGAGGAAAGGGACAATCGGGTTTATTGGACAGTGTGGATTGGATGACCTGGCACGTCAGACCCACAGGAATATAAGGCTCTAGTGGACACCAGTGCACACGGTACCCTAATGCCATCAAGTTATTAAGGGGCAGAAGCTGTCTGTATTTCTGGAGTGGATCCCAACAGGGGATATACGGGGAGATCCCAACAGCTAACTTTATTGGAGGCTGAAGTGAGTCTAACTGGCAACGAGTGGCAAAAGCATCCCATTGTGACTGGCCCCGAGGCTCCGTACGTCCTTGGCGTAGACTACCTCAGGAGAGGGTACTTCAGGGACCCAAAAGGGTACCGGTGGGCTTTTGGCATAGCCGCCTTAAGTACGGAGAAGATTAAGCGGCTGTCTACCTTGCCCAGCCGCTTGGAGGACCCTTCTGTTGTGGGCTTGCTGCGGGTCAAAGAACAGCAGGTTCCAGTCGCTACCACAACAGTGCACCGGCGGCAATATCGCACCCACCGAGACTCCCTGATTCCCACCTGTAAGCTGATTGATGGACTGGAGATGCAAGGAGTGATCAGCAAGACTCACTCACCCACACAGCCAGTGTGAAAGCCTGATGGCAAGTGGAGACTAACAGTGGACTACCGTGGCCTGAACGAAGTCGTGCCACCGCTGAGTGCTGCCTTGCCAGACACACTAGAACTTTCCATATGACCTGGAGTCAAAGGCAGCCAGTATTGTGGGAACGCGTCACAGGTGGAAGGCTGCTGTATGGAGTCCTATACAACAAGTTGCAGAAACTGATGAAGGAGCAGGTGAATTGAGGCAATTTGCAAAGTGAAAGCCGTCCAGCTGGCTTTAGATATTGCCGAAAGAGAAAAGTGGCCAGTTCTCTATCTCTATACTGACTCATGGATGGTAGCAAATGCCCTGTGTGGGGTGTTGGCAGCAATGGAAGGAGAACAACTGGCAGGGCGGAGGCAAACCCATCTGGGCTGCTGCATTGTGGCAAGATATTGCTGCTGGGGTGGAGAACGTTTTTGTAAAAGTATGCCATGTAGATGCTCACGTGCCCAAGAATCGAGCCATCTAAATAAGAACATCTAAATAACCAGCAGGTGCTGGGAGGTGTCTCAGTCTGGGGACGAGAAGGCTAAAGAGAGGGTGCTTGAAGATGCAGCCAGAGCCTCTGTGGCAGTGCCCAGAGCACAGCAGCAGACTGAGCAAAGAAGTGAGAGGGGCAGCAGTTCCTCTGGAGAAGAAAAGGCTTCAGGTCTGCCAGGAAGGGAGTGCTGAGGTTCAGCGTTGAGGTCCCTTTGAGATGCTTCATGAGGAGCTCTTCCCGTGACTGGTCAAGAAGCAATAAAATGTTGAAACCACCACCACCACCTGGTAAAAAGGCTCTCCTCTCCTATTTGGCACTTTGGGGACTGCGTGCGGGCTCGTCTCCCCTTCTGGTTGTTTGAGCCCTGCTGTGCCATCCCCCAGCCCTCAAAAAGGAGTGGCATCTTGACCTGGTTTTGGCTGGGATAGAGGTAATTTTCTTCACAGTGGCTGGTGCGGTGCTGTGTTTTGGATTTGGGGTGACTATATTGCTGATCCCACCCCGATGGTTTAGTTGTGGCAGAACAGCACATACCCGGAGCCAAGGGCTTTTCAGCTTCTCGTGCTGCCCTGCCAGCGAGGAGGCTGGGGGTGCAGCAGGAGCTGGGAGGGGACAGAGCCCGCGCAGGCGACCCAGACTGGCCAAGGGGATATTCCAGACCATACGGCATCGTGCTGAGCAATAAATATGGGGGGAGTTGGCCAGGGAGGTGGGGCCGCTGCTTGGGGTCTGGCTGGGCGTCGGTCAGCAGGAGGTGAACAATGGCATTGGGCATCACTTGCTTTGTACTTTTTTTTTTTAATTATGAATTTTATTATTCTCCCTTCCCTTTCTGTCCTAGTAAACTGTCTTTATCTCAACCCTTGAGTTTTTATCTTCTTTTTTTTTCCCAATTCTCTCCCCTATCCCACTGTGGGGGGTGGAGGGCAGTGCAGTGAGTGAACAGCTCTGTGGGGTTTAGCTGCCTGCCCGCTTCCACCACGAAGCCTTCCGAACCAGTGCCTGCTTTTGGAGTTCCTGATTAGCGTAGTACCAACGTGTCTCTCAGCAGGGCACAATTCTTTGCCTTTCATCTTCTCTTGCAACTTTCCCCTCCTCTGGGCCAGCGCAACAGAGGGCGACTGTTGGAGGCCCCCAAGGTCCTTAGGGCCCGGAGGGGGGACGCCGTCAAGCTGAAGCTCCTTCCCATGGCAACACGGCCACGTTTGGCTACAGGTGTGGGCCAGCATCACAATGGCCATCACAGCGGCCTGCTTATGTCACAGCAGCCACCACCACCGCGCCTTTCCTTCTGGGCCCTATAAATACAGGAGCCTCGCAGCCAGCCCACCACTTGCGAGGCTTCGAGGCTTTCAAGAGCAAAGGATGCTTGGAAGCAAGAGGAGCCAGAGCAGGAAGATGGGTGGCTGCCCATCATGGAGTGCAGCAATGAGTAGGCTGGTGTTGTTCTCAGGCCCAAGGAGGAGGCTGCGTCATAAGAAGAAAAAACGGAATAGGAGGAGGAAGATCAGCTCTCTCACAAGAGCGATGGCCAGCGTCCGTGTGACCAGCACAACGCAGAGCGCGGCTCTGAAGCCAGCAGCGACCAACGCAAGGCCCTGGCATGTCTTTTGGACAAAGAATGGGGTGGGACCACGGCCCGCCAATCGTCCTGCCAACAACCAGGGACACAGGCATGTCCATCTGCCAGCCACCAGGGAGGAGCCCATGGAGGTGGATCCACCACGAGATGCGGAAGAACCCATGGAGGTGGATCCACCGCTGAGAGAACAAGCATGGAGCTACCCTGGAATGTCTTTGGTGTCCACTGTCAGAGCCCAGCAAGAGCAACGCAGGAGTGCCTGGACAGCTCCCTATGCGTGGCGTAGCCTCCGTGCCCACCATTAACTTGGGCAGAACCACCAGACTGGATGTCTTGCAGGCTTGCCTGTAAGACATTGTGTTAATAAATAGTTCTTTTGATAACTGTTGAGGCTTGTGTGAGCTCTTGTTTCCCATCCCCCGTGCCACTTGAAGAAGTGGCATCTCTTCTTCATGGAGCCCTAAGGGAGAGGGGAGGAGGGGACCTGGCTGCTGTACTGGTGTCACAGGAGGAGTCCCTCAGAGGACCACCATGGGCTTGGGGAGGGGGGATGCTGGGAGGTGTCTCAGTCTGGGGATGAGAAGCCCAAACAGTGGGTGCTTGAAGATGCAGCCAGAGCCCCTGTAAGCAGTGCCCAAAGCATAGCAGCAGACTGAGCAAAGAAGTGAGAGGGGCAGCAGTTCCTCTGGAGAAGCGAAAGGCTTCAGGTCTGCCAGGAAGGGAGTGCTGAGGTTCAGCGTTGAGGTCCCTTTGAGATGCTTCATGAGGAGCTCTTCCCAAGACGGGGCAATAAACAAGGAAACAAGAACACCACCACCACCACCACCACCATCTGATAAAGTGCTCTCCTCTCCTATTTGGCACTTTGGGGACTGCGTGCAGGCTCGTCTCCCCTTCTGGTTGTTTGAGCCCTGCTGTGCCATCCCCCAGCCCTCATAAAGGAGTGGCAGCTTGTCCTGGTTTTGGCTGGGATAGAGGTAATTTTCTTCACAGTGGCTGGTGCGGTGCTGTGTTTTGGATTTGGGGTGACAACATTGCTGATCCCACTCCGATGGTTTAGTTGTGGCAGGGCAGCGCATACCCAGAGCCAAGGGCTTTTCAGCTTCTCGTGCTGCCCTGCCAGCGAGGAGGCTGGGGGTGCAGCAGGAGCTGGGAGGGGACAGAGCCCGCACAGGTGATCCAGACTGGCCAAAGGGATATTCCAGACCATATGGCATCGTGCTGAGCAATAAATATGGGGGGAGTTGGCCAGGGAGGTGGGGCCGCTGCTTGGGGTCTGGCTGGGCGTCGGTCAGCAGGAGTTGAACCATTGCATTGGGCATCGCTTGCTTTGTATTTTTTTTTCATTGTTAATATTATTCTCCCTTCCTTTTCTGTCCTATCAAACTGTCTGTATCTCGACCCACAAAATTTTACTTTTTTTACTCTCTCCCATCCCACTGTTGGAGCTGGGTGGCAATGGATTGAGGGAACAGCTACTCAGTGCGTAGCTGCCTGCCCAGTTCTACCCCAACACTGCTTTTTGTTTCCCAAGACTGGGCACAAAGAATTGTTCTAATAACAACTTCTAGCCCTCAAAAAGGAGTGGCATCTTGTCCTGGTTTTTGCTGGGATAGATGTAATTTTCTTCATAGTGGCTAGTGTGGTGCTGTGTTTTTTATTTTGGATGAGAATAATGCTTATAACAGAGTTATATTGATATTGGTATTCTGTCCTAATCGGCACTTTGCTGACTGCGTCCAGGCTCGTGTCCCATTCTGGTTTCTCTAGTTCCAGAAAGTTTCCTAGACCAGGTCTGTACAGATGGTGAAGTTCTGGTACACATCATATTATGAGTGGTGAGGGAAATCCTTTTTTCAGCATGAAGGAGAGGAGGTTCATTTTTGGATATGACTGCTTACTGCAACCACCTACTACCAGTCTTTATATTATATTAATCTTTAGGTTTCCATCCTAGTGTTTCTTTTTCTGTTCTTTTTTTTTTTTCGTTGCTCTTTTTATTTTTGTTTGTTTGCATGTTTATTTGTTTTTTTAATTGGTGAATTTGTCGAAATGTATTTTGATCAGAATTTCCAGTATTAAATACCAGAGAGCAAATTTATTACAGGTAACAATCTTCTTCAACAAGTTTGTTTGTTGACCCTCTTGTTTTAAAGAACCCACATAAGAAATTTCCAAAATACTAATTCTAATATTTTCTGTATCATCTTATCTAGTGTTGGCGTCAAGGTCTTGGTAAGTAGATATTTCAGTATGCATCATTTGGAGTTCCTTCATGTGCTTTGAAGTGTACCCCATCCCTACATGCTCCTGGAGTAATGAATTTATTGTGTAGTCATTCTGTATATTTAAAACTGTCCAGAGAAGGGTTAACTTACTTTCATAAGAGTTACTCTCATACTGGTTTTAGACTGGTACATCAGAAATCTGTAATAGCAGTGTATTCATGCATCATCTGGCAAAGGGGATAAAAACTAGTTTAAGAATGTTCCCTGATATTACAGAACTATTTAGGGCAGTAAAAAATTAAGAGTTGCAAATGCATGTCAAGATACAGAGTAACCAAATTATAGTTTAGGAATTTTATATTGTTAAATGTTATACTGGTAAATGTAAAATAATGCAGACAAGGGAGGAATCTATGCAAGGATGAAAACTGAAGTTTTGGACAATTCTCTTAAATATTGATTAGATATTTAGTGATGGAAGTAATTAAATCTAGAAATGATCAGTGAAAGAATACGAAAGAAAAATGAAAAATCATTATGACTTTATAAAGTATAATGCTCTTGTATTTGGAGTACTGTCACCAGTTATTGTTACTCCCTATTCCCCTCTAAAAGGATTTAATAAAGTTAGATAAGGTAGAGAGTAAGGCATAAGAATGTAAAGACTGTGTTGATGGGATAGATCAAAAACCTAATGTCCTTTTACTGACAGCTGGGAAAGGTTGATGCCACAACGTATAGTGAATGTGAAAATGTTCCATAATATAGCACAGTGTGTATTACAGAAATAATAGTAAATGGTCATTTTCTTAGAAGATTCTCTTCATTCAGAAACTGATCCATTTGAAAAATGCAAATGTTTGAATTTATTCTTAACAAATATAAAATCCAGAACTTTTTGCCCTGTCTCACTTTTATGTTGTCTTTTCACTTCCCAAGAACTGGTAGTTCCTAGAGTCCCTGCTAGATGGCATAACAAGCCACCACAATAATAATGATGTGATAAGGCAGGTGTGCTAGTATGTTATATGCACAATAGCCTAGTCAACTGCTTAGCCAACATTGCTCCTTTCTCTTGAGTTTTTTGGTCATGCTTTCTTACTTATATGTGGGAGATCACAGATATGCTTTGTATTTTCTTAATTATTAAAGCAGTTACAAGCAGAATTAAGGTTTGTCTTTCTCCTATATGAAAGGAGATGAAATCTCCTGCTTGTAGCCATATTTCAGAAAGCACACTTGAATTCTAATAGATCTTCTCATGGCTTTTCCCCAGTCTTTCCTGCTGTAGAAATGCTATGAACAAGGCTCTACCACTGTGCCATAAACTCCGTTATACCCAGCTGCAGGTGAAAATTTCTCCTTATTCTCGTAAAACCTCGTGAATGTCTACACACTGTCCTGCTGCACATCTCACTTAGCTTGACAAAGTCTATGCTGGGATGATGGCATGACGTTTGAATGCTGGCACTAACAAAAGAAAAACAAATCAGTTTTCCCTTCAGTGTTTTTCTCATTCTGAGAGTATTATAGCCTGATTCAGGAAGCCTGATTCTCCTGCCACTTTTGTTAGGGCTAAATTAAGAGTAATTCAAAATAACTCACTGGGGTGACACAGTTGTAACTGCTGTTAGCAAAAGAACAATTGGAGTGCAAAAGATTTACATGGGAGCATTTTCAGATATTACAGCTCTGAATGGATTTTTTAAAGTACTGTTTTAATTACTGCTGGCTTACATAGTAATTACTTTTTAGGGAAACATAATAGATACAACAGGGAAGGACCAAAGTAGGAAGATAAAACTGGCTATGGACATGTTATCTATAATAGAATTCAGTCAATATTTGCAGGTGCAAATTTACAGGCAGGGTAGTCCCCATCTCCATCTCTTTGCTGCAGCACCATGAGCCTGAGTATTCACAGCACAGCACTGCAGTTTCTCCTTGGTACCTTGGCCACAGGATGCGGAAGCAGAACACTAAAGGGAATCTGTGGCACCATGCATCAGCTGGTGAGTGGGAGTCTTGTCCTGGCTAGTGCATCATGGTGCAAGAAGGATCATGCTCCAGTATCTGATCAGGTGTGCAAGGGTTAAAGATTATCATCTTTCCCTTGCCTCTCATAGACACATGGGGACTGCATTGGCCCCTGCTGCAGCTTGACTTGCCAAAACTCTCAAATATTAAAGGGAGAGGCTGCAATATTAAAGGGGTTAATGAGTGAAGACGTCGTGTAAAAATATCCATGTTCTCCTTTGACTGCAGTGTAACAGAAAGTGCTTTTCTACACTGTAGCGTTAGTAATTCTGCACATACAGAAAGTGCACAGAACCAGCATGTCTATTATAAATAGAGCTAAGTGTATCCATTCTAATCTCGTTTGTTTTCCTAAAGAAAAGGTAAGCATTAATAGACTCGTAACTCGTGATAGATTAATTCTCTTGTACTGCATTTCAGGAAGCATCTAGCTGTGGAAAACTCTAGGGAAACACCTACTCAGTGTTGCAAAAACAGACTATTTAAAGCCTGCACAAGGAATTTCAACACTGTTAGTGCTGAAGATATTGCAGAGAATGTGAGTAATGGATATGAAAATGTGGTATTCCATTGTAGAAAATGCCCTGGGGAGGCAATATGTGATTATAGAGTCTGAAGGACCTTTTGTGTGAGTCTTAATGTGAAATCCTTCTAATGTTCAAGTCAGTGGCAAGGGTTATATAATGACACCTGAAGAGAGAGGAGCATAGAGACAACATATTGATTATTGGCATTGCCTTTCATTAGCAAATTATTTGAAACGATGTTTACCTGTGCAGATAATCCTGTAGATAACAGGAACTAGATGTTCAATGAGACTTAAGCATTCATCCATTCTTTTTTGTGCATAACTCTAGTTTTAAGGAACTAGCAAGATTGCTAAACCCTAGTTCAGTGGCCAATGAGTATTTGTGAAAGCTTACCCACAGCCAACCTCATCAAGAACCTTCTTCATAATGACCTCAATCATATTCCTACCAGATTCAGTCTCTCTCAACTTAACAAAAGGAAGATTTCTCAAGGGCTATCTTGCAGGGACTATGGCTATTCTCCGTGCATCTCTCCTCGAATTCTTTACTCTGTGTAATTCAGATGAAAGGCTTAAATTCAGCTCTTCATCTGTGCCAGAAAGAATGCTGTTACCTCTTGGGTGCTGGATATTCAGAGGGGAGGGGAGGAGGAAGGGGAGCTGTTCTCCATTTCTCCTGTTAAAGCTCTTCCAGTATATACAAATAATGACAATTCATTACAGCAGAGACAGAGATTGATGACACAGGCATGTAATTAGGGCTATCACCTGGGAAGTGGGAGAGTCAGGTTCTGGTCCATGCTCCAATGAATATTTAATTATTAACATGAGATGGAACAGCTCTGTCAAGCCTGGGAAGGCTGCACCTGCAGTTCTTCAATGGTTTTCTGCTGTGGGCAGTCTCCTGGCTGGTAGGAGAATGGGGTTGAAATCCTTGCTTCAAAATGAATACATATCTCAGAGCAGACCTTTCACTTCCTGATGGAGAGCACTCACCACTGAATACCATAAGATGGAAAATATTTAAATAGCTGTTTTTCTTCTGTGAGAAGTTATGTCTTAGGCATTTCTTTCCAAAAGATACTGAAAATTGTTAGCAAACCTTAAAAGCTGCAGGAGGTGTTCCCCTGCATTCTTCCAAGGTCGTCAGAAATGAGGTAAGAGGACCAAGCTAGCGTATCCCATAATTTCTATAGATTATGGAAAGAATAAAAAAAAGGAAACAGACAAAAGTCTTTTTAATCCTTTTCCAGGTGTGTAACCAAGTAAACAAATTCTTTGGGTGCAGGGTTCTTGCATTTGATTAGTTTCACTGAAATGTCTGGAAAAAAGTCCATTTTCAAATACGAATGGAGTGAAAGGTGAGCTACAGCCCCCAGGCACTACAAGGAGGTCAGGAGAATGAATACTCATGAAGGAGGGGAAGATTCAGTTGCCCAAACAGAAGTGTCAAGTATCACTTTTGGTATTGGCCCTGACATTTTAAGCCTGCCTGGCACACACCTGCTGTTTTGCAAGGGAGTGGGTGTCCCTGTGGTCCTGCTGCAGAGCTGCCAGCCCCATGGAGATTATTGTGACTGCCCCAGGGCAACTCAAGTGGCTTGAGAAGGCTATGTTTAAGCAGCTGAATCCTACCCATCCTGTTTGACTCACACAGATACCTCCAGCCTCTGAAAGGAGTGTAATTCCTCCTGTCATTCTGGTTCACCAGCAAGACTAGTGGCTACCAGTGTGACAATCTATCTCAATTTATATGGTGGTTAAAATTGTGCTGTTGTTGCAGAGAAATGAGGAAAAAATAAATCAATCTGAAAACCCTTGTCATCTAGTAGCTAGTCCACTAGCATTTTTTCACTGGTACAAAAAGTCAGGCTTTCCTTTTTATTTTATATAAAGAAACTTCAGTCTACAGTACAGCTTTTAAGATGTGTTTTGTAAAGACTACATTTTAATAGGTGTGTTTTGGAAGTATATCATTTCCTTTGCTATTAATGTTTTCCTCACTGGTTTTATTGATATTTTTATAATTGATTTTAGAAGGTTATGGTGTAGCAAAAGAAAAACAGTGGTGGAAAATTCAGCCCTAAGAAGTCAAAAAGGCTGAAATGTATAAGTAATTTCCCTTTGAAAATAATAAGACTAGAACAAGAAGAAAAAGGTGAGAAGAAGATAATGGAGGAAGATACAGATTGGGGACAATCTGCAATATATTGCATAAATACAATGTGTGCTGTGCCATTTAATTCTCAAAGATATACAGCTTTGCACCTTGTATCATTGTGGTTTCTAATTAATCTTGATTGTCTTATATTTGAAATGCTATTTGTCCTTGTTATAAGCAGTTTTGATAACATTTGCTATTTCACTGGATTTCTTAGCCTAAGATTCAAGACTTTGAGTGACCTAGGAGACATACATCTGGCTATGCCTTACTTCATTACAAAAATAGCCACTGTAATGTAAGCGCTTCCTCTCTCCTGCTTGCTCCAGTGATACTTACTGAGAACCAGAAAAAAAATTCACAAGTCATTGATACCAAAGGGCAAGACTGGCTGAATCTTTCTGCAGACAATGTTCTACAAAGTGTTCCATTTTATGGATAGTTTTTATTCAGTGTGAACATGGATTAGACATTGATTTTTTAAGAAGTTATGTGGAACTACTTGATACCAGTCGTTCCTTTTGGAAATGCCACCCAAGCCTTTGGGTCTGTGGGCCAGATCTCTTTTGACTGTATCTGTTGGCTGATGAGCTAGTTGCAGTCTGAGTTTCTTGCTGAAAACAAACCTTGCTCCTCCTCATCTCCTGGATCATTTACAACAATTGTGTGTCAATTTGTATTCTAAAATGTTATGCATGTAGTGTGTCAGCTGGCTGCACTGTAGAGGAGGGCCAAGTCTGGACACAAGCTGGCAGAGAGCTTAACCTCAAGTGCAGTCCTGCAATCAGTGTAGCCCTGACAGCTGAAGTTTTGCCTACCCTCATGCTCTTGCCATACTGCTTTGGAAAGTGGTTTTCTGTTCCAAACATCTCTGTGTGCTCTGCTGCACTGGGTATCTAGAAGGCTCCAGTCTGGTTCACAAAGAAGAGGGGAGAATGTATTTATGTATAGAAAATAATATTTCCTGAGAAAGAACTTCCCTGGTAGTGGAGAACCTGTGCGCAAGTCAGGGGGCTTAGAAAGTTCTGTGGCTATTTGTAAAGGCAGTAGAACTCCTGGGGCCAGTAAAGAGCTGTGTTGGAGCAGGTAGCTGCATCAGGGCAGGTATTTGACAGAAGAGTAATTAAGGTGGAGGCCAGCTACTACTAGCTGGGGAGCTACTCAGGTAATGGGCCAAAGATAAACTTCTCTCAGGGACCTGGACAGAAACAAGGAAAGGAGAGTGGCACTGAGTTTTGGATGATTCTGTGGATGCTCTGTGCCAACAGTGCAAGTCTCAGTATACTGTGGGACCACTTCATTGCAGTGGTCATCAAGTGACCATTAGAATATACCTTTGCAAGTATGAACGAGTGATGATAGAGGTCTTACCAAGACTATTTTCCTGCCTTCAGAGAAGAATGTCTGTTACAGCAGGGTATCCACTGATAATGACACTGCATGGTGGAACTGGAATAAGCATCATGGTAATTTTGCTTATCTGACTCTTGGAACCAGCTGTTACCTTTCTTGAATTTCTCTCTTCCAACACTGAGGATAAAATTACCTGACACAGCATGGAAAATTTCAGGCTGAATTTTCAAGAGATTGGCAAAATTATTACTGAAAAAGACTTTTATATTAGGAAGTGTATTGTATTTTAAACAGATGCAACACCTCTTCTCTGCTTATTTAGTTAACAGTGATAACAGAAAAAAAATGCAATCACAAGCTGTAAAACTAAAATTCTGTAGAGGGCCCTAAGACCCCATACAAGTCCAAAACTTTTATTATTATTGTATAGGGTGAGGGACTGAGGGTCCAGGCAGGTGGTGGATTCTGGAGCCAGTGTGAAGGTGGCTCTTTCTGGGAGCAACAGGATGAAGGCTGATTTTTTTCTGCAGATACATGAGTCTCTCTAATCAGTGATTAGGAACACAGGGAAAAATAATTCTGTAGGCTAATAATTAATCATTTCATCAATTTGGAGAACCATTCAATATTGACTGAGTAGGAAAGAACATAGAGGATCTGCTTCCTCCTCCTTTTTTACATATCGTCATAGGAGATGTTGCTGTGATTTGCAGACTTTTTCAGTAGTTATAACAAATCTGTCTTTAGGATTCAGAATATGCCCACAGGATGTGGAAGAGAAGGAAGAATAAAAAAAAACGTTGGTTCAAGACTTTTCCATCTATCTCATGGTTTCGCTAAATGCAACATCCTTGTGTGCAACTGTACTTTTTTTTTTTTTGAAATAACAGTAAAAACAAGAATGTAGTTTCCAGAGCCAGAATTTAGTCAAATATCATTCTGCACAAGTAGGCAATGTTTTTTCTTTATTTTCTTTTGAGAATGTTTTTATTTTTCTTTACAATAAATAACCCACTCTATATTTTTAGACAATCTAGAACTTTCTATTATCCTAATTCTCCCTTAATTATTGTTAATTAATTCCTCTCACTCCTAAGAATTCATACTATTTAAACATTTATAAAGAATTAATATATGACACTTTGATCATTACTTAGTCAGATTATGTAACTTTTTACATCCTGTCTTTCAAGTGAATCCTTTCAGCTTCCTAATTTTCATTCTTGCTTTCCTCTGGACTCCAACAAATTTGCGAGTATATTTTTCTTCAGAGGTAGGAGTCTAGTTGGATGATTGTCTTTGGAATAAAGAAAAAAAAAACAACACAAAAACACAACAGTAATACAGTGACAGTATGGGGGAAAAAACAACAACAATGACAACACTCCCCTCCCCCCCCCAAGATCTACAACCCAATTTTGTTTGTATCTCAGAGAATTACTATCAACAGGTAATAAAAAACATACAAATGCAATAGTTTCTCTGAAATGTTTTCTACCACACAGTTTGATTTATAAGAGAAATAGATTATCTCTTGAGAGTGCTTATTTATGTATTCCTCTTCTCTCCAATTTGTGTCATTTTTATGGGGTGTTCTACCTCTATATGGACAGCATTTTTTTTTATTATTATTATTTCCAGACCGAAAAATACTTTTCTTTGCTTAGGTTGAAGGTCTTCTGGTTTGTCACTAGAAGGCCCCTTTACTTGCTGATTTCTACTCATTAAAGTGGTAGTTTATCCACCTTCAAATGTCTCTGCTCTGTGTCACAGACACTTATTTGTTCTCCAGCCATCAAAGTGTATTAAAATTAACAGCAGTCATCACATGAGTGGAGGGTAGCCGTTCTCAGACACACAGATAGTTATATACTCACAGCAGGAAACTTGCAATCAAATTCTAACAAAAGGTCACATTTGCAATAAGTAAAGGAAAATGTAGGTAATTGGTTTTAGAATCAGTTAATATCTTCACAGGCCTTGAAAGGCACTCTGATGGACTTGAAACACTTTTGTTCAAGTAATTAAAACCTAGGTATTGTTATAGTATTAAAAACCAAAGCAATTCTTGGTGCTCTGTGAAATAGTGTTGCTACAGTTGCAAATAGAGGGAAAATTATTTGTGGTTTGTTTGAAAAGACCCACAGACTTGGGTACTGGCTGAAATGTAGAAATGGAATAGGGAATGAAGTGTGGAACAGCATGAAGATTAGCCCTTACAAAACCTGTCTTTATACGCAGCTTTAAAGGCACTCCTACTGTTTCCTTCAGCTGGCTTAGGTCTGCATCCCCTTCAGAAATATTAGATCACAGTGTATAAGAAACCTTCCAGAGACCTGAGGACACATCTGTTTGAAGAGCATCAACTGACTTATTAAGGATTCACTTAGGCTGAAATTCTATTTCTTTGAGTGGTGCAGTCTAATCCTGAGCAGCCATATGCTACAGCAGTATTTTGTAACTGTGTCTTAGTTTAAGCAGGTCCCTGCCCAACCTAGGGGAAAGGTAAGTGACACAGAGGGGTCTCCAAGCAGCCAGTGCATGGAGAGGGGACCAGACAGGAGCATCCAATGGGAAAGGCCACAGAAATCTACTGGGGTTTTCTTTGCCTGTCAAATACTCCTTTTTGTCTAGTTCAAACTAGGAGTTTCTCACAGTTTTTGGCATGACTGGGGACCAAGTCTTTAGAGCATCTAGTGTGAAGCCCTTCCTCTGCCTGTAGAAAATCAAAGTTAGCACCAGAGAGCCCTCAGGAGGAGGCTGTGGATATCACAGCACGAACCCTCCCATTTGTGCTTCTGTGCTTTTAATTGTACAAACAAGGAGTCCGCTGGATCAGACAGAAAAGCTATGTGAAAGCATATCCTTGGGTCTGTGAGCTGGACTACTTAGCAAGGAGAGGTAAGGCATGAGTCAAAACTTCTGCTTGAATAAACATTTTAAGCAACTAAATAGCCACTAAATGTACTCCAGAAGTTCCTTTATGTCCACCAAGTGCTCTGTCTACTAGTCTAGGTAGTCAAACTCATACTGACTTCTCTATGACAATTCAGATTTAAAGATACCATTCAAATTTTCACCCCTTTCACTGGCCAGTTTTGCTCCAGAATAGCCTGACATCTGCAAAGCTTCCCAGTAACCAAGGGAATGCCTTGACTTTCCCACCACCAGTGAGTGCCCTTCCTGCTGAGCAAACAGAAGGTGAACCAAGCCCTGCACAAACTAGGTAGAGGAACTCCTCTATATAGAAGGAAGCAGATTCAGGCCTCTCAAAGATGTCCAAAGCAGCCCTGGGAGCTTTCTTAGCTACGACTGTCAGTTTGTGTAGAGTCGGAGATGAGTATGAGAAGCCTATGGGCTTCAAGGTGCCCCCAGGCTAAAGAGGTTGGGCCTGTGTTTTCTCTGTTGAGGCTGAGGACTGTAATTTTGATTTGCTTAACTGAAAATTAAAGCTTACAAACAGAAAGCTTTTCCCCTTCCTCCAGAAATGCTCTCTGAAAATATTTTGGAAAATATATGTAGACAACAGGAGATCTTAAACACTTCTCCCATCCATTTAATTTTCTACTAGCTAAGTTATTCTAACAAAGGTGCCCCCAGCCTCATCTTGAGATAGTACTGAGATTCTCCAAGAGAAAATTTGGGAATGGGAAGAAAACTGCCAAGGCAGAATCAAAATCTCATTGAAAAGAAGGATGCAGTTCAGAGCTCTCAGAGGAATCCTTTCAAGCCTCCATAGTTTTACATGGGAGGAGTGACATCAATTTCAAAATTATTTTGTTTTCTTTCCTAACTCTAAGAATTAGAATTTCATTTCTACCAAATTAAAATTCAGAGAGAGACCACTGCTGATGCATCCTGTAGGAAGAATTCTGTTTGTTGGGCTGTTCCATGGACAGTCTCCAGGCTCAATGTCCCCTTTTACTCATTTGTCTATTGTTCATATTATCCTTACCTCTGCACTGTACTTGGTGTTTCTTCCCCGGAGGTGTTCCCCTCTGGCCCAGATAAGTGCTGAGGCCATGGTGAAGGAATATGAGTGAGTGCAGAAATGGAGTGACAGTCTGGGGACAGGACTCATATTACCTGTGAAATGGGCAAGGCAAAATTTTCTGTGTTCTCCAAACCAAAGCAGAGAAAGGCATGGACCTGGCTTTTACTTCCTCCCTTCCTTTTCTCCTGGAGCTCAGAGCACCTTTTACCTTCCAAAACCTATTGAAAAATTCCAGAGTTGAGAAACTATTCTTTCTCATTGTCCAAAGTGAACATCACCCCTTAGACCAAGGCAGGCATGAAAAGTGGTTTGTTTGGAATTAGAGGATGACATGTACCACCTCAAATCCTCAAGATCTACTGCTGTGCAAGTGTGGCAGATAGAAAGAGGGGAATGTTGGTCAAAGTTTGTCTAACACTTTTGTTTGTTTGTTTGTTTTTTGCTTATTATGTTGTACCAATTCAGAATAAGAATACACCTATTAAAATCAATGAAAACATTCAAAAATGTTGTTTTCCATATTAAATATTCCAAGGAACTGTATGCAGTCTGTAGACTGTATGTATGTGGGAAGAAAGGCAAGAGCAACTGGCTAGCAACACATCAGCTGTATTTGAGGATCCTTCCCCAGAGCCAACAAGAAGGAAGATAATAATGCATTTCCTAAATTGTTATGGAGAGACTATTTGCTCAGTTCTGATTGAAAGTATTGCATGAATCTCTTTATAAATGTGACAGTTTTTCAACTAACAGGAAGGGGGGAAATACCCAAATATATTCTGATATTTAAGTAATCAATCACAGATGAAAATCAGGAGTTTGAGGGAGAAAATATTTGAATTACTGATTTCAGTAGGTAAGAGTTACTTTACAGGTTTAAATAACCTTGCCTAAATAATCTGTTACACAATTTCAAATGAAAAACATATAAAAAACAAAACAACAAAACAAAACAAAACAAAAGAAGCACACTTTTTGAATATAAAATGGATTAAGTTGTTGCAATTACTTTACCTAGCTAAAAGGCAAGAGAATGGAAACACTAAATGAAATCGATAATAGCTTCTCAACATTTTGCCTCTTTCTAGGATAAACTGTGCTTAACAAAGTACCCAGTCAAAAACAATTTTCATGGGAGTTGTAGTTCGTATACTTAGATTTCTCTGGGAGAAAAGCATGAAACATTTTCAGGACATTTTCTGTCAAAATATTTGGCCACATGAAACCAAAAGTTTCAAGC
The DNA here is from genome assembly GCF_964034855.1 of Anser brachyrhynchus. Classification (NCBI taxonomy): domain Eukaryota; kingdom Metazoa; phylum Chordata; class Aves; order Anseriformes; family Anatidae; genus Anser; species Anser brachyrhynchus. The sequence goes on from NC_137695.1 coordinate 93,934,696, forward strand.
CTTGTAACACAAGGCTTTCAGAGTTCATATTGCTCAGCTTGTTTGAAGAGATCGAGATGTGACTTGATCACAGGCAACAGGAATTTCATAGAGAAAAAGAGCTCCGACAGTAGGGGATTACAGTCTTGCTGACAAAAGCATCCTGAGATACTACTGAAGCTAGACATCATTTCTTGAAATAGAATACTATTTCTTTGCTGTGAGGATAACTGAGCATTTGTTGGGTATACATCTAATCAGCTTCCCCATCCTGGAAGTATCTTAGTGACTGAAATGTCACAGCCCCAGGGCTTGAAGAAGGTGATTGATTAAGGATGTATGATATTTACTTTCCCCACAAAGATGATGGTCCTTTCTGTGCTCAATGCTTATTAAAATATCAAAATATATTGTTTAATGGGCTTGGGCTTGCCTGTATTTGTTTTTGTTTTTATTTTGTTTTGTTTGTTTACAGCAAAATTTGAAGAAAACTTTGAAATTAATAGTTTATCCTTCAGGGACTTGATTTAATTACTTTTCTGTTGTTAAGTTCTCTTTAATTTCTTTGTCTCTCAACAAAATCCCACTGGAACACAACACATTCACAATACATTTCAAAATTGACCTCTTTCCTCCTATAAACCAGAAAATGTTACAGTTTTAATTTTCACTTTCCTTTCTACTGCAATTTCCCAGTGTTGTTCTTCCCCATCCAGATGGAAGAAAGCCTCATATTCCAAAAACTGCAGACTGAGTAAGATACAGATTAAATATAAATGTTAAAATTTGGGTTATTTCTGTAGAATTTGTGTTTGATTTTCCTCATGAAAAGTATCTTATCATTGAAAGTATCTATCTTTCTATGTCCCAAATAAATTGCTGGCATCCCAGTAATCTTATTTATTTGTTTGTTTGTCTGTTTATTTGAAATTGTATTGTAAACTTGGAGACTTGGAGGCTAAGAATGTCAATCTTGCTGATGGTGCAGTTTATTCATTTTTGTTATCTGTAAGTCACAACTTCAGCTACTAGTTCCAAACGTATCTGTAACACCCAATTTGCTCTCCTACTGAAGACAGTAATGTGTGTTTTCCTGAGCTGAGGCTGTTGTTTTGCAGGACTGAGCACTGCATCCCCAGGCTGTATACTCACTGACAGAGGCCTTGTTGGAAAAGCCTGATAGAGACGAAAGGCTTGGCAGGATCACATCAGTTCTCTGGACACCTTTGACAGAGGGTAGGGAAGAGGGCAGTTTAAATAGTAAGCAAGTCTCCTGGCCTGGCTTCCTACCTCTCTACCTGGTTTTCCGGGGAAAGGGGTATGCAAGTTTCCTTGGTCTTCCTATTTTGCACTACAGGGCTGTGAGGGGCAGTGCTGAGCGCTAACCAAGTGGCAATGACTCTTTTTACTTTATGCATTTCCAAAAAGAGAAGTATTAAGGACATAAGAGGTTTGGTTCATGGTAGATAGATCAGTTTATTGTATGTATTTGGTAAATATTAGAGGGTTTGGAGAATGGAATAGTAATCCTTAGTTATAAAATATTTATAATGTATTTATAAAGCTGATAAACAAGTAATTTCATAAAGCCAATTTCAAAGTTCCTTTTATTTTCTAAAATCTCAAATTGGTTCTGCTCTCAGGATAATTCCTACTGTAAATTTTATGTTGCATATTTAATACTATTTGGTTTCAAGTAATCATCTGTTTTAAATCTTACTGTTTCAGTTTTCTTGTATGCCCCAAGGAAAGTGCGTATAGAGCTATCCAAAAAAAAAAAAAAGTTGGTATATTCAAAAAGAACAGAATATGTAAACTTGTGTTATATTTTTGCATTTAATAAATGTATATTTATCACAATTTCTAATTATTCTTTTTGCTTTACTGCATATTATTAGTTTAATTGAACCATAAACTTTAGACTAATAATACCAATTTGTCTTACATTATACTTTGCTCTATTAACTTTTACAAATGTGTTCATCTCAGCCACTGACTGATGGGCATACAGCAACTGTGCTAGATTTTTTGTCGGCAAACTGCTACATTGCATTTTCTGTTCTTGGAAAATGCTTTCCTTTGTTTGCCTATTTTTTGGGGGGTGGAGAGTGGGGGATGGAGGGCGATATGATATGATTCTGTATTCTTTATTCTTGAGGTTTAAATACAAAATACATTTTCCTCTTCCATTCTGGCAGAAACCACAAGCAGTGATAAGAGCTAGAGTTGACAATTATTTCAAGAGATCCTTTCTAAAATAAAATCTTTTGTTCAGTATCCCAGAAAAACTCTATTCACTTCAGAATTTGGGGAATTTAAGTCTCCTAGTGATCTTCATGGTTAGGAATTTCTCTGACGTGATGAGAAGTCCATGAGAATGAAAATACACATTTATCTTCTCTTGGAAAAAATAAAGTGAAATAAAAATACATAACTATGAAATTACACAAAAATAACACAGAGAACTGAAAAAAAAAAAGTGGAAAGCTATTGCAGGGCCACTTAGCTACTTTGTAGTTTGGTCCAACACTCAACAAAAATGTTCCTCATATCCTCTTCTATTATTTTTGCAAATCTAATTAATCTGCAGGGAGAAAAAAGAATAGTGGAAATAAGCTGATCTCTCCCAGCTGGGTCTGGTCTGATCTGCAGTCACCTGGGCCAGCTTCATAAGTTCAAGTGATGTTTTTCCTTGCCCTGTCCCATCACCAAAGATCAGTTTCACAATTACTGTTCCTGTCTCGTGAAGAGTTCTGGTTATCCAGTCCAGCTGACGTATCAGTGAAAAACACATATTTTTTCCTGCCTTTGCCCTTGTTACTGAGGCTTTATTTATCTGTCTTGCTACAGCTTTTTCTTTCTCCCATTTTCTCCTTCCAGTTAGAAAAACTCAAACATATTCTCCCTCATACTATGTGTTCAGCTTCTTACACAGAGGCCTCAAATTCCATTGTCTTTCAAAGAGTAGTCTGGCTTCTTTCTAGACAGAAATAAAAGGATCTCCAAGCCATCTTTAGCCAGACTCCAAGATCTACACCGTCACCAAAAGTAGGTAAAATACGATGTTGACCCAGGGACCTTTCAGAGTATGAATCTCACAGAAAATTAGAGGAGATAAAAAGTGATTTGAATAAGGGAAAATGTGTGACCCACAAGTCAGAGATACTTCCCAAAATAGCTGTATATCACAGTTGTGATAAAATTTTAGCAAGTTGAGGAAAAAAATGGAGGATGGATGAAAAAACAACACGTTGAGAGGATATCAATCTGAATGAGAAGAGTATAGGAATAGAGAAAGGGACACTCATGAGGAAATTGGGAAGAAGAGGAAAGGGAATAAAAATTGAAATATCCAAAATACATGAGAAGATGCAGGGGACAAAAAGCAGAGCAGAGAGAGCTGCAGCACTCACAGTCTTATGGCAACCAGAGGTCCTCTACTGCAACAGAAATGCTGCTCTTCCTTGCTGTGGAAATTCCTTTCTGTGCATCTTGGTCTGTAGAAAGAGAAGTGTGCTTATTCTTAAGCCATAGCATCCCAGGAGCTGTCCCCCTAAACAGTAATCTTTGTGAAGAAAAAAGAACAACAATCAAACAAAAAACAAACAAACAAAAAAACATTTTGGAACTAGTATGAAGCCTACTGACCAGAAATATTTACCTTAGAGTTTGAAAACCCAAATAATATCTTCTACTAAGCTACTGTATCACCAGATAAAGGAGTTGTGACTTGCTTTTTATTTCAGCTTGGAATTGTTGTGAAGTATAGTGATTGTTAAAAATGTGGAAAAAAATGTGGTTGAAGTAGTGACTCTGTAGCAAGACATAGTACAAAAAGAATATGGAAGGTTCTTCATTTTCCAGTTTCTCTATGTTTTATGTATTTGGATGCCTTCTCATTTCAACAGATCTTAATGTAACCAGTCTTGAGTTCCAGTTTCAGTGGGTTTCCAGTGAATGTTATAACTGCCGGGCTAATAGTTAGAGAACAAATCATGCTCCCTCTTCTTGAGTGTCATTTTCTGTATCTTTAAGTGGCCTTAGTTTCAGCTTAGTGTAGAAGTGAAGGTAGTGAACAGATGAAGAGCAAGTGAGAGCTGCATACTGCTTACAGTAATTGCTCTGGCCCAATAAAGCATGATAGGGAGATTTTATTAGGTCAGTTTCTATTACTCTACACCCAGATATTTACAAATTAAAACTCAGACCTGTAAAATAATTAAATTTTTAAAACAAATATGAGGTTTAATAATAAATAATACATCTAGGAACTCTGTATTTGCCAGCTTCTTTATGCAGCCAGGTTAGCTGCAACCTGCTTTTCTAAGTAAAACTAGAGTTACCCCAGCAATCACTTATGTTTATACGTCATGGTTTCAGAGCCAATTTCAAATATATCACTACTCCAAAATAAAAAGTGAGAGCTGCCAATGTTTCTAATCTCCTGCAAAGGATTTGTTGTGTATATATCTTGAATATTTTTGTAGCCAATGTCCAGGTTTTGAAATTTGAGATGTAATATTGAAATATTCATGGATACTTAAGTTACCTTATGTGTTTCTATTCTTTGGTGGCTTTTAATAAAGGAAATAGCTGTACTTTTAAAGAAGACAAAGAGGCTTCCTTTGTCTACAAGTTTCCACACCCTGTATATCACGTTAAAGGGACACGTAGTGAGCATATAACATTCTGCAACAAAACATATCCTTATTGTATTATTGAGCACCAGACTATACAGTTTATTAAGCTAAATTTCATTGTAGATAGTCTTGTGATTATCTAATTTGTATATGAAGCAATTATATATTCACTACATGCTCCTTTGAAATGGCAATAACCTTTTTACTAGGCAGCTATTAAGTTTTGATGGTGTTTTCAGTGTATATTTTTGAAAGGACAATGGTGAATGTTTTTCACTAAATAACTTGTGTTTTTTTAATTATTATTTCTAATGCATGGATCTGGAAATACTGTTTACAGTAGAAAATATAAATGTCTCTTTCTTCACTTGAAAGTGATATTTCTTTATGGTACGTTATAATATATCTCTGTGTTTAATGCTGACACTCAAATGATGAATCAATTCAGCAAAAATTATATATCACAAAATTTTAATAACAGCAGTGCAAATGTCCAGTTTTCTTCCTAATTGAAATATATATTTTATTTCTCATCCTTTTTTTTTTTTTTTTTTTTTGTGGGAGACTATTTGGTCTGTCAATTTCTTAAAATGCTAGCAAAATCTGCTGCTGAATTTTCTAAGAAAGATGTGTAAGTATTGGCTTTTAAGCTAGCACAAAGTTTTTCACACATGTAATTAGAAGAGAAGTGGATTACTTCTTACCATAAAAAGAAACTTTTTCTCTGCATGTCTTAAACAATGATTTTCTGGACGTATATTTTTTTGAATCAAAAAACTCTGCGGCTTATGAAGTTGTTTGTTATTTTGTTGTGATTTTATATAGAATGGAAGGGTGAGGAAAAGGTCAGCAATAACTCTGCTGTTGCATTTTCACTGGGAAAAACATAATATTGATCGATAAGGAAATGGAAAAAGCACAACTATTAGCGTCTTACTTGATCTTCTCCGACCTTTACCCTGCCATGTTGATTTTATTCTTAAATGTTATGTCTGTTGTTCCAAAGGTTTGTCCTGTTTAGTCTTTTATTTAATTAATACATGATCTTCTTTACTCTCTCTAATGTTAAAACATGAAATTCAGTTTTATTCCTTGTTGAACCATTGTCCTCTTTACACTCAGCAATGCACACTAGATAATGACTCCATGTAGGAACTGGCCTGCTTAAAACTCCTTTAGAAGTGCAATCGATGGGTACTTAACTTCATCAAATTGTTTTGCAGGTCTATAGGAAAATTAGCTTTAAGGACATGGAAGCTCTTTAAAATGAAAATTTAAGTTTTGATATAAAACTATAGGCTTTTAACTTTTCTGTTTGTAGACTTTAGCGCAGAAAATATGTCATAGAACCTTCACTAAATGCCTATATATCTGCTAAGGTAGCAACTACAAAATTTAGTAAAGAAAGCTCTCTTCTCCCTGAGGGCAGTCTGCATATGATACTGTACTTGGTGCGTACGATCACAGGACAGAAACAGGGACAGAGCTGTGTGCTCTGGCAAAGCCACTGGAATGTCTTGGTTTGCCTTCTAGTCCCAGATCTTCTCCAGCGCTGCCAAAGAAAGCAAACCATAAGTTTTGGTACTAAAAAGGAATAATGTTTTTATTCTTCCAGGTAAAAGAAAATATTTCGATGAAATATGCAAAGATAAACACATGCAGAAAAGACAAGAAGTTGTATTTGTGGATGTTGAGCATTTGGGCTGCACCCTGTACCTCCTTGCATATCTTCATCAGCCCCAAATCTTCTGAAGACTGACTTTACTCATTTGTAGCTTCAGAGAAGTAAATGGTGAGTTCAGTATGTCAGTAATTTAACTTATAATTATGTTCTAAGTTGGTAACTAGTTTTGTAACTCTTAATTCAGTTTAGTTTAAATGAAATAGGCTGTGATAGGTTCATCCAAGATAAGGTGTTCTTTAACTGAAAAAGTGGTCACAAAGTCATTTGCAGTCCTAGAACTAAATAGGCTTCAGAAACAAGTTAGACAACTATAATAAGGCACTTTTTTTTTTTCTTTTCTTTTCTTTTACAAAGAACTAGAGTCCTGATCACTTGAATCCAAGAGTTTTAAAATAATTGCAAGGTTTGTTCCTGGTAACATTTTAAAATTTCAGTATGGCAGGGCAGTTCTAAAGGATTTCAAGTAAATTTCAATTTAAAAGCAATAATTAGAATAGACCTGTAAAGATGACACTGTGTCTGCCAAAATAATGGAATAACTGATATGAAAAATAAAGGATGAGAATATAATTAATTTCAGTTGACTTTTTTTTTTTTATTTTTTTACATAAAATAGTTCTTGCTGGCCTCATTTCCTTTCTTAAGAGATGACGGGCTGATTAAAGGTACCTTTATTAGCCTGATCAGGCTGAATGTCTGCACATTTTTCCACATATTACCATGCAAATTTCTCACAATCATAAGATGATATGATATGTGATATACTAATGATAAATATCCAACAGAGTAATTACTTGAGAATCATAATCCAGTATATTTCCACTGAGGTCTCGCACAGACCAGTTCTTGCTCCAGTGCAGCCATAAATCATTGAGAAAAGCACATAAGAAAATATAAAATATTTGTTGATAAGGTTTGCAGGTGTCATAAAAACAGATGGAATGGTAAAAACATCATGACAACAAGTCATTTGTATGGGATTCTCTACATCATTTAATAAACTGGGGAGAAGAATAATCCATTTAATATAACTAAATGCAAAGCCAAATACCTAAGGGTAGGAAGTACAGGATTTAACATTAGGGAGATAAGAATTTAAGAAACACTGAGCCTGAAAAGGTGGCAATACTTTTTAAATGGAAATATTTTCTGACCTTGGGATCCAGGTAAAAGGGATAAATCCTGGATTTATAAAAAATAAAACATAAAATAGAGGGAAAGAGCTGTGTTATTTCTGTCCATGAAGTTACTGACACCATCACCAAAATGCAGTCTGATATCTATTCTTCCAAAAAGACAGTAAAAGTTTAGAGAGTGTTCGAAGAAGAGCTACAGGAATAATTTTACAGAAAGGGAATTCCACCTTAAGAAGAAACCTACAGGAAGCTTATTGTTTTTAAAGCATCTTAGATAATCATAGTCCATATGAACCCTGTATATATAACTCACTATATATGTATTTCTTTTTGATACAACACTTGACTTCACAAGACAAAGACACCAGCTCCAGCAGTCAGAATATAAAGGGAAAACACTATGTATAGAAAGATATAATTTGTTTTCTTATTTGAACTTTTACATCAAAACAGTTTTGTGGTTTTTTGTTCCTTTTTTTTTTTTTCCTAAAGCATATTTTGCAGTCAGTCGTAAGTTCTTAAATGCAATACCAGATAAAATTAAATAGCTAAGTCATACAGAACACCAGATGATATTCTGGTCTTAAAAATCTATTAACCTCTATGAATCTTGCATATGCCAACATTTCTCTGTAAAAGTCTTTGGCATAATACCACAATAAAAGGCTGTGCCTATCATTACTATATTTTCACATTTTTTCTCAAAGGTGAACAGTTGTTAAACAAATATTACAGGCCTTTTTATAGCATTGAACTCTTTTATCATCATATCATTAATTCCCCGGCTCTCTCATTTGAAGTGCTTGAAAGTTGCTTTCAATTGCAAATTAGCCAGGGCAAGAAGAAGAGGGGCCATGAAATCTCTTCGTACAGAACACGTATCTGATTTTAGTGACCTGTGGTCTTGAATGTTTGTTGTAAATAAGTATTGTATAGTAAAGAAAAGCTGGATAGATACATTTGATCTAATGCAAGTTATTCCTTATAAAGCCTGATTTATTCTCCTTCAAGGTTTTGCATATTTCTTCCACTGTGTGAGGTTAGGAGGAAGAGCCACAGATAAGAAAGTATCTGGAAGACTCAACAAGTTATCTGCCCTGACCTTTGGAGAGCCTTAAAGGGAAGTGTTGTCACTCTGAGGAGATGTGGAGGTCATACTAGGCACAGAGCCAGCCTACAACTTTTTTTAGAGTGTGTCAGAGCCAGGGCAAAGTGAAGACAGACTAGACTTAATCCTTTAACCTAACCTGTCAAAACTGCATCAAGTCAGCACTGCCAAATCTGCAGCCACCTCATAACTCAAAAAGGTATGCATGAGTGCATTTATGAATTTGCTTTTGAGAAACGGTTTTATGCTTTGGTATTCACAGCATTATGAAACCTGGCCACGTTGCTGGGTATGCAAACATAAGGCTAAATGCTGCCTACTGCATGAGTGATTCATCCACTGAGTAGTAAGAAGATATGAAATAATATTATTGCAAAAGGTGATTGTTTTTAAGAGATACTTAATTCCAAACATAAAAAATATGGACTTTGAAGAAATTAGGTTTGTGTTGTTTCAACAAAACCAAGAAGAAATAAGCTATTTGTCAAATCCACAGTAATGGATAAAGCACACAGCACATTAACCTGATATTTTATTTTCATTGACTTTGTTGTAAATACTGTTTTTGTGTAGTGATAATTTTTTTACAGTAAGCATATTTTACGTACATGCATGTGTACATGTTGGTTTATATGTATGTAGCTGTGTGCATGTAAATTTTGCTTGAACCTTCAAATAATTATAAAAGGAAACATCCATGTGAAAAATAACACAAATGCATTCAAAATACAGGGCCATATCCTAACTGCTGCAAACTAGCTTGGCTGACAATGGGACTGGAGCCACACTCAGACATGACAGTTGTCACAGCTCAATATATGCCTGTGAACTTTAAATTGTGAATATACAGTGATGTAATTAAAAATGCTGGAAAGTTCATTTTGTGATGTTAATTGCTGAGCTTTGCTTCAGATGGGCAAAGACAGTAAAAATTCTATCCGTCTTCAAGGAAAACAGTCTAAAAATTATAGCCCAGGTACAAAAAAGGACTGGCACTATAATAGGCTGGGGTCTGAGCTCTTGCTTCAGAGCTTATTTAAGTGTTTTTCTTGTCAGACCCATGGAGTGCATCATCCAGCTCACCCCCCACACAGCTGGAGCACTCAAGTGGACCTGGCTAGGGCTGGCTCTCCCCTGTGAAATGCAATAGGTCCCACTTGAAGGTCCCACGCCTTCCCACCACCAAGGCTGATGGTTTGGTCAGCAGCAGAGGTGGAGGCTCAGCCCTCAGCCCCCGCCTCCCACACCTGAGGGTACTTCAGCCACCAAATTATTGGTAGCTTTCTCCATCCACTGAAAATCTCTCCTGTGAGGAGGGCTACAGTACCCAAGGGTTCTGGATCTGCCCTGACTTCCTAAAAGTATGGTCCCAAACTGTGATTTTTCAAACCTTCCAGGACTGAACCCAGTCTTACCCATATTAGTGTTGCACTTGCCTTGACAAGGTTCTCCCTCATGGCCCACAGGAGAAGGATCTGAAGGTGGTAGGACAGCTCAGGGCCACCCTACTGCATCCCCACATCTCTGACACCAGCAAAGGGAGCTGGAGCAATACCATGTACAGCAAATGGGTCTTTGTGGGGGTCAAAGAGCCTTAAAGAGTGTGTGTGTGTGTCTGTGTGTGTGTGTGCGTGCATGTGTGTGTGTGTGTGTCTTGAGGGGGGTTGGTGCCACAGAGAAATCTGTATCTGTGAGGGACAGGGACAGAGCATGAGCGTGATCTTTGCCTTAATGATCAATTAACCAGGAAGTTGTCAAAAGAAAATGCAGAAATGTCAAGATTTTGTTAACAGTTCTTGCTTGTGGACTTGGAAGAACCATTAATGACATTTTGAGATTTTTACACTGGAAACATCAAAATGAAATGTGGTCTTCTTTTCCCTAGGAAAATGAGTGTGTTCCCATCTTAATGAGTGATCTGAGCAATTCCAAGGCAGGCCAAGCAAGTCCTTATATTTACTTCACTCTTAGAACATGACAAAATTGAAAATCTGCGAAAAGCAGACCAAACATGATAAGAAAAAAGAAAGGAAAATAGAATGATCTATTGAAAAGAATATGGGAGTCTAAATTATGAGTGAAGTCAAGTAAAAATGATGTTAAACACATGTGCCAGGCATTTTAAAGGGTATGTATAGGTGATCTCTTGTGAAAACTCCATCAACTAATGAAGAATTCCACTTTCAGAAGGAGCAGTAGGTTGGCAGATGTTCCCCACAGTCTTTGTGCTTTTCTGGGGAGAGGACGTGACAGCCTATTCATATGACACTCCAGTGATCATGTGGGGCACAACTATTAACTTTGCCAAGTAGATACAAATCAAGCAGTCTAGCTGATTTCTAAAAAGAAGAAAATAAGACTCTTTTTCTTGTGAATCAGGATAATTTTTGAAAAATACCAATAATCAGCTATTTCAGAGGAACAGAATGTACATTTTTTCATGCCTAAATTTCTGAAGATATTTAATAGGACAGGTGTATAGCATACACTTACAAAGAAATGAGTCATTATGCTTCCATAAATCCGGATTATCTGTTACTACTGCTTTTGGATAGAAATCAGTCACTTCAGGATATATGAAGAAAAACAGATTTCCAACTTCAAATACATATACAGGGGTATATTTTACTTACACTTTTAGGCTTCAGTGCCAGAAGGTCCTTCCAGCTTTCTGGTCTGACTGGCTTCATAACCCAGGCTATAACTCCTGCCTCTAGCCTAAAATGGCTTACAAATTGCCAGAGGCTTAAATTTGCACTCAGAGCTAAAGGTTTCTGTCTTTCAAAGGAGACCTTACCTTTTTTTTTTTCTTTTTTTCTCTTTTTTTTTTCTCATTCACCACTGCCTTTATTTAAGCTTTTCTCTTGTGCGTTTTGTACAGAACAACTCCACTGTAGTGAGAACCTGTACTATAAAATGCTTATTTCTCAAGTATTAAAAAGCCACAATATGTGTTTCACAAATAATTCTGTAAGAATATATTATACAAAGGCATAAATTCCTTCATAATAGCTACCGTAACTTTGGACAGCATAGAATATGTATAATCATATTCAAAATCATCTACAGCTAAATAGTACTGGTGTAACACAATAAATTAAAAGTGAAAGTGAAAAAAGTGAAAAGTAGAAATCCTACCATAGTTGTACTTCAACTACGTCTCAGTATAAAACTTAATGGCTTTGCCACCTAGAAAAAAAAGAGGAGTGGGAGAGATGGCCTTGTCATACACTTCTGAAGTATTTATATATACAATAACTTGGGAAAAGTAAAGAAGAAAATGCGTAATTATGTATCACACAAAAATTACATAATGAAAATAGAACTCAGAGTAGACTGTGTCCACACAGATCTGTGTTAGCGAATGCAAAATTAGAAGGTGCAGGCTTACCATTTCTAACAAATGGCTTTACAACAGTTTGGTTGCTTTGCCTTGCCTAGATTCTCAATTGGCAATTGCCATTGTAGACTGTTACCATGTATATTATCTAAGGTATGGAGGGTATAGAAGTGTTTACTTGTATGACTCAAAGAAAAGAATACAGTTCATGTTGTTCTAATGAGCTAAATTACACAGGAAAAGAGATAAAGAAGAAATAGAAGATCCTTATCAAAAAGCTTCTTGAATGTAAATGTGCATTGGCTTCAAGTATTTCAGTGTTCAAACTTTTTAATAACTACTCCTGACACTGAGGCAGAGAAAAAGCTAAAGAAACAGATTCAAGTGACAGCAGGAGCGTGCATTTCCCAGCACTGTGGGCTGACGGAGGCTAGCTGAGAACTATGCCCCTTTGCTAGAAAAGGAGAAGGTATTGCAAATGCTGGTGAGAGTAGAGAGTAAGAAAACAGCCCACAAGGGCAGAAGTCCAAAGCTCTGCCCTCCGTGTCTTGGGAAGGAGATGTTTCTTCCAAAGGTCTCAGTGGAACAATCCAAGCCTGTTTTGAGGGTGTGTTGGGCTCTTCATACTTGAAAGTTGGTGGTCTTACTGACATTATACCAAAGAGCCAAGCTTTTTAATCTGATCAGACTCAAAAACACCCTCTTTTACCTCTGACAGGAGTCTGATTGCTCTAGTGCTTTAGATCTGAGTTACTTAAAGATACTGAATGAGGCTGATCAGATGCTGAAGAGCTGCCAAGATTACAGGCCTGTCAGCCCTATCACTTTTGTTATTAATTATGATAAAGCTGTACAAGCTGCAGCTTCGTCCATTCAGTGCAGACGCTGGGACAGCTTTCCTCCCTTATAGTCCCCTCTTTTCACTGCTCCAGCTATTCTTAGCTGGGGCAACAGTCCCTGTGGGATGATTGTCATCTGGTATATATACATTGCAGCAGCTGACTCAGATAACCAGGAAAATATAACCAGCTCCCTCTCTGCCCTGGGAACTTTGCAGCATCAGGGATTCTGGCCCAGTACCAGGAACAAGCACACAGACATAGACTGCATCTCGCAAGAGCAGGACACATGTTTCTGATGCTTCTTCGCTTTTCAGGCTTATACCATGGAGACCTTCACAAAGCAGTGAAACACAGACAGATATCCAAATTGAAAAAAAAAAATAAATAAAAATAGACACAGACTGAAAGACAAGCAAAAAGATATCCTAAGGAGCTTGATGATGTTTCCATGATTTCCACCTTGTACCTCCACTGTGGAGGTCTCTGTTTAAATTAGAAAACCACTGCCTCTTCTTTTATTCTCATCAGCAATAGCTTCCTGTTTCCTTCTGACTCTTCTACACATTCCCTTACTGGACATCTTCTGTCAGTTTGTCTATTCTTTGCAAAGTAAACAAGTCAGAAGATGCCAGTATTAACTGTGGGTGCACAAACTTACCCTCTCCACAGAAAACTTTTCTGAAGGTATCTTAAATTATTAAATTCATTCTAACCTGAGTTCCAAAAATGAGTGTCTCAGAAGAAAGCCTGCAGGAAAGGAGGAGGTTACAAGGCTTACAAGGAACTCTGTGACAAGACCCAGCAAAGACAGTGGGGCCTTGGGGCTGGGAGGACTTCCTTCTTCCGACAGCAGTGAACAATCCTATCAGCCTGACATGTATGTACAGCTTCACCCCTACACTGCAGTTTCGTAAGTTGAGTCTCTAATGTCTTAGCATGAACAAAAGGAGGAAATCTCATATGCCCCATCCTTGCTTCCTTTCTCCTTTCTCCTGCTCCTTCCTCCCTGTCTCTGCTCCCAGCTGTAGACCTCTGCCTGGTCTTGCACTTCTAGGTTCCTCTGCCAATTTGCATCAGCCCACTAAGACAGCAAAAAACTCTTCACCTATTTTTGTTCATGAACTATGTTTCTGCCCTTTTTGTTGGCAACATTGGCTCATGGAAGACCACCCTTTGTCTCTACATTTTAACCCACAGAAACAGTTAAGGCAACACTCTTCTATCTCCCTATACAACCACGATAAGGGGCTGGGGTGGCGCACTCCCATCTTCTCATCCTTTCATTGCCTAGCCAAAGTTTGTTTGCTCCTTCTGTTGCATCTGAAGGATGGTGATTCACTCAGCCCTTATTTTGAATAAAATTCTTAACTATGCTTGAATGTATGATTTTCCTGCCATCAGCCATTCAGAATAATGGCTCTGCTGCTTAAACAGACCTGTAGAAATGATTAGGGGAAGTGCTGAGGTGCATCAGGCCCAGAGCATTCACATAAAAAGCTCATAGAGCTGTTTTCCTCAACGGCCAATGTGATGCCATTTCAGATTTCTCAGACAGCATATCTTTCTACCAGCTTTGCAAGACTCAGTGTTATACAGTGATCCATATTTGGGGTCTTCCAGTCACATTTCTTCTCCGGATTTCCTTTGGCATTCTGATTTTCAAAGTAAAACTACCTGGTATAGGATTTTTATCCTTGGTATTTATCCTTGCTTGGCTCTGGTACAACCTATTGCCAGCCCTCTGCTTTTGTTCATCAGTACACAGAATCCAGACAACTACTGTTCCTTTTTTCTCTCAAAGAAACCCTGTATTTCAAGAAGGAGTCATAAAGGAGTTGACACAGAAAGACTCTTCACCTTAAGAACTGTCTAGATCTCAGAGATCAATAAAGTGATCTCCCTATTCTCTGAGAGCCTGCAGCAGGCTCTAGTCAATCTCCCAAACCCACAATGCACAGATCTGTGTGGGGTGAATGCAGACTCTGGACAAGAAACAGCAGCAGACAGCAATTCATACAGTCCACAAGAGTGAAGGCATGAAGTTATTGCAAGAGAATGTTTCCAGGTGGGAGCTGGTAGCAGGTTTTCCTGATTATCACTGCTCTTCTTCATCTGTCCTCATACCAGGTTTGAAATAACCCTTTTCCTTAGGTGGTGAGCAGAACATATATATATATATATGTATATATTATATATGTATATATATATATCATACATTTTTTTCTTTCTCATTGCAAGGCCACTTAAGGAAATGGCCATATCTGGCAAGACACTTGTAGCTTTTGGAAGATATTTAAAGATACTACTGTTATGACAGAATGGAATTTGGGAAGAAAAAAAAAAACAGTTGGAAATGAGTTTGAAGCATGGAAGTTTCTTTAGATATAAGAGGATACAGAGAGAAAAGAATATGATTTACTCCACTTTGAAGACTTTCATGCTGTATCAAAGCCAAGACTGTTTCATGCAGCCTGGGCAGCCATTAGAGCTGCAAGCTAATAGGAAAGAGAAAGAGATAGCAGCATGCCTGTTAGTTTTGGATGCTGGTAACAACAACACATGCAGGATGGAGACACATGCCAGCATTGCCTCCCTTATTCCAATGGGTATGTGGAATATTTATTTCCCTGCTTTATTTATGAATATTAATACTGTTCCCTGATTTCACAAACCAGCTCAACAGAAAGTACTGTTTGGAGAAAGACAGAGAAAAGGCTGTGGTGTGTCCAGATTGTTTCATTCTCAGACATTTCATCTGAAACAATGGTGAGGGCTCTGGATTAGGCAAGCCTGACAGTGCTGTTGGAAGTGCTGAGGAGAAACTCCAGCCAGGTTGAGTTACCCATTGGTGGTGTGTCCCAGCCCCCAGATTAAGGTACTACATTAGCCTGAATGCTCAAGACAAGTCCCAAGTAATCATCCTCTCTTCTGTGCACCCTGTTCTACACTTGAAGGAAACCTGAACAAGAAAGCAGGGAGGCATGATCTGTTGCAGCAACCCCCTGCTGTGGGCAGTCAAGAGACTTGGACTGTGAAAGTGAACGCACAAGCCTGTTCTTCAGGTCAGAGAAAGCTTCAGTGCCAAAAAGGTAAGGTCCCCTGCTTCTGTGCATACCAGCTTCTGGGGCTCTGTTCAGGACGTTATTAAAGAATCAAATAATCAGACCTGCCTTCTGTTGTGTCTGAAACCATGACAAATGTGTTCAAATGAACTAACTGCCAATGAGTAGATGAGGAGGAGGAAAGCCCTGAAAAGTACTTGGCTACATTCACAGCAAGTTTCTAAGGAGGATTTGTCTAGCCTGTCATGAATACTAGAGATCAGAGGAACTGCCATGGGAAGTATACATTTTCACTGGATATAGAGAGAGTACAAGTTGTTTAGATGAAACACCTTATTTTTTTTTATTCATTGACAGAGGGGTTCACCAGTCTTCTCAATGTGCAGGGACAAATTCTCTGTAAAACACAATGAAAAAGCTGAAGTTTTAAAAATAAGAATCTAGGATCAGCTAATAAGCCACATACTTCCTTTGGATTACTATGAGATACTTACATTGCCATTTTAGTAACTGCAAAGCAGCCTGAGTTTTCTGAAATGCTTAAAATCAGGTGTTTCCATTGACTTCAAAGTGTCAGGAAAAAACTAAACTATTTGTTAATCTGTTGTCTATGAGTGTAATCAAACAATCCTTTTACTTTTTCAAATAATAACAGGAAAACTATAATCTGTCCTAAATTTCCTGTGCTTGCTGCCTTTTTCTGTTTAAAATGCTCTCTTCTTTCCCTTAAAATGTCAAAGACTTAGAAATTTTTTTTTTTCCTTCTCTTCTTTCCTTTTGGCTTTGCTCATGTTTATAATCATAAGGGTATCCAGGCAAGGGGGCAGGGGGGAGCTGATTTACTTGGTCAGCCATACATAACAGAAGATGCAGCTCTGCATTTGTAGACAAACTGCAGTCTGACATATGTTTACATAAATGATATAATGAATAATTATGAAAAATGATCTAATTTGGGAAAATTACAATCAGGTCATGCACATTATGGGGAAAAGAACTAAATTAATTATGTACAGTGTGTAACTGTCAAATACCAACAACATATGTAACGGAAAATCAACAATATATAAGTATCTAGCTAATTTCTATGAAGTCTGAATTTCTTTGGATGTCCATGTTCCTTGGGTTCCCATACTGCTGTACTCCAGCTTATCAAACTGTACTTTTAAATAGATGGGCCAGGACTCAGAGAAATCTGTTAATGAGGATTATTATTCTATAGAATCAAAAAAGTGACGTGACTACCTATGACTGCAACATCATGAGGGTTTGCGCTCATGGGGCTCAGCAATAACTCCTAATAAAACTGCAGGCAATTACCGAGTGGCCAGTTTTGAAAATCAAACTTCTTCTGACAAATAGACTACCTATGAATCACTTCTAAGTATGAAAACATCTAATGAGTAAATAATCTTTAGGTATTTTGGTCACAGAGTTGCATTATCAATCCCATAAATACTGCTGGTACTACAAAAAGCCCACAGTAAAAATCTCATTATTGCTTTTCTGTGAGAGTGATATGATTTTTAATGGTTTCTTGATTAATTGCATTGTAATTAAAATTTATGAAACTTCTTTAGTGTAAATACACTCTGTCCTGAAGGCATTAAAAACATCACTACATCTGAATTGTGCTAATTATCAGAATACGAGCAGTAAAGAATTAAAAATGACTAGAAACAGCAGTATAAAAGCCCGTTCACTCTTCTATTGTATTATATCCTAAATGAAAGCTGAAAAAGGAAGCAAGGCCATCAACTGTGAAAAGTGAGAGCTCCAACTTGAAGTGGCTGTTGTCTTTGCCTTAGATGGGACTACTGTGACTGAATAAAAATTGTATTCCAGTTACAATTTTGGGAGCTGCTAATAGAAGAATGATTATTATTTTAAAATACCTGATCCTAAGTGTGGAAGTAGGAATTTTCACTCTAACACTGTTTCCAAAGTGAATAATCTTGGTACTCAATGTGCACATTCTTCATATTTATTTTAATATGGAAAGCATACATCTTGTACAAAACAGAGAAAACAGATTAGAAGGAATAAAAAGCCATTTCAGTATGGACTGGGTGTTCACAACAGACTCAGTGGGGACCTTTGATCTTACAGTCAACAGGCATGTATTTCTGTCTGCTTAGTTTCCCTCATATGATTACCTTAAGAGAATTCTTGCCATATGTCATTTGAATCCTTTAGGGACTTTGAAAGGAGATGAGAAGACTACTTAAGCAAGCTTTGTAAATGTATGTGTCTGTCCATATGTATTAAAGTATACAGATAGTTTTTATCTTATGTCATACTTAAATTTATTAAAAATAAATAAAATGTACTGAATCTTATCACAGCTAAAATGTGCAATTTAACTAGTTGTTATTCATTTAGTTTTTGCTGACATGTACATGTTAGGGACCAGGCTCAAATATTTATATTAATAAAATGAGAGGGGAAAAAAATCTGAAGTTTTAGTATATCCAGCAGAAACAGCTTTACTTCTACTTACAGATTAGCTGAGAATCTGATGCTAGTGGGTTGTTTGTTTGCTTGTTTTCCTCATATAACCAATATAAATAATTCTGGTAACCAAGAATTTGATATTGCTAAAGCTAGATCAGGTGATACAACGTAGTGTGTATGATTATTCAGTCATGAAGCTTTCCCACAGAAGAACAATCCCATACTGAATCACTAGCTCCCCTCTTTTCCTACCCTGTAGACTTGATACTGACAAACTATACCAAACAATATAGATCACAGCAGTGCATTTTTTATGCACGTTAGCCTAGTCCAGTTTCCATGCTATTCAAAGTAAATTACTTATGTGATGGGTCATAGCTTGAGAGAAAGCAGCTTCTGTGATCTTCACTTTTTCCTGTGCTCTGCAAAAGGGCAGGGCCAAAGTCTGGTGGGCAGGAACAACATAGAGAGAAAAATTGCATTTTAGAGGAATAAAGTATTGAACTTCTGTGACTTTAAAACAAATTTAATATAGGTACAGTTTTGCATAATTGCCAATGGCTTGAATCAAAATCTTCAAGTTTTTAAAGAAAAACTGAGTTTGTGGCCTAACACAGTTATTATTTTTTAATTTGATTGATGACATATCCTTGAAAGGACCTCACAGAGGAACAGAGGAAAGAGATGCCCTACTCTAGCCTGAACAAATGTTTTCCACAGTACTATTTACTGAAGTGCTAGGACCCAGATCTAGAGGTATAAAAACCTGCTTAACCACTTAAGAGTGAAGCAGTAGCATACAGTAAAATTTGCAGTAGGTATGGCTCTAAAGTGAAGGCAGCAAAATGGGCCATTTCTCAGAGAATTGCTTAGCCTTTAATTCAAACCCACAAAACATGTGGCAGCCTGTCATTGCTGAAGCTATTAGAAAATGTGTTACTGATCAAGAGTATATATCCTCTCTGCACAGAATGCAGTCACTACGCATATTCAGTCTCTATTTCTTAAATTATGTCTCTAATGAGAATACAGTTTCCATGGAAAGATTTGGTGAGGTTGGGCATACTACAGTAAAGTATCTTCCAATTTTATCCCACCCTTGAATCTACTTATGAAGTGGATTCACTCTTGTTTGCTCCAGCTTTGAAGACAGTACCCTCTATTTGAAGCTGGGTGCAAAATTCATGGCCACACATCCTACTTTAGTTCAGGAAATCTCACTTGTGTCAGCTGTGCCAAAGCATGCCTTTAACACAGCATAAACTGATTGAGTTTGGTAACATATGCAAAGTCAGGGACTTATCCTTTTCCAGATCACTAACAATTAATATATTACTTCCTTCTGGCAGAGCATTAATCAGGATAAGTGATTATGGAGGCTGAGAACCTTGTCTTTTTACATCTTGGTGCCTGAAGAATTTATGGTAGTTAAAAGCAATGGAATGAAAATAAAACACTTTCTTACATCCTCTTCTTAACATTGTCCTATTTGTAGTTATCAGTCTACCAGTCAGCTACCTCTCTGACAGCAGGCATCAGGGTCTTGTAACGATACTTCCCAACACATTCTCCCAGCCATCTAAAGTCCCAGCTGCTTAAAAGTAACAACCCAAGGGGCATAAAAGCTGAAACGAGGTATGCCCAAAAAGATGAATCTGTGCAGCTATCTTTGTAGGAATCCTTCTTCATCTGTACCTCTGTGGCTCTGTCGTATACATAGCTTGAGACAGCAGCCAGTCACTGGGAAATAACATGCTGCTGTTATTTCCTGATCTGCAGAATTTCTTCCTGTACTCAGCTGATTTTGTATCAAATTTGAGAACATGTTCTTCATGAATAGAACATTGCATTTCACCACTCTCCTGTGACTGATGCCTCATAAAAGAAAGCATCCCCAGTCCACTCTGACATTATCTACACTTCTGCTGGGATTAGAGGAGGAAAGACTTCAGCAGCTACTTGCAGCTGATCAAGAGTGACCACATCCCTTCTCTAGCAGCTTTGGGAGCCACACTGAGAAGACTTCAAGCCACACTGCATTGTCCCCTCCCCATGAATCCCTCACACTCAGGTGTACCAAGACTCTCCAGTCGTCAAGATCTAGGCTTGAAATTGGGTTCTGAAGAGTTTGGTGATATTTGCTTGTGAAGAGTTGGGGTATTGATTTAGGTGTAGTCAGCTGGGAGATCAACTCTGGAGGACAGAATAGCACACTCAAATTCAGCTCAAACAATCCTGGTGGGAGGCTGAACTGAAAGGAAAGGGAGTGAAGGCACTGATTTCTCCATGATTTGTGACTCAGGTTTCTGGACTGATATTGTAATTCAATTTACCTGGATTACCCCCTCCCTCCCCCTCCCCTCCCCTTCCCTCTTTTGTAACAGAGATCTGGAACAGGAAAAGATGGGACCTTGTGTACTAGGGGAAAATTCAGGTTTGGTTTGCGCATCTTGCTCATGAATTCAATGTAAACTAACTGCATAATTTGGGGTCATGATTTGGTGTTTGTCTGCTTTTGTTTGGCTTTTACTTTTACTATAGAACATGCCTTGACTCATTTCTCAGAATCACCTTAGTATTTCCTTATGATGAGTTCCTTATTCTTCAATGCATTTGCAAAACTGTCCCTATCTATCTTTTGGGGTTTACCTATCTATCTATCTATCTATCTATCTATCTATCTATCTATCTATCTATCTATTTATTTTGAAGTGTATTATGATTTAAGTTCCTTAGGTCCTTCATTTAGAAAGTTTTATTCTAAGGTCTTTGACAATGCTTTATGTTACAAAATGAGTAGAATGGAGGTGTTCTGGTTGTTCCCAGGCTACCTTTCTATTACTCAGTTGCTACAATTACAGAATTCAGCCCAGTAATGACAATGCCTTCAGTCTATGGTGGTAGGCATGGGCTTGCATTTGTGATCCTTGGTTTAAGTGAAGGACATTTCTTCTTACCTTGCTTTTCTTTCTCTTTCATCACTCCTTCTGGCAAAGAAGAAGTTCAGGCCAAGGAAGAGCAGCAGCAAAGATTCATGCATAGCAAAGACTTGTGTCTGAAGACTTTCTACTGACTAGGTTGTGTGACAGCAGATTGGAAAATAGCAAATATCCTATCCTTCACAGATCTGTCAACCAACAGATGCCTTGCATTCCTCCACATGAAAGAATGAAAAGAAAACTACCCTTGATGTTTCTCTCTCCTGTGTTACTATGAAAAAAGAGAGGCTTAGCAGAAATGTTTGAAGGTAAACCCAGTAATAAGTTTGAGAATCTGACTTTTGGCCTTCACATTTGTTGATTCCACTTGCTTCAATTTAATATAGAAGTAACATAACTTGAACTGGCCTACTTTGATAAGGTGTGCCATTTATGGGCCTAAAATCCTTAAGTGAAAACACTTACATAGTGTGAGATTCCTTTAAGTATTTTGTGATCGCTGCAGACTCCCAGGTTTACGTGCAGCAGCTGGGTTGGCAGGGATTTTACTTCAGTCAGCTTCATGCACAGGGATTTCTCTAATGAAGTTAACCTGAGTTATAGCTGACTGAATCTAGTGTAAATGAAGGCAGAAACCAGTACTGGGCCAACAAGTGGAGTCAATAGAGCTTGTTTCCCTGTCACAAAAACCTGCCTACCCCTGCTCCTTTTTTTCTGGTGAGTCTTCTGTCATGATGGGACTTCCCCACCTGGCACAGAGTCAGCAAAATCAGCATGGATTTTTTTAGTTATTATTTATTTCAGCTACAGTATTCCAGACTTTTGGTAAACTAGTTATATATCTGTCCAGGTTGGTTCAGATATAGTTTACATTTTCCTGTAAGATTATGAGCTTACTCCTCTGAGTGAGAAGCTTCTCACTTGTTTCTTGATGAAGGCTGAAACCAAAGAATTAAACTGTGGGCACCAGTCACTGTTTCACCGCTTGTGATTTTGTGGTAAATAAGACAAACAAACAAAGAAACAACAACAACAAAACACTTATTCTGTACTTGGTCACAGATGTGACTTTGGACTAAAAGTTATCTGCCACCTTTACTTGCAGCAACAGAAACAGATTCTACTTCCTCTGTTCAATATACTGTCAGTCATTTGCATCAAGTCAGTGAGAAGATGATAGTATGTTCAGAATGAGGGCAACCCAAAGGCATGAAGCCTCAAAATTAAAATGTTACATTCACATGGCTACCAACAAATGATGTCATCAGGTCTGGCTTCTATGTCATCACTGTCAATACCATCACTTGTTTGTGTGCTGTGACCTAACCAGTCCAGAATGAAAAACATTATGTTGTGGCTTATACACCCTATGTAAGGGCCTGTCTGGTCATCATTCCCATTTCCAGGAAGGGAGGAAGAAGAATCCCACTCACAAAGGATTCCCGAGCATTCCCCGCCTTTTTTTTTTTTTCCACTTTTGGTACCTTGGGGATGTTCCCCTTTAGATTTTCCCTGGGCACTATCTTATCTTTCCAATAATTTTCTCTCTGGCAAAAGTACTACCAAAGTACTAATGTAGTGAACAGAGCTGGTTAGCTGAACGCCTTCAGACTTAGGGCAATGTGACTCACTCTGAATAACTTGCCAGAATATTACAAGTCTCTGAACCCCAGTGTCAAGAGATACCATGATATAGAACAAAGCTTTAGAAGATATACCAGTCTTTGACGTAGCAGATCTACAGTCATAAGAACAGAGCTTTAATTTTAAGCATTAATTTTATTATTTAGCTTTTTTTTATTTTCTAGCAAGAGTTTTATGTTCACAGCAATTAATACTGTTTCATAATAAAATACATGGTGGAAAGGATTCGATGAGATCTCAAGTATTTTATTTTATTTTTTTTTATTTTTTGCTTTTAATATTCCATAGATATCAAATGAATTAAAGAAATAATGTTGGAGGGAGGTGTTTCCTCAGTTCCATTTCCATCATCCTTGGCAGTATTTCAGAATTGAATTCTGAGATATTCTTTAAGAAACGGCCTGATTATTATTCCATGGATACCAATGACAAAATACTTGCCAACTGCAACTAAAATATATCTGTTTCACAATGTAAATAATGATATACTGATTTGGAGAAAGACAATAGAGGTAAAATTGAGAAGAGGAAGGATTTTTTGCTCTCATTTGTGTCCAGCCACATCGGTACAAAAATATTTATCAAGTATTTATATGAGCAAAAAGGAATGTTAAGAGAATTATTTCCTTCAAGATATTTCCTTCATTTTCATTCTTTCCTTAAACTGGGATGGACATATAATAACACTTGAGCCTTGTAAGTAGGTCAAATGCAGTTTTCATTCCCAGACTATGTTCCCCACTGTGGAAAGAATACCAGTGGGGCTTGTTACCATACACACATTCTCTAGGTTGTATGGAGGCTTATTTCTTTCCTCCACAGCCCCAGTCCATTTCTCAGTAGGGTGGGGGTACACTGGGAAGCAATTTTCATCTTTTGCTCTTCTCTTTCTTCTTCAGGCTATGTGGAATGTATCTTCAGGTTCTCAGCCAAGTGAAGAATTTGCTAGATAGTTATATGGTATGGAAGGCTCACTCCTTGTGTATTAAAATACACCCAGACCTACATAATGAATGAATACATTAAAACTGCATCTTGGGGGACTACAAATCTGGAATTATTTTCTGCAGTGATGCAACTTCACAAGGAGCATGAAGGGAATCCTTCTCACAAGTCCTAAACACTTAACAGCCTCTTTGACATTAAATGTGAGTTAAAACATCCTCAGACAAAGAAGGAATTGATACCAGATGTCACACTTCCAGGATGTGTGTTTTCACCATTACCTATTCCATAAAAATATAGATTCCTCTTGAAAAGGAAGTACAAGTATTACACTTTTTATCAGACAAATTGAAATTTGTAATTTCACTATTAACGTCCCTCCATTCTTCACTTTTTCATGTGCAAAGACACACACAAACCTCAAGAGACAGAGTACTCAGATTCAAGCTCATCACACTGTACTAACTTCATCTAAGGGAGGGCCTAAACTCTGGCCAAAACTTAGTGATGGCTGAAATACTATTTTTCTCCCCATTCATCCACAAGTCAAACTTACTGAAACAGTTTCTGATCCTTCACAAAATCAATGACTTATAGTCCTTTCTCACATTTGCCAAGTTTTCTGCATGAAATGAAACAACATGAGCATTAACTCTTTTCTTGGCATTTAACTGAATACACTTTCTCACACACATTATTTGAAGGTCAGATTTAAATGGAAAAGGTAAACGTATATCAAAAAGACTGTACTAAGTCAGAGTCTCTTTCTGAACTATTATATCTTTAAAATGCATAATGTTCAAACTCTTGCCAAGATAAAGTCTTCTTATACACTCTCTTTATGTAGCTGATGGGAAGGAGCTCTTACACTGGGTCGTGTAATGATGAATTGATCACACAAATTTAACAGCCCAATATGAATTCAGGATAAAAAGAAAACTCTTCCTAAACATTAATAGAAAATGGACGTCACCTTAGCTGCCTTTTAATTAGGCACCTATACACAAGTTGGCTGTTGCAAGGTGTTCTATAATCAGGTAGAACTTAAACACCAGCCTTTTCCTAAATTAGCATTTACAGTTATGTGAGATAGTAACAGATTGTTAATTTCTACTACTACTACTACTACTATTATTATTATTTATTTATTTATTTAAGGAACAGGCAGCATGTCCCATTGCAATTTTGCATGCATGCCTGGGAAAAAAAGTAGATGACATAAATTGCATGCATAATCTCAGGAGACAATCATTTTAAATCTTAATTGGCTGCCTTTTAAATATCATTTAAGGTCTCGTTTTCCCTGCCTCTCTCTCTCTAGTTAAGAAGGTGTTGTGTCAAAGTCTATTACCTTGCTGGACGTCTCGCCTCTAAGTTTTTTTTCTTTTTTTTTTCTTTTCTTTTTTTTTTTTTTTTAAATAGAACCATCAGCAGAGGTTTGAGGGGTCGATAAAGCTTTTAGATTTGGAGATGTTTTCAGGGAGCCCATTTCCTCCGGCTAAGAGTTGTTAATGGAGCTTAAGGAATTATCTTATGACTCGGGCTGGGAGAGCCGTATATTTCTTCGCTCCTGTTCCCTTGTCGAGGCTGAATATGCTGCTGTCAAACTCGCTTAATGAAAAGTAACGCGTCGCTGATTACAGTTTTATTTGGGCTCTATGTAAAAAGCACTGTTAATTTAGCATCCCCTCCTTTGTGTGTTTGAATTTGCCATGGCTGAATGATTTAGAGTCTCTCAGTTTCAAGCCGTTTCTCTACGATTTTTTTCCTCTCTTTCTTTCTCAGCCTGCCTTTTTATTTCTGCTTTGTACAGCCATACGAGCTGCATGTCTTTCCCTTTCAGCCCTGTAGCCTCCTCTAAAGCAGCTGAACCTGATCTTTGGCTTGTGTTACTGAGTCAAATGGCAAAATTAATTTCTCATACTCTTTTGTTCATACTTTTAAAAACATTTTGAGAGATCACTGTATTTGACGGCTGATCTATAGATAAGGTTCCTGTACCAAAGCAATCCCCCACGATTTCTACAGACTCCTCTCACATAAGTAATGTTTCCGTGTGTATGAGTTCATGCATACACGCACAGCCCTATCTTCTACATTTAATACTCGGCCGGTCCGTAGTCCAGAGGGATCTGGTCTTGTTATATAATAGACAAAAAACTAACTCAAACTTGTTTTATAATGACAGTGATAAGAAAATGAAGAGATAAAGCTTTGGTCCGATTTTATCTTGGCTTCTGATGTTTCAGTGTGCCTGTGTGTTGCCCACAGTTTTGTCATCTTAAGTCCTGGGGGGGGAGGCGTTGCCTCCCAAATCACAAGCTGACCAAATCTCATTACTGACCACGCCGACTCCGCTCGGTAGTGACTTACAACTGCTAGTGTGTTACAGGTATGAATCACTTGTAAAATGCCAGCCCTCGAGCTGCGTGCCCTGCTCAGCACTCCGCAAAAGTCCGGCACTTTTCGGGCCGAGCTAGGTCTTTGGCTCCGCAGCGGAGCAGCCCCCTCCTCGTCCCGGGAAGGGGCAGCGCGTCCCTGAGCTCTGTGCGGCGGCTCCACCTGCCTCCGACTTTTAGAGCCCTCGCCATTCATCTCTCTCTGCTTGCCGCACTTGCCATGTTGAAACCCAACGGGAAACCCGGTGCAACCCCACCCGGTTCTTGCATCCACGCAAACCTCCCTGAATTTCTCGGCTTTGAATCCCCCCCCCCCCCCCAACACGGCACGCAGCCTTTACCCCCCGTCCCGCTTGCCTCCACCAAAGGCTTGAGGGCAGCCTGACTACTCGCCTTTCCTCCCTTTCCTCTTCCTCGCCTCCTTCATCCCCACCTCCTTAAGTTGGGCTGAAAATAATTTGCTTTGTCTAAAGGGTTTCAGAGGCAAAGCTCGCCGGCCGCCCCGGCTGCATTAAAATTCCTGCCGGCCCAGCCTTGAGCTGAGATCGCGGCTCCCCGGAGACTCCACTTTCGCTATTACTGTCAAGTACCCTTGACTCTTTATTTTTGCCCTTTTATCTATTACAACTAATTCGAGTTCTTTTGCCCTTTTCAGTTTAAGACGTGGCTTTCTGTAAAGCCTCCTCCTGCCACCGAGCTCTCCGGGTGCAGAGCCTTTAGAAATTGAGGGGTTTACTGTCAAAATGAAAATTTCACTTCAAATTATCTTGGCTGATGCACGTTTTCCAGGCCGGGGGCTCCTGTCTGAGCCTTTTGACAGCCAGATCAGCAGAGGGGTTCAGTGATCTCGATAATATCATCCAAGAGAGCGAAAGTCAATACAATGACAGGGAATATGACTGGATACAATCCAATTACGGCTGCTCGCAGAGAGGGGAAGGGCTTGATCTGATCTCCGCACCCGGATTCCTTTATTCAGTCCTTGCACTAACAGGTCTCGCTAGAAACTTTGCTGGCTGGAGGATGTTATATTTTGTCTGGGTACTGCCTCGGTTGCATTTATCGTCGCCTTTAATATATATGTGCATATCCCCCGGGTTGCATTCTCATTTATCATTTATTTCAGACAGAAGGGGGTTGGGTGAGGACAGAAAGGCTCTTCTGCTTGTCCGGTGTCAGCTCGGTCCTTCGGGCACTTTCTTTTTTCCGCCGCAGCGCCGGGGGCGGGAGCCCAGGGATCTGGCCCGGTCTGGGTAAACCGGGGGCTGTTGCTGCCTGGCAGCTGCTTTTCCGGCAGTTCTCCCCCCTCTCCCGGTCTGGGGATCAGGAAAAGTTTGTTCCCTTTCCGGGGAAGAGTAAGGGAAATGTTTTAAACGCCTGTTATCTAAATGGTAAATTGGCTGCGAGTGCTCCTGAATCACACGTCGAGCGCGCTCTCTCTCTTTTTGTTGGCTGCACTCTATTTAATGTCAAAACGGTAAAGCATCTGTCCTGAAGTGCTGAAATATTCATGGCGGATCAGCGATTCCCCATACTGGCAGAAGAGCTGGAAAGCTAAAGCGGTTGTTTAAAAGATCAAATTTTCCACGTGAATCAATGGCTCCGCGCGCCGAGGAGGAGGCGCCGCGGCAGAGCCAGGCCGGTTTGGGGGAGCCCCCGCCCGCAGCCGGAGCGGCCGATGGCCTCGCCCCGCCGCGCCCCGCCGGGCAGCCGCGGGGACACCTGAGGCCCGGCCGGCGCCTCCGGCCCCTTGGGCAGCGCCGCCGCCCTTTTCTCGGTACTGTCCGGGTGCCCGTTGCCGCACTCGCCAAACGCACGGCCACGGGCCTCCTCGGCAGCAGGGAAGGGTCTGCGGGAGGCCCGCGGAGGCCACAGGGAGCAGCCGAGCCCCTTCCCACTTATGACAGCCCGGTGCCGGCCCTTAAAACGAGCCGAAGAGGGAATTTGGAAACCTGGAATATGTTTGTTCGTGCAATGCAAAAGGCCACCACGCTTGTTACCTCTGAAACAGACAATTTATTTGAGTGAACATACCTTTTAACATATTTCTCTTTTTTTTTTTGTTGTCAAGATAAATTTGTGCAGTAGGTGTAAACTTAGTAGAAGTGCTGTTTGTGAATTATATGCTAACAAGGAAATTAGGAGGAAAAACTCTCAAAAAGTCTTTATAACTAATATCGGCATGCCTTAAATTAAATCTGAATTAAAATTTATCATTTGTAAACTTTCGGATGTAAACTTTGTAAGTAGGTCTACACTATAGTACGTGCTTTTGGACATGGAATTAAATAACTTTCACGACATTGATCCCTTAAAGTCGCAGCCAGGAGAAATTAATTCTTCAGAAGAGCAGTGAGCCATCTGTCCTTTGAACTGAGCAAACTGAACTTTAAATCCTCGTTTCTGTTGTTAAAAAGAAAAAAAAAAAAGGAAAGAAAAAGTTTTATATTTAAACTCTTCACAAGTCTCTTTTCAGTGTAGCTGACTCTTCCAGTGCAGGGAAGTTCTTTGCCCCTCGGTGGGGCCGTTAAGAGCAAAACATTTTGCTTCCTGCTTTGGGAAACGCAATAAACTCCTTGCTCGAGTCGTGGTGGGCCAGGTTTGACAGCTGCCCCTTGAGCACGTTGGCGCCGTTGCCTACCGAGCGTCCCAAGGCGCCCGTTTCCAGAATGGCTCCTTTGGTGGTAGCCCAGGACACTGTGGTGTTGCTCAAGGCTTGGTTCAAAGTACTGTGCCTGAACAGGGGGTCGTGAAACACCCCGTCCACCCAGTTCCTGAGGTTGGTGACCGGTGAATCCTGGTGCCTGTCGATGACATTGACCGGGGTGGAGACGGCAGTGGCGGCCGAGCCCCCCTGCCGCTTCAGCATGCATGAGGGGTACTCGGCCTGGTTGAGGGAGGTGGCGGTCTGCGCCAGGGACCAAATCCTGGGCTTCGCCTCCAGCAGCTGCTGTCCCTGCGGGAAGCACATTTTGGGCTCGCAGCCGCGGGGCCGGGCGCCGAGCAGGGCCGCCTCGCACTCCTCGGCCGCCGGCTTCAGGCAGCTGCGGGCCCTCTCCGCCTCCTCCTCCTCCTCTTCGTCGACGGCGGTCGGCAGCGGCAGCTTGGCGGGGGGGTCGGCGGCGCGGGGCGGGTGTCCGCCGCCCGGCAGCGGGTGCGGGTGCGGCAGCGGGTGCGGGAAGGGCCGCCTCATCTCGCACTCGGAGCTCTCCGACTCGGCGGCGTCCAAGTCCTCCAGGTCGCTGAGCTCCAGCTCCTTCTCCTCCTTGCCCGTGGGCTCTGCGGGAGGGGTGGGGGGAAGGGACGGCAAAAACAAGACACGCGGTCACTGGAGGCGCCGCGCCGCCCCGCGGGCGCCCCCGCCAGCGAGGCCCGAGGCCAAGGGGGCGAGGCCCCCCCCGGGACCAGCTGGCGGCCGACCCCCCGCGGCCGCGCCGCTAAGTGCCCCTTCCTAGCAGGGTACCCTCGGCTTTCTCGTTCTTCATCATCGCGTCTTCCTGCGAGCCCTCCTCCTCCTCCTCCTCTTCCTCGTAGGGCCGCTTCTCGTCCGAGCACTTGTTCCGCGGAGGCCAGGTCATCTTGTTCTCTTTCTTGAGCCGCCGGCGGGCGTTGGCGAACCAGGTGGAGACCTGGGTGAGGGTCATCTTGGTGATGATGGCCAGCATGATCTTCTCGCCCTTGGTGGGGTAGGGGTTCTTGCGGTGCTCCTGCAGCCAGGCCTTCAGCGTGCTGGTGGTCTCCCGGGTGGCGTTTTTCCGCCGCGTCCCGCCGTCCATGCCGCCGTACCTGCGGGCACAGCCGAGCACCCCCAGCGTGACCCGGCGCCCTCGCCCCCCGGCGACCCGCCTGACGCCCCCCTGCGGGGCGGGGGCTCCCCGGGCCCCGGCTCTGACACGCGGCACCCCCCGCGGGTGGGGGCGGCAGGACCGAGGGCAGGACAAGCGGGTGAGGACAGCTCAGCTTCCAGGGGAGGCCCGGCCGAGGAAGGAGGAGGACGGAGGGCTCGTTCAGCCAGCACCGGTCACCGGGCGGTGCAAACCCCCGCTACGCCGCGGCGTTTCGTTTGCGGGGAAGGAGGGAAGGAAGTGCCTGCCTTTATTCGCGGCAAAGTCAATGTCAACCTTTCGGGCAGCAGGAAAATCCTAGTGGCTCGCAAACGCCCAGAAATCCTGCTTTCCTGTTGTTTGCTCAGTCCTCCCCAAACAGAATACATCTGGGTGACCCCAGGGTGTAACTGTTAATAGAAATACATTTCCTCTTACTCCTTTCATTAGTAATCTCCCCTACTCTTTTGTTCCTGAAATTGTAAATATATATATATATATAAGCCTAACGCAAATGACACCGGACTGCAACTGAATATTTAATGCACATCCTCCAGCAAAGGTCACCGGCGCCTCAGAGGTTGCACCGGCGTCTGAGCGCCTTCTGCGCCCTGTTAAAGCAGATAAAGGCAGCAGGGCCGGCCGGCCGCCTACTCCTGACTCCATACGGGAGCAAACTGAAGGAGGGGGCGTCGGAGGGGTCCGCACCCTCCCCGCCGCCGGACCACGTGCGGAGGCTGAGCGGCGGGGAAGGGGGCGGCCGGCGGGGACCCTTCGGGGACCGTCGGGGAGCGGCCGCTGGCCGAGGCTGAGGTCCGGGCACGGGATGCTGGGGGGGGGTCGCGGAGGGTGGCCGGGGCTGCCCTTACCTGTCGTACTGGTACTGGCTGAGGGTGTGATCGTAGGGGTAGTAGGCAGTCGCCGGGGCGATGCCCGCATGCGCAGAGCCGCCGCCGTCCTTCGCCTCCAAACTGTTCTGCAAAGAGACGCCGCGCCGCCGCCCTCAGCCCCCGCCGACCCCCGGCTCTCGGGGAGGGGGACACTTCCCCCCGGCACGGCCCGGGGCCCCCCCCGGAGCGGCGGGGTCCGTAGGGACGTGAACTCGGGACGGTGTTGCGATGCGGGAGGGGGGAATAAGAGGGGAGGGGGACGTAAGGGCTGGCTGGGAAGAGCGCCCTGGTGACTACCAGCGGGGGGGGGGGCCGCAGCTATCGTCCTGGCCGGCTCCTCAACCTCATCGCCAAGGCATCGCCGGGCCCGGGGGGCGGCGGCGGAACCGGGGATGCGGCGGGGATGCGGGCGGGGGGCGGTGGAACCGGGGGTGGGGTGTGTGTGTGTGGGGGTGCTTACCAGGGAGTAGAAAGCGGGAGCCTCGGTGCCGTAGGTCACGTAGTTTCCATAGCCCTGGGGGCCGGCGTAGGGGCCGCCGTAGACCCCCAGGGCGGCGGCGGAGTTGAGCTCGTGGCGGGCGGTGGCGAGCAGGCGGCTCTCGTACACAGGACAATAGACCGGGGTCTGCGCGGAGGCGGCCGCCCCCGTCTCGGCCAGCGTCCGGCCGCCGGACTCGCAGCAGGTCGTCAGGGAGTTGGTGCTCATCAGGAACTGGGGGGAGAGAGAGGCGCGCTCAGGGCGGGGAGGCAAACTTCGGCACCTGAAACTAACTTTGATCGCCACGGCTGCGGCTTTGGGGTGTCGCCCCCCACTTCCCCCCCCCCCCCCCCCATCTCCCCCCTCCTCCCCCCCCCGCGTGTTTTGCTTCGGGGGTTAAAACGTTAAAACAGAGGTGCGAGTACTTTATCAGTTAAAATAAAAAACAATAATAATAAGAAAAAACACACCACCAGCAAACAAACGCCCCGTGCCTGTAGGCGTTTAATCTGCCGTAATGCATTGCTCCAGCCCTTCGCGTTTAAAGTCCAACTTTCCCGGTGTGCTCTGACAAGACAGGGTTTACGCCGCTTTTCCCCTTTTGCGGCACAATACTTCCCATTTGCGTTTTTAAACCTTTTTTTTTTTTTTCTCTCTAAATCACTCATGCATATTTATTTTGACTGCAGATTTGTACCGGCCATACACGCACCTGTTATTAACGTGCTGTTTTAGAATACCCCATTATGTTACTGCAGTTCAGCCCTCGGTACTTTCGTGTTTAATTGGTAAACTGTGGATTTAATCGGAAAAGATAAAAAGAAGCGCTCGGGGGAGGGAGGGGGTGGGGGCTGGGGGATCTTTTGCTCCCCTTCTCACCGAACTCATCTCTGTAATCCTCCCACACACATCGTTATCACCCCGAAAGACCCTAAATCCCGAGTGTGCCTCCCCGTTGCAAAACACGGGCACAAGATATAACTTAGGCATCACCCAGGCATGCTGAGTGAGTAACCGATTTCACGCTCTCGCATGCTAGAAAGGATCGCTGCAGCTTTTAGCACTGAACGGAAGTGATCAATAATGACTGAAATTCAATCAATTAACGTTTGTAGGCAAAAGTCTTACCTGGGGTGCAGAGGAGTAAGGGTAGCCAAACTGAGGATATGACATGGTACAGAGGCTCCCAGTTATCTAGAAACAAGGCGAGACGTCTGATCTGCACGCTATTGCAGCCTTGCTCTGCTCTACTGTACCAATTGATTGGTAACCACAGGTCCCTAGATGCTTATAGGACGAAGCAGAAAACCACATTTAATTTATTTACATGATTTTTTGAACTTTTTTTTTTTAACTAAAGAAAAAAAGAAGACGTATAGTAATTTTAGCACGTTCCCCTCTACAGCTGCGACACAGAAATAGTTGTTACGTGAGGGCTGCGAGGCTGGCAAACGTGACGGCATAAACACATATTTTGCACCCACGGAAAGGGAAAGGAGGAGAAAAAAGGGGGAACGAAAAGTAGAACAAACACATCACGTCAGAAGCACGTTGTTTTACAGGAGCCGAACCTCTGACGTCACGTAAAACCTATTCAAATTACCCTGCCTGGAAGTTTAACATTCATTTTCGGGAGCCTTTGAGCCGGCGTGGAAAACAGACTCTCTAGCAACTCTCTCAGTCTGCCTAACAGGAGCGAAAGTTGGGAAAGCTCTCCAGCACCAGCTATGCTGGTTCGCAACATATCTATATATTTCTGTGGGAAGGAAATGAATGGTTTCAACCTGAAGAATCAATGTCCTATCAGCCAAGATTTCTTCCCCCCCCCCAACCTCCTTCGTCACTGAAGGGCTGGTAGGCACTTTTAATTAGAAATTAATTAATGAGCAGCTGCTTCTTCCCACCCCACAGTAATAATTAGTCTCAATTACAAACAAGACATATGAAGGGACACACGATTGAGTCTTCATTTAAGATTTAATCAACAGTTAAAATTAGCGCTAACACTGACAATAAAGCACATGACATGCAATCCCGCGTTTCTTTTCCAGCTTTTATTCCCGACGTGTGATTACAGGTAGAAAACCCTACGAGCGTATTCCGGCGAGTGATTGAAGGACGTGACTTTTCACGTTAAAACGACTCGGGTGCCGTCGCAAACCTCCGCTGGAAAAGCCAGCCCTTCGCTGAGGGCCGCATCCAGCCTGCCTGCGTGCTCCCAAGTGGGCACGGTTGGGAGGGGGGTGTTACATCGGGGGGGCCGGTGCCCCGATGTGCCGAGTGCTGCTTCCCACCGGGGAGCAAACACCTCTCTGCCGGTGGTTCCCAGCAACGCGGAGCTTCCCTCGGGGCCCTTGGCGGTGGGGTCCGGGGCAGCACCCTCGGGGCGCAGCGGGACCCCCGAGCAGAACCGATGGGGCGGGCGTCTCTCCCGCGCCGCCCCCCTTCCTTTCCTTTCCTTTCCTTTCCTTTCCTTTCCTTTCCTTTCCTTTCCTTTCCTTTCCTTTCCTTTCCTTTCCTTTCCTTTCCCGGACGTGGCCGTTTGTGGGGGCCGTGCCCCCCTCCCTGACCAGACGGAGCCCCCAACAGGGGCAGGCTCCTTGCTGCCGCCCCGCGGAGGCGGCCGTCGGGGGGGTCCAGGCAGCCCCTCTCACCCCGACGGCGGGCAGAGGAAGCGGAGGACGGGGCTGAGCTGCGGCTGAGCGCTGCTCCACGGTGTGCAGACTTGCTCAGAGAGATTCCTGGGTTCAGACATGTGAATAGCCCCAGGGTCACACTCTAATTAATGATGATGTTCTCTTCTTCTCCCCAGCTGGAAGACTGCCTCCCAGAAACGAATCTGCCCACACTGACAGCTCGATTGAGGGTGATTGATGACTATCTGGAGACCACAGTACACATAATATAATATCTGCTGCGTAATTGCTTTAATTTACAGATGAAAATACTAGTTCTCGGATTGAGTTAGACTACAGCAAGCAGCACTTTATAGCGCCTCAGAGTGTTTGCAAATAAAAGATATCAGATACAGTACATGCAAATTATCGTGACTGCTCGCTATCTGTAGCCGGGTGAAACGTGTGAAGAGTGGGAATCAAATGACATTAATAATCGGGTTTGAATTCCGTATTGATTTTGGGCGGGGGGGGGGGGGGGGGAGAAAATGCTTATCCTTCTCTCACCTGAACTGCTAAATTATTCTTCCCGGGAATATTAATAACTTAGCCATTGGGTTTCTGTTACAGAAACGCTTCTTTATTCCTTCTGCGACCCGGTGCTGCCAGAATATAATGGTAGTTTTAGTTACTATTTACGAGCAGCTTCCTTCTGTGCATCGTGCTGCCGGGCTCTTGCATTGTTTTGGAAGAAAAGACACCCGGTGTTTACACAATGGTCTGCCTGCAGTGTTGGGTACTGCTCACTCTGCCTCCTGTGCTGATTACTCTAGGGGTTGTTTATTTAAGCCCTGGAGTATAACTCACCGGTGCTAGGGAAGAAAACAGTTGCGCTTATCTCAAGAGTGGCTCAGGGTGAAGCACTATAATTAGCCGCGAGAGCTAGAGAACTGCCTCGCAGTTTTGCAGGCTTCAGTTTGGGAAACGTCCCGTTGTGTTCCCCCCCCGCCCTTCTTTTGATACTACTGCAGATGTCAACTCTGCAGTGGCCCGCACAACACTACGGGTTTTGATATTTAGATGAGTCTATTAAACTTTAAAATACAAGGTGAAATTCAATATTTATAGTTCTTGTCTATTTATATATCACAGTTGTCTTTCATTGCCCTGCCCCATGCAAATACTCTGGTGCCCGTTTTTGCACCGAACTTTCCTGGATTAATCATGATAATTATTTTTCATTTTTCTTTGCAGCTTGCCTGCTCTATTACTTTACCCCCGGTCAGCTTTGTGCCAGTTCCAATCTGTATTCCCTAGAAAGCAGTCATTAAAACACTAAACAAAAACCCACCACCACCACTAACAACAAAAAACAAACCACCACCACCAACCCCCCTTAATATTTAAACATTGACATTACATCTTCCTACGGCGTTCATGGCTTGTTTCACTTGCAATCTACAAATAATGGCCCTTTGTTGATAAGAAACCCAACAGAGTTATATTTTATCTTGAATTTTTGGTGCCAGAGCACAAACATGCAATAAGCCCCACAATGATTTAAAATAACCTTTGTGGTTCTTGCACATAAACAACGTAACACTGTTCAAATCCAAGTAAAGACGCTTAATGCTGTGGGCTATATCCTTAAGCACTTGGAAAATGCAAGCCTTTGCTATGCAATAAAAATTGTTCCTTGTCAAAGCCCCTTTCCCGTACAAAAGAGTCAACAGCACACCAGAAAGATAAACACACCGTGCTTTCTCCAAAGTTTGAGAAAGTAAAAGCCATGGCAATCAATATGGAGCGCTGCAGGGTTTCCCTCTCGTAAGAGTCAGCCTGTGCACCCAGAAAAGCAGATATTTTCGCACCAAAGCCAAACTAAGTACATCTTCCAGGGTTACGTGCTTCTTCCCCGGGAAGCTGGAGCCAACGTTCATGCAAGTTTTATCATAAAAACACAAAACTAGAAGGAAACGCTGTGATACTGGAACAGGCCACAGCAGGTAAAACAGAGAACCGCGTCAGGACTAACGCTTTGATGGACGTCTTCAGGGACATGATCTAGAGGCAGTTAATGCAGCTACAGTTTTGCTATCTGCATTTTCATCACCTCCTCGTTCCGAGGGGTTATTGCCACTCCTGGAAATATTTCAGCGACAGAATTTGCTTATGAGCTAAACAGACTTCTGCAGGCGCTTTCAGTCGAGTTTGCTTTGTTTTCACGTTAAAGATTTAAAGCAACCTTGACACTGTCTGACAAACGCCGTGAAGCTCTACACGTTGCCCATTTGGGATCTGACATGGAACCGAGGGCAGCCTGCAACATTTTCAAGAAGATTAGCTCCCAGGAAGGCGGTATCGCCAGTAGGCGCGATGTGTTTTTAGAGCCCACCTGAAGTGTGATTGCCTACACTGCACTGCAAATCGGGGGGCAGCGAGCCGGTGGTGCCTACCTGCACAATCCCACCTAATGGCTTGTGATCAGCACAACTATGATGACAAAACAGTTGCATAAGAAGGCGCCGCTAATTAATTTACGCAGATTACAACTACGTGTAAAAGCGGTTGTTCCAAGCTATCCGTTTGAATGCTTTCATTTTGTAGTCTTCAATCCTCTTGGCAAACAATCTAGATTAAAGCAGAAAGGCCTCACATGCTCACTCTGTTCTTTGTATTTATTAACTTTTTGCACTGAAGGACTAGAGCCAACACGCACACACGCGCTCACTCTCACTCCCCAAAACTTTTCAGCAAGAGAAGAAGCAAATGCTGCGACCTGGGCAGCCGCTGTGGGGCTAGATGGACCCTGCCGCACATCCACGTTTACCTGCCCGGTGCACAGCACACAACTACGCTGTCCCTAGCCAAGCAGAGATTTTCCGAGGCTTCCCTTTCCAGCTCCTGCACCCCAAGCGCCGGAGACTCGTAGGCACTCAAACGCCACCACCTTCGAGCTGCCTGGCAGCGGACAGCTTGAGCGTACTTCTGTGCGAAGAGAAAACTTTCCTACGTGCAAGGTCAAACCCTATTCCCTTCAAAGTTTGTCTTAAAATCCAGAAAGTTTGACTCGGTACCTTACCTTAGCGCTCGCTGAATATCATATCCACACCCCCTTCCCAAGAAATAACACATATATTAAATTGCATTTGCCCTCTCTCCTAGGTAAAGATTGCACAAAGCCAAATGATTCATCACAGATAGTTTCTCTTCCCTCCAGCAGTTCGTTTTCAGCTGCCTTGCTGCTAGAGCAGGCTCCGAAGGGGGGAAAAAAATAAACCCCACCGCCCCCCCTCCTCCTCGCTTCCGTAGAGACAGACACACACACACACACAAGCATCACTACCAAAACAAGGAGATTTTTTTTTTTTTTTTTTTTTTTTTTTTTTTACCTGCGATCACAACAGGCTTCGGCTAAAACCTCGTAGCGAGAGCTGTGCCATGGCAGGGCTTCTCTCCTCTTGTCTGCGCTGGCTCACTTCGCAGGGAGCTACGGAGAACTAATGTAGACATTTCTCAGTGTATAATACCTGACTGGAGTGGCACAGTGCCTTCGGTCCCCAGGCGCCACAATCACTTCACTAACCCCCTGTACTAGAGTGACGTTCAAGTGAATAGCTCCACTGATCACACTCTTTCCTGCTGATTAACACTTTCCAACACGACCAGACGCTCGGGTTCCAACTTTTCCTTTTAAAACAGCAGCAGCCAGCACTGCTTGCCTCCTCGGGTTATAAACGCCGTCTGGGGCGTGGGGGACACCATAATTAATAGCAGGTTAGTAAAATTAGCGCTGCCACTCCAATTGCTGTCCTCGTTGCCAACAATAATTGCATCGATTCGGGAAGGACACGAATGTCCTCCATTTAACCTAATGATCGGCGGGTTGCACGCGCTGGAAGGCAGCCGGCGCCGTGATTAAGTGCGCGCACCTCCGAGCTCCCATTTATCTCCGCGGCTCAAGGCTGCGCTGGCGCTAAACTTACGGGCAACTCTGCCTCTCCCGCCGTCTTTGTCTCCCTCCCGTTGCCGGAGGTGGGCTCGGACGCAGGCGCCAACCTCCGCGTCCCCGCACCTGGCCACCTATTGGCCTTACTTTTGGGCATAGCCGGGGCTCGGCGCGACGGACCCGGGCTCCGCCGCGCTTGCCGGGGCTCTGCTAGACGGAGGGGGCGCGGGGGGGCGCAGCGCGGCCCCCCCGGCTCCGGGGACCCGCGTCCCGCAGCGCCCCCACAGCCCCGGGGCCGGCCCCGCCGTCGCCCCCCGGCCCGGGGGCAGCCGGAGGGGTCTGCCTGATCACCGGGGGCTTCCCCCGGAGGGGCGACAGCCGCAGGCGGGTCGGGAGCAGGAGCGCTTGCTCCTGCTGCTGCTCTCCGTCCGTCCGTCGGTCCGGCTGCCACCCCTCTCTGCTGCGGAGTTCTCCGGGCCCGGGCTGAGACCCCCCCCCAAACCCTCCCCGGTGTCCGCCGCCGCCCGCCCCGTGCAGCCCCCTCCGGGGGCCGGTCGTGCGCTAAGTTTTGCGGCGCGGCCGCGACTTTCTTGGCTTAATTGTTTGTGCAGCGCGAAAAGGGACAAATCGGGATTGACAGAAGGGGGAGGAGGGATCGATATCGTTTCTCTTTAAAGGCATAAGCCCGGGCAGACGTCTCAATAAGACGGAGGAGGAGAAAAGGAGAATATTATAGCCTACCTAATTAAGCGAAGACAAAGAGGTGTGGGGAGAAAGGCTCGGGAGAGGTGGGGTGGCAGCGGGGATTTTTGAGCCGGTGCCTTCCCACCGTAACCACCAAGGCTGAACAATAACGTTAATAGGGAACATCTGTACATCGACAGATTTATTCTTGCCAGGGCTCTTTCATGCCTGTGTCATTTGCATGGCCCCATGCTCGTAATGTTCGACACACGTTGCACCTTGTAGTGCAATGACAGGGGAAATCTGATGGATGTTGAGACTGGGAAACCCTCTTCTCTTTCCCCTTTCTCCCTCCTCGGATTGCCCTTGCGGCTTCCAAGGCGGGGAAACCGCACGGAGAAAGACAACGTGCGCCTTCTTCCCCATCCACGCTCGCAAGCAGAAAGCCAATCACGCAGCGGACCTTTGCATATTAAAGCGGGGAGCTAACCCGCGGCGGCGGGGACGCCGGGGTTGCCCGCCCGGGGCCGGCCGAGACGGGGGACGGGGGATCAGGGGAACGGGGCACCGGGCACCGCTCCGCTTCCTGGCCGGCCTCTGGGACC
Organism: Anser brachyrhynchus; assembly: GCF_964034855.1. Classification (NCBI taxonomy): domain Eukaryota; kingdom Metazoa; phylum Chordata; class Aves; order Anseriformes; family Anatidae; genus Anser; species Anser brachyrhynchus. Next base: position 93,973,913 of record NC_137695.1, read on the forward strand.
CTCCAGCCCTCCACAGACCAGCCGGCAGCCCAGGGGTTGCCGGCGCCGTCTCCAGCGGATCCGGGGCATCCCTTCCTCCCCCGCCGGACGACCGTCCCGTCGGGGCTGGCCCGGGCTCCTCCGCCCCTCTCCGTGAGACCCCTTCCAGCCGCCCGCCGGCCCGAGCCCGTAGTGACATCCCACAAAATGGTGACAGGGCCGGGAGCGGTGCCGGCGTCGGGGGTGCCCCACGGGTGCAGAGCGGGGCGGCTGGGGGGACATCTGCGGCTGTTGGGTGCTGCCCCTTCCCACTGCCCCTCTGAAGGTGTTCAAGGGCAGGAGGCAATGTTCAGAAAGTCATTTATCTCATTAACACCTACCACCCGGAGCAGTGAGCTAACAGGTATCTTAAGGAATACATCAACCTCCGTTGCACGGGTGCAATCTTTTTACCGTGCCAGGGGTGGTGAGAGGAAGTGAGCAGACTCTTGTCTTTTCATTTTTGCTTATGTCGACCTGCACACCTCAGAAATTGCTGCCCATTTCCATCCCGATCAATTCCACCTTGCACCGCTAGGCAGGATGGCTTTATGAGAAAGACCGGCCTACCCAGGCAGGAGGAGGGTGACCCAGCCAAGTAAAGCTGAGTTCCCACTGGATGTTCATGTAAGTCAACCATAGCGACCTGAAGGACACATCTACTGAGGGGACACTGGCTACCAATAAATCACAGAAGGTGCTTGCAACCAAAGCAAAAGCTTTAGGGGAACAGTCAAAAAATCACAGACCAGGGCTGGTGGCGCAAAGGGCATTTGTAGATTTTTTTATGTTGTTCATGATGTTATTACAGCTTCTCTTTCTCCCTTTCTCTTTTAATGCTGAGTTTCCAATTGTTTTAATGTTTAAACTGTTAAAAGGTGCTCTTTTCATAGTCTAAATGGAGTTGGGATTGTCTATCCTGGCATTCTTCAACATTCTTTTCCATTTCTGTAGCTAGATCAATGCCCTCTCTGTTGTGAAAAGGCCATCACTAAACGATAGCAAGTGGTTAAAAACCTTAATTTTCCATGTCATTAGACAAACAGCACTGGTGATAGCACTATGTACTTCCATTCAGAAAGGGAATATCAAATATTTAATTGCCAGTGTCAATTCCAGCAGCACAGTGGCTGTTCTTTGAAGACCTACTTTCTAAGAGATCAGATAAGAGAAAACACTAGCTTGATCTCTTACTTTTTTGGCCTTTATTTTACTGTTGAGGTTATTAAATCACACCCAGTCAAGGAATAATATACTACTGCTTGTTTCATAACTCATGAAAGTCTTAGAAAAACATTAGCTTAATCATGAAACCTCCCAGATAATCTACATAACTAGAATAATTTCACACACACACAAAAATCCAAAGCAATTCAGAATGTAGTAAATACATGGAGAAAAATCATATTTTCATTGAAACTGTTTTTGTCCTCATTTGTTTTTCTTCCCTCAGCACAGCAAGGTTTATCTTAATGTGCAAGGATCTGTACAGGTACATTTCTTTTCCTTTTCTTGCATTAAATTGATTATATGATGTTCAAAAGACTGATACACATTAGAAAACCTTTAGGCACTTCAGTGTAAAAGGGATGGATTATTAAAAGGGGAGGTTATTACTGTGAACAATGACTGCAGTACATTTATATGTGAAATGTTTATCTGGCACTGACCTGCATTGGTCAGAATCTGTACAACTATACTTTTATTCGTAAATATGTACCCATGCTGATAAAAGGCATCTATTTTCAGACTTGGTCTGGTCATCTGACTCTTTTGTAGGCCATAAATATATACGCTTCTAATTATTTTTCAACAATTTTCTAAGCGTTACTACAATTCTACTCGTGAACTCATGGTTTTGAGAAGACAGCTATTCTGCGGTAGAAAAAAAATGTTGGTGTGGTTAGAAAAGTAGTTAAGGCTGTCTTAGTGTACTTGATATACGGATGGCTGGAGAGGATTATCTTTTAGTTAGGAGGGGAGCTTCGTTTTCATCGCTTAAAAGCTTAGCCACACCGAAGGACACTGGAGACCCTGAGAAGGCAGAAGATACTGGGTGAGTCAGTAGGACCAAGTTCTCCTTCTTGCACTGAGCAGGGAGGGAGCCTGCAGCCCTTGCTCAGGTGAGCAGTGCTGCCGAGGTGGAGCTCCAGGGAAGCAGGGCAGGAGCTGGGTCCTTCCTTCATGTTACACAACTAAAGAGAAGTGGGCCGTGGGTCTGATCCTAGAGATCTTCCCATGCACAAGTAGTTCCATAAAATGTTACTCGCGGGCGATCACTCCTTGCACGGAAGAGATTACAGAAAAGAACTGTGTACGCCTCAGAAAACAATGATGCAATTAAAGAAGCATTTGTAGTTTGCGCTTAGGGTTATCTTTCCATGCAGGATGAACCAACATTTTTTTTTTTCCTGCTAATTATTTTCATTAGCTGTTTTAACTCTTCCTAAGAGCTCTTAATAATTGCTTCAGAGCAGAATGTGTAAAACTGAAAATTATTTATGGCACCGATTAGAACTACAGAATATTAATATGGGTAGTCAGGAATAATTTACCATAGCAGGAAAAGCATTATTTAATTGTTTAATATAGAAGCTTAATTGTGCTTGCATATAATTATCATGTAAATATCACTGTGATCACTCTAAGAGGTTATTTCTAAGTGTGCCAAAATTCTGAAGCAATCTGAAAAGAATTAATTTTTTTTCTTGCCTTCCTTCACAAGTCTCTCAAGTACACTATATGTTTTAACTTAAACCAAAATATAGCCAAAGGCAGACAGGAGTTCCAACAGTGACCAGTGTAATACTCACTGCTTTTAATTACTGTAACAATAAATCACACAGGAATGTCCTCCAGGAACTAAATGATTTTCTAAAAACATTTGAGAATATTTTTGAAATTCAATTAATTGAAGGCACCAGATAAAAGGTACACATTCTTAATGGCTATAAAATAACCCTAAGGGATGTAACTGAGCTCTAAGCTTAACTTCAAAGTGTGACAGAAATACTTACTGTATTACTTTAAAAGTATTCAGATCAATGAATCAGTTAAAATTACTTATACATTTACCAACCTTTTCATTTTCTTTCGACTATGGTAGAAAGAACTGCTCTCATTTCCCAGGATACAAAAAGCAGTTGAGACCTGTAAAAGAAATTGTAATTAAAGCCAGCCTTCAGTCAAAATTGGTATTATGAATTTTTGGTTGACACAAGATAAAGGAGCCAGCAAAACATAAAAGTGGCTTGATAAAACATACATTTAGACATATTATACTGAAATTTAACTGGTTTGTTTAAATAGTTCAGGTTTTGGGATTAAATCTATCTTTGTTAAATCCAGTAGGCATTTGTTTTTTATTGAGTTTAATAGAACAAATAGAACATGAATTTTGCACTGCAATGTTTTACTTAACTTACTTAATTGCATATCTGTCCAATCTAATTATGGGCCCATTATGGGCTTTCCTTCCTTCCTTCCTTCCTTCCTTCCTTCCTTCCTTCCTTCCTTCCTTCCTTCCTTCCTTCCTTCCTTCCTTCCTTCTTTCTTTCTTTCCTTCTTTCCTTCCTTCTTTCTTTCTTTCTCTCTCTTTCTCTCTCTCTCTCCCTCTCTCTCCCTCTTTCTTTCTTTCTCTCTCTTTCTCTCTCTCTCTCTTTCTTTCTTTCTCTCTCTCTTTCTCTCCATTTTTTTCCCCCCTACTCTTTTTGGACTAACCATGCTAACTTGAACATGCGTGGCTTTACAAGGTGCTGAGCATCTCAAACAACCACAGCATGCCTTCAGCTTTTGTGGGCAGTAGTCTGAGGTGGTATGCAAGATAATGCTCAGTAGGATCCCACTCTGTGAATAATATTTGACCTGTAGTATATGAGCTGCAAAGACTGTTTTAAAAGACAAGTGTTTAAACCATCACAATTTTCTGATTTGCTAGATGATTTAATAAATCAGCATGATTCAACAGCAGGAAAGTGTTAAGAAATAAAGAAATACGGGGAAGCTGAAATGTCACTACCAGTCCTTTTTTTTTTTTTTTTTTTTAAGCAGTGCTGCTCTGTTCTGAGCTTCCCTTCCTTTTGCAATCTATAGCCATGGTTGTAATTGCACCCAGGCCATGTAAGCAGATTGTAGATCCATAGTCATCATACTACAGATATAAGGGTTAATTTCTAAGCTTTGCAAAATGGTTGCTTATTATAAATATTCACCGATGAGAAATAATTTAACCCCATACACTCTATTCCTCAGTGCAGAAAGTTTAGAAATAATTGAACTAGAATTAGCCACACATGTACATGTACATCCTTATCTGTGTACACAAACAGGGAAGGATGCAGAGAATTGTCTGCTCTGTATGAAGAGACTGTATTCTAAGAGGAAACTAAAAATATGCTATAGAAGGCTAATTACTTTTTTTTCCAACAGCTACCTAGTTTCAATACTCACTGATAATTTTCTCTATTTAATTAAGAGTGACTTAAAATTTTCTCTCTGTTTAAAATATGTTAAGCTGAGATGGTAAAAAATGACAATAATACTACAGAGATAAATGCATCTTTACCCTTTCTACTTCTTTTCCTTGGTCATTCAAAATCATAAACATCATAAAAAATTTTGAGCATTTAATATTGATGTTCTATCATAATCATAATAATGATAATCATAAAACAATAATAAAAAAAATAATAATATTTTCTAGCCCCACGAAATAATTCTGTACCCTGAAGGTGAGAGGGTCACTGAAAAGCAGAAGGATCCACAGTGGATTATAGCTGCAAGAATACAATCACTGAAAATACATGTATTATATGATAGCTATTTAAAAAATACATTTAATGTATAATATAATATCATATCATATGAGGCTAAAAACATCAGTAAGACCCAGGATTTGTCTGTGTTGAAGAAGGGCAATAGTCTAACCATGACACTTCTAATCAGAGGCTGCACACTGTAGAAGACAGTTTGATAGGTTTATTTTGATGGGCAAATACCCATAATGTTCAGAACAGACTCACATCTACAAAATTATCACCTGTGACCTGCAGCCAGATTCAAATCAATTCCGTATAAAAAAGCCTGAACTTTCTATTAAATATTTGTTCCACCAATTACTCTAACCCACCGCTCACAAGCATTTAAAAGCTTTTATCTTCCGAGGACTTTGCAGTCAAAAGATTTTTTTTTATTTTTTCATTTTTTATTTTTTATTTTTTTCTGAGTAGCTAGGTTGTTTATCTCAGAAGGGCTGTTTGTCTAATAAAGGAGCACATAGATTTATGATTACATAGTATCTCCATAAATTCTGAGAAACCGTAGGACATTCCTGTATTCCCTCCCCTTTTCCCTCCTTTATTTTATTTTATTTTTTTTTGGAAAATCAATAAATCTTTGAATTAAAAGTCTCCCTCTCTCTCTCTAATTTCTTTACCTGTAGTGAAATGGTTGAACTGCAGTAGTATAGAAGAGCTGAAATAAAATACAAGCCAGAATATTGGCTTCAGATTAAAGCTGTGTAGACCTGGGATAACTTGTCTGGAAAGTCGAATCATTTCATTGAAAATACATGTCAGGCATGGTTAAATATGATTAACAAAGGAAAATGTAAAATTTATGTGAAATTTTTAGGTTTACAAAAAGAGCAGTCAAGATATGAAATGTAGTCATGTTTGTCATCAGATGCTGTTTCATCTGCACTATATTTTCCAGTTAACGCTCCTCCTCCTCTCTGCAGCATCCAATTTCATACCAGGAAGAGCTATCAGTCCTAAGGACAGAGACAGTGTCTATGGACACAGAGATTTTTACAAAACCCTCGTTAATCTTGAAGGAAGGGAATTCCTTGGGAAAATAATCCCATTTCTTATTTTTGCTCATATCCAGGGACAATTCTGGGAGGTAAAAGATAAAAGGCAAAACCTTGCATCTGCACGTGCCCACAGAGGGCAAGTACTGTCTGATATTTCAAGCTTTTCACAAGGTTCCCAGGCCAGCCTGTGTTTCAGATGGAAGTGGAGCAGAACAGAACAAGGACAGCTTATCCAGGAACCAAGAAAATGTCACCACCATGCTCAAATCCAGAGTGGCTAGGGATGCAACAGAGCCAGCGGCAACATTGGTGAAACTGATAGCTGAGGCTGACCATCCATAACTTAGCGGAAATTTCAGCTGAAATGACTTGATAGAGATGAAAGGTTAATGGCAGCCGTTTGCACAACAGCTGCTTCCAGAATTCTCCATCTCTCACCCAAGGTGGGTGGTCATGGGCACATAGTAAGCCAAATGAAGAAGTCTGAGTGGGACAAGTGTGAGAAAATCTGTTTCTTTCGAGCACTACCAAAGTGCAGGCAGCCCCTCAGCTTCTTCAGACACTATAGCAGAAGCTCAGCTGGAAACTTACTTCCCCACCCCCCCCACTGGCTCTTCCAGCTTTAACCAATAATTAAAACCTTGAGCTGTCAAATATATTATGTGATTCTCTGTGGAACTGTGGTCTCACATTTGTGCATCAAATTTTATCATCAGAAGTTAGTTAGCCACCTTACACTTATATGTAAAGGAAGATCTCCTGGCCCTGATAACTCCTGGGCCTCAAACAATGTTTTGTTGTCTCTCTGAGCATTTGGAAGGAAGACATATGTTGGAAGCAGTGATGTTGGCTGTCTACTTCTTCATGAAACTTAAAGATTTGAAGCAGAAAACCCAAGGTGATCTGAAAAATCAAAAGCAATAGACATCTGTAGAAGACTCCACAAATGTAAGTAAGAATTACAAATCTGAAGTTTTCCAAATTAAAGTATTTTATTTAATTTATACCACTGAAAAAGGCAGTTGTGGGTACTGCAATCACTCTTGAAACCAGAGAGGGTCACAGCAAGTCAGAGGGCAGCTTGTTCCCCTGGTCTGTGTCATGCCAGTCCTTGTTGTGGTATGTGATCCTAGATTGATTTTTGGGGGGCAAATTGTGATTCATTTGACTCTAATGGTTGACCTTCCTGTGAGAGAAGAAAAAAACAACATTCCCCCCTCCTACTTAATGCAAAATATTTACTTTCAAGAAATCTATCTTAATATGTGTTTCAGTAATCACTCATAAATTTATAAGGTTCTCTAACCCGTTTTTTTTTTTTTTTCCCTGCCATTATAAAGTACTGCGGCTTGGTTGCTAAACAATAACCAGTGCTGCTCACCTGCAGTTTAGAGTGCTTAAAATCACTCAGACCAGCTTTGTGAAGGCACTTCAGAATTACCAAAAGGGACAGGCAGGGAGGAGGATCTTTATAAATTTATAAAAGTGCAGTAATTAAAACTGCAGTTTGGGAACCCAGTCCCTATTCCCTCTTCATTTTATTTCTCTCTTTCCCTGAGTTATATGAGTTTCCCCTTGTTTTGCCCCAGTTGCATTAAAAAAAAAAACAAACATGAAATTCTGACTGAGTAATGAGATAAGGACAAAAACATTTTTCATCATTTTGATTGCCTCTTTTACTTTTGTAGTTTTCTTATTCCCATGGAAATGTGTGTGCCAAGGTAAACTTGTTCAATAGTATAATTTATAATTAAAATTTTTATAGATAGAACTAGGAGAACTAAAGTCAGTTGTAACAATACAAATGAGGACTGAATCTTATGTTATGTATGAATCATGCAATTAGTGAATTTCACTAAGGATAGTAATTGTTCATTGCTTCTGATCCAGAAGGTAATTTGAAATGCTCTAGAAAGTTGAATGAGAAGAATATTGTTTATCTTCAAAATCAAGTTCAAAGAACTTACTTTTAAGCAAATGACAGCATTCCCAAGGAGTTATCACACTACCGAATAAATGCTAAGTGGAACTAATCTTAAAACAGGCCAATGCAGAAGCTTGGTTGAAATAAAACTTGGAGTTTCTCAAGAGATGACTGGTTTAAAAAAAAAAAAAAAAAGGTTATGGTGAGAAACAGCAAGAGTAGTGAAGGCCTAGGTCAATCACACCAAATGCTTACTTTTTCCACTTTAATATGTGCATTGCAGAAGCATGACCTAGTGCAGCTGAATCCCAACGACAGTCATGTAAATCTCATATTTGTCTTTCCTTTGGACAAAATGTTTATGCTGGTAATATATAGACCTGTGGAAGTGGTTTGTGTGCATAAGCAATTTGATTTTGTTTCCTCTATGAGGCTCTAACTTTGTAAACAGTGTGTGCTATGGACAAAATGAGTAAAATGATGTGGTAAAGCTGCCTGTCCCAAACCAATTTTAAAAATGTAAATAGCAGTTCAGCTTTGATGTCTAGAGCACTTAGGAGCTTAATTTAGCAGGACTCTAGAGTAGAAAGGTAATTTTATGAGAGAATAAAATGGCCAGAATCATTCCTCTCACTTTATCTTCTTCCAAAATTTGTAAAGCCATAAATCACCATGTCTTAGGGTATAAACCAAGTGCTAAACCAATTGAGCTGCCTTTAGAGAGGGCTTTTTAATCTTTCTCTGCAGCAGACAGTACTGGGCAATCTTGGAAGTAGAATACTTGATAGATAGCCTGTAGTTCTGTTTCAGAATAGCCATTCCCAGATTTCTTCCAGATTTGGTGTTTCTTTCTTCTCTTTTGACTGCCAAGATTATCAAGGCTATTTACCCCAACACACCAGTCATGGTCTTGTTTTTAAAACTTTCATTAAAGACAGATTTATCTGGACTTCTGTTAACCAGTTTAGAGGAAATTGTCCTTCTGGCAGCAATATCTCTTTGGGAGTCTGTCAGTCTTAATTCTTTCTGTAGCTGTTGAGACAAACCAGGAGTCAAAATATGTATTTAGGAACCTAAATAAATTTGACAGAGTTTCTGAGCATCACCAGCTTCTGCTCTGGTCAGTAATAGCTGATGCTCAGCATCTCTTTAGCTAGATCACTTTTTGGAGAAAGCTTTTAACTCTTATATATATCAAGGGATGGAAATCATTTCCTCATGCCAATGTTTGCAGAAAGGGATGCATAAAGTCACGTTTAGGAAAGAAATTTCATTTAGACATTTAACAGTTGTTACAGAAATAAAGTAAGAATTGTTCCTAACTTGTCACTAAGATGCTAGATTTAGAAGTAGAAGGCTCTTGCAACATGTTTCCTGATGCATTAAATTAGATCAACTTGTGATGAAAATTTCTCCTTTAAAAAAGCAAGATAGGAAACAATACAAAAAACAACACTTCCCTTTAAAACCTTTAAGCTACTAATGGATGGCACTGGTACTGGTTACTACTGGGAGTGGTAGCTGGGAGGTCCTGGGAGTGGAAATTTGAGATTGAAATTTGTCTCAATGAGATGAGGTCAACGATATGTACTTAACTAGTAGACCAAAAAGTGGAAATTGGATTCTTCTCTCTTTTAATGCTTGATGTTTACATTTAAATTGTCTAAATCTTTGTTGTTAATCTGAATCCAATACTTTAGAGATCTATTTGCCCACTTTAGAGATAACAAAAAACACCTAGAAGGGAAGTTAAGAAAATCTCTTGAATGTTTACTGAAATTTAGGTTGTTTTTATAAGCCATAGTAGCATGGACTATAATGATATGAACTTAGTAAATAGACCAGGTAGTGGAGACTTCTGATTACTTTAACTTCCACTTGTATCCTCTAACTCAGGCTTTGTATAAATATGATAGATAGAGGCTTACCTTCACCAGCTGACAAAGACATTGTCATAAGTCAGTTGGTTATGTAGTCCCTGACTATTAGACCTTATTTTGTGTAGACACAGCAATACCATTCCAATTTCTCTAGATACAGAAATTCTGATTTCCAGGGAAGTTTCTTTAATTTTCTTCTTGTATACACAGGTATATTCTGAGTTTATCTATTATATGAGAGCACAGATAATTTTCATAATGCTAGTTCATCTTTAGCACATTTATTAATAGCTGTGTTAAACTGATTATGCAAAAAGCAAGATTATATTGTACTTTAAAATTGCAAGAAAAAAGAAAAGGGTTTGGGTTGCTTTAAATCAATCTAAATGTGAATAATTGATTTTCAGAAGATTTCATTAAGAATACCTAATGTTAGATGACATCTATATTTTCAACTTTAGAATGTTATTTAAGAGCCACTTTTGAAAGTCCACATTTCAGCACCAAGATTGTTTGACTCTTAAAAATCTTGCTGAAGTGTGAGCCAGATACCTGGTCCTTTCTGGTCAAGAGTGTATTCAGTTCATCAATGGAATATGTCTCACTATCTTGTCCAGCCTTGTTACTACCAAAAGCAGAAAGACTTTGGCAATCTAGCCACAGAATTTTTGGTACTAATTCACTGTTCATCACATGATACAAACGGTTCCCAAAACTACCCTTTCCATTTTGATTCGAACAATATGTAACAATACATTTCATGCCTTGTGGTTGGAATATATTATGATATTTGTTAAATGTTAAAGGGTATTTGTCAATATAGGTGCCTACTTTGACAATCGGATTAGACTTTGTAATAAAGGATTCCTTTTCATCAGGGTCTTTAGATTTCCTACTGTCCTGAAGAACCATCAAACTAACCTTCTACTGTTTACCACCCCCTTCCTGTTCAGAAAATATCTTTCTCTGGAAAACTCATTCTTAATTTCTTGGTCCTTACCATAATTTGAAAAGATTACTCTGGAAACTCTTTCCTAGCATTTGGGCCTCCTTGCTGAGCTTCTCAAAGTGTTGTTTTTGTTTTTTTTTTTTTTTTTCTGGTAGCAGGAAGCAGATTTGAAGCATTAGCATGTTTAGCCAATTGAGACAGTGTAATTATCAACTTGGAAGCACAGAGGTGATGCCTCCGCTTTGCTTCATAGCAGATGATGCAAAACTTTTGATGCACTTTAGACCAGCAACCCCTCAATAACAAAGAATGAAGTTTTCCTTCTATGGAGAAGTTCCAAGATGTGTTCTGACAACATGCGTTTATTCAGCCTGAAGGTGTCAGGATTAAGTTAGATTCAGAGCACACCATTTTCCTTTTAAATGAAGGTTTCTTCCTTTTAGGTTATGAAACAGTTGGGAGAAATGTTCTTAGAAATTGCCCTTGATTCACTTTCCCTAGGAGCAGTTCTGGAGAAACAGAATTATTTCTTCATGGTTGCTTCAGAATATTTGGGGGGAATTTCTTCTCGCTCTCAGGGATACGTTTTGTGAAGCCTTTCAAAAAGTGACTGCTAAAATATGTATAAATATACACATTCTATTTCAGGCTTTGTACTCAAGCAAATGTTTGAACAGTACAGATAATTCATTTTCTAATTACGTAACGGAGGTAGCGGCTTTAGACATGCTTCCCTTGCTATTTTTTGCTATATTAGCTTAATGTGAGGGAGTTTTTTGTTGTTATTTTTTATTTTCTAGTTTATTCTGATGTCTGCTTTGGGGTGGAGGAGACATTTTATTTTTTTCTGAGATAAAAAGGTAAGAAATTTTTGAAAGCAAAGGTGCTTGTTAATCATCTTCTTGTGGTAATTACCTTCTGTTTCCTATTCTACATCCACTCTCCCTTCTTTTGGGTTTGGACATTCTGGTCTGAAGAAGGTGGTTGTAGAGTTGTTCAGGATAGACCTTGATACCTGAGAGTCATTTGTACTCCCTTCCTCCAGACCATGGCACTGTTATTTAACCGATGTGAGAAGTAAGCAGCAGCTGTTTACAGATGGACTTTGGAAAGGAGGTGTAGGAGATTATGACAGACTGAATTAGCAATAAATAATTCTTCCCATAGAAAAGGACTTACAGTCATCTCAGTGAGTTACTAATTTGTTTACCTTCAGGTAAAATCATATCTCTACAGCCAGCCGATTTTTATACTGAAGTGTAAAAGAGCTGTCCTATGTGGCAATGTGATGGATAACTTCATTACACAACTTAAGAAGCTTTCTTCCCTTTCTTGTACCTTTTCACACTCTAGTTAATCACCTCACCCTGGTTAAGCCAACTGACTACTTCAGCACTAAAAGTATGCAAAATAAACATTTCACTGCACCAATGCCAGATAAAGGCAGTCTTTTCCATCTGGAAAACAGACTTGTTTAGATGATTCTGGCTGCTCCCTCTGATGTGTAGTTCTGTTGATGCCATTCCCAATCAAAGGATTGAGTCATGCTTTCAGCCTCTGTCCCATCTCCAATTTTTTTTCTTGATAAGAATACAGTGTAAGGATGGCTGTTCTGGAGTGTCCCTGACTATGACAGTGGCAGATGTTGACTGCTGAGGGAGTATGAACTGGAGGAGGACACAGAGATTTTTCTCAAGAATAATCTCTCAAATTCCATCATGTGTGGTTCAAGGACTTTCTAAGTCCAAGATGACAGAGTCCTGGTTACGGTCACTGGGGCTGATCCTGAGCTTCACCTGCAAACTGATGTCCTGCTTGCTCTTGACCTGTCCCCAGGGAGGTGCCCAATGCCCAGGGCTGCAGTTGCCTCCTGCTACTGTACCCCTGTCTAGAGGTGGTGGGACTGGCCCTGGCTGGTGAGGCCCTGACCTGCTGGCCCTGGGGAGCTGTGGGCTCCCAGGGGGCCCCCAGTCCTCACTGCTTCCTAACATCTGATGTTGGTTTGGATTCATATTTTCTCTGTGATTTTATCCTTGGAAAGTTGCGCCTTTTCTGGAGTAGTCCCTTAGCTTTCACAGCAGCCATGGCAGGGAGCTCCAGAGGTCAAATATAATCTGTGATTCATTTCCTTTAGAGAATTTTGAAGCCGAGAGCTGCCCACTTCAGCTGACATCTCCCAGTTTTTCTACTGAGAGACAGTGAACAGTTTTACCCTCTTTACCTTCTCCGTGACCCTCAATGATTTTATGGACATGTCATACTCTCTCTCAGTTCTCCCTGCTCCATTACATCTAATGTAAAATCATTGCAATGATTCTTACTCCTCTCTTTATATTTTCCATCTTTCCGAGGTCAGACTTGTGCATAGTATTCAGCATATAGGTTCAATTTATACAGTGATTTATACAGTGATATAACAAGATTTTTATATATATATATATATATATATATTATTTCTTGAAACTCTTTCACAATCATGGTTTTAAGTTTATTGTTCAAAAAAAAACTAGGTGAAAATAGTTTTCTTCCCTGGGGAATCATGTACAAGTCTTTTGCAGAAATTGATGCAATTTTTAATAAAAAAATATTTTTTGAGAGGTTGTGCCTAAGCTCTGAGAACATCAGGCTTTCCAGTTTTTGAAGTCTTCACAGAGTATCTGTAAGACCTTATCTGCCCTTCCTATAAAGATATCAAGATGGATTCTCCTGTCACAAGACTTTGCTGGGCAAAGACACTGCACTTTCTTGTTGTAAGCAATGCTTATCACCTCTCCCTAAATTCAGGGATTCTGTTACCAAACAATAACAGCAGTGCTGAAGCACTGAGGTAGTTATTAAAAGACTATTTTTTGTTGTTGTTTTCAACCCAAATATTTTTCCTCAAAGCTCTTGCTTCACAGTTTGAAAAAGAAAGCCAATATGATATCACATTTTGTCACCATCAATCATTTGCTATGCAAACTGAGATACCTACAGGACTTCAGACAGTCAAGGCCTGACTGCACACGTGGCTTGTACAAACAATGAAAGATTTACAATGTGAGTAATAAGTGTTTTCAGGAAGAGATCAATTACGAATCAAAGTGTAAAAGAATATGGACAAAGAAAGAAAAAAAGGGCAAGTGTTGATCACAAAAGGAAACAGAGGGAACAGAGAACACATGTGGTAAAATGGTTTTATGAAACACTTTCATTTGAAAACTATACTTTCAACTCTTTTACCTGAAACTTGTGCTTGCTTTCTAAATTCCGAGAAGCTTTGAAAAATATTATTTTTTAAATAAATATAAAATCTGTAACAAGAGATCAAAGGTCCATCTACAGCTTGTTTCTGAGAGGTTCATAGAGACTTCTTATGCTAAAATATAGTGACAAGGCAAGAATAAAATGATATTCTCCCAGGTTCCAGCCATTCTCAGTTCAGGACCTATGATAAAGGTAATATCTTTGTGTTTAGTGGCCTCTGATTATTTTTTTTCTTTTTCTTTCTGCATAAATCTTTATGATTCCTCTTTGAATTGCTCTGAATTTTAGCATTTGCAGCATCCTGCAGCAAGAATTTCCAATTTTTGTATATGCATGGTATGAAGTATTATTTTTTACTTGTTCTGAGCTTGCCACATGTTACTTTCATGCTGTGATTTTTGTCTGCTGGCATTCATCAGAAAACTACGCTTAATGTCTAATAACGAAAGAATTGAGGCTACTGTATTAGGAGAAATCAGGATGATAATATATTTTCTGTCAATACAAGATAGGCCAGACTGAGGTCATGTTAAAAGAAAGGCCAGAAGCTGCCACTACCCATAAGACGGAAAATGTCATTCCTCTTTCTGTCAGAGTACTCCCCAGTGACTTCCCCTAGATCCGTTTCTGAAAGGATTTTCCATCTCCTTTGAAGACAATGTCAAATTTGGGTTAAAGATAGACCTCAGGTGTAAAAAAATAAAAGAGGTCTTAAGTTCACAAATACAGGTTGGGTTGGCTATATAATTTGCCACTATCTTCTTGCCACTTGGAATGGCGAGTTGAGGGGAAAAATCCTCAGGCTTAAAATTGCCTCACATTTACTGTCTGATAATGCAACCAGAGAAGAAGCTGTATTTACAGTAGTTTCCTCCATGTTTCCCTGTTATTATGGGCACCTTGATAGTCATGATAAATTCTGACCAGGCTTCTGAGTGTAAAGTCTGCAGGGAAAGATACATACTTCTGATATTCAACCCATCAGAGGGCTGTGAACTAAGAATTTGAGACACCAGCCTCCAAGAAATAGATGTGTGTACCATCTATGACTTCAAGTCCATAATTTTATATAAACAGCAATAACAAATAATACCATGAGAAATACTTCGCTAGCTGGGACAGAGATCTCTCACTCATTTTTTAAGCCTCTGCTGTAGCTAGAACTTAAAACTATTTTCCTGATAGTGATGTAGGATAATGTTTCACTCTGCTGAGCATATTGAAAAGAGATCTGCTCCCAAATCCTTGATGTCAACATTAAGACAACTTTCCTTTTGGAAAAATAACTGTCCAACTTGCAGTCAACAAATCAGGCACAATCATATTACGCTGTAAGTAAGTGATAAATGCCAACCCCTATAGGGTTCTAGGGAAAACCCAAGAAATCATGTAAAAGGGTTCTGTGCTATTACAAGAGCAGCTTGTTTATGACACTGACCACTGTCTACCAATCACATGCGTATCTGTAAGAATAATCTTTGAAAGTAATTATTTATTCTAATTTTTGTCAGCCATTTGTTGGTTTGTACACTGAAGAAATAAAGGTTTCTATTCTTAAGGATGTTTATTCCACGGAGATGTCCTTAGTGTCTCAATTGGTCTCCACCTGCTTTCAGAACACTGCAAATCTCCTGTAGGTTTTGCATCATATATGCCACACAGATCTCTTAGGATACTTTAGAGCATGTTAAATGCCTCTGTGTGCCATGTTGAGGCAACTGAATGCTACCCTTCCATCCCTTCCATCCTGCTTATTTTTGAGCTGTTGAGCTCAATTGTATGCCATCACATTGAGTTCTTCTGCTTCCCTTCACACAAGGAAAGGATGAAATTCCTTTTCTAGGTCATTAATTTCCCCTTAATTTTATTGGCTGTTTATTAATTTTCCTTTAATTTTATTGGCTATTTCCTTGTTTTCTTCAATGAGGAAATGGAGTTCACTATGTGTTCTTGCTTAGCATGCATTATTTTATTTATTGCTTATGTGTCCTCTCCAACAGAAATAATCCTGATCTTTAAAAGCTTTCTTTTCGCAAAAATCTGTTATTATATTTGCATTTATGTTATGTTAGCACAACTTTCAAATGAAAGCACAAAACTGGTCCTTAGTAATGTGTTAACTTGTTGTTTGTTGGTGTCCAAAAGCCTTTAGGCTATGTAAGGTTCCTTTGGGAAGGACATATACAGAGCTCTTGCCTGGAAGATCTTACAATCAGATTTGAAAACAGACATTAAAAAAGGTGTATAAATTATAGAAATGATAGAGGAAAAGAGTGCCAGGAAATAAAACGGTTTATGAACAACACAAACCCAACTAATCAAATTGATTATGGCATTGTTTCATTTTAAGGTATTATTTTAATCCAGAATTTTAAATTTATTTTAAAATTTAGTCTCCCAGATCCACAAATAATTAAAAAATATGTTAATGGGGCTGCCAACAATAACTCATTGTCTCCTGTGCTTGACTCCCAAATGATTACAGTTCACTTAGCGCTCATGAAGGTGTACCAGCAGCTCAGATCATGCTGAATGTTTTACCTTCCAGTGTACATTAGCATGCCTTTGTTAACACAGAGTATTAACTGCAGCCAGGCTGTGCAGTTGTCTATCTTTTTAAGTGCCTCTGGAATTCCACACAATTCTGTCAGGTTTTCAGTAACCTAAATTATTTTGACATCTGTGAATATGCCACCTTGGACTTTACCTTTTTCCAAATAATTAATAGATGCATTCATTAATCATTTTCCTTTTTAAAAAGAGTTCCCGTATTAGCTCTATTGTTTACATGAGGAGAACAGTACAGAATAGTGACAGAGCCAAAGAGGTAACATGTTTCCTGTGTCATTGCATATAAAAACAACCATCAGCTGGTAGTTTTGAAATCAGAATTTATTGCTAATCAGATTTAAAGTTAATTTGTTACTCTAGGTTCACCTTAAAGAGAAGGAAGTCACAGGCTCTAGGTATTCTGGGCCAATGGAGGATATTAACTCCAAAGAGAAGTTGTCTGTCATGAGAAAATGATGATTGTAGCTCTTCCGTTTGAGAGCAAAGGTGTCCACAGGTCCCAAATGCAGGAATGTATTTCAGGTGTTTGAGATATTATGTCTCAGAGAGAAAAGACAAATTAGGTCTGCGCAGAGGAAAAGCAGTGTCTTAAAAATACACCTAGGAGTAGATCCTATAGCCCATTGACAGGAGCAGGGAGTGCATCCAAAATAAAAGAATGCCTGATATGTGTATTAGTTTTCAGTCTGAGAAAAATTTGGCTGGAGATAGATTTCATTGCAATATTCAGATCTAGAAATACAAAGAAAGTACGTTGATCTTCCCTTCAGAGTTAAGACAGGTACATCTTAGCCAAATATAGCTAGAAAAAGAGTCCAGTTACAGTAGCTTCTTTTACATAACCAAATAGCAGAGAATCTCTATTTTGGAAATAGCAACATTTTGATTCAAATGGTAGTATTGTACATTATCTCATGGGGCTATTAGTGCTTACTGGGATTTTCAAAAGCTGAAGGCTTCTTTGTTCCCAAACAAATTAGGCAATTTTAAAAAATTCACTAGGCATCTATTTACCTGTTTCTGTGTCCAAATAATGGTAGTCATACTCATTTGTGAACATGAAGCTTTGATTTACAAATTCTTTACAAGATTTAGAAATTTTACTTGGACCCTTTGGTAGATCACAAGGCAGTGATTGAATATAGTCTTTTGTGCCACACCAGATAATTTCAGTTTATGTGAGTAAATGAAACTGAGGGAAAATGGGAAAATTCTCTCTGAATAGAATAAAGATTAATTAGTGGATTTCCCAAAGACAGTAGATACAAGTTACTTCTAAGGCAATTTATTCTTCTTAGGAATTAAAATGACTTTCTTATAGACACTTCCCATTTGGAAAGACAAAGATTCAGAGCACAGATGGTTGTAATATAGTTGGCACATCAGTTACTACCAGCTTTTTGTCACTTCTAATTCCTGTATTTTGTTTTCCGCCCTGGAAGTCTTCCCAGGTATAAACAACAATTTACGCAGCTTTGTTGGCAGCAGCTGATATTGTTTCAGTTCTGAATTTCACATTACTAAAAAGACCCTGGGAGAAATTTAGTGAACAGCAAAAATAATCTAGATGGAAACAATGGGAGACAAAATTGGTTTATGGGGAAGGAGTACAAAAGTGAGACATGCATTGCTTTGTCAAGAAGTGACTGCAGAGGAAAGGTGATAAGAAAGAGCACATTATGTTAGCAGTATGCAGTGGCTGAAGGTTTTTTAATTTCAGGAAATTCATGTTGGTTTAAGAAGGTTCAACTGAGAATAATAAAAAGAGAATAAAATTCATGTGTAAAAAAATATTGTAGCATCAAGGCTTTAGGTTGTGAGGCATTTTAGCAAATGGCTTCTGCTGGGCCAGTTACAATTAAGCATTTAAGTTAGGAGAGTCCTTAACTGTTAGTTTCCTCTTGAAAAGAAAGCACATGTGCTGGACCAGACTGTGGGTGGGATTCATGTTTAGATTCAGATAACAAAAAAAAGTATCTATTGATAGCCAAGGTGCTCACATGTGAGCTAATATCTAAACTCCTGTCAGAGTCAGTGGGGCTCTCTGACTTGATTCAGTTGCCTAACTGTAGACATCAAGTGTCGTAAGAGTTGCTGTGGGCATTATCTTTATCCAAAAGATCTGGCAGATCTAGCATAGGTTGTAGGGAAGACTCATGACCCTCTGGGGCAGCAGCTGGTGGCCAGGCAGAATGAAGCAGTAGGAACCTGCCTTGTGGCTCCAGATATGGTTGTCTGTGTGGGCTGAATCTCCATTGACTTCAGAGGGAGTTGAGCACCTTCCAGTCCCCTGACTCATGTGTAAACACCTACTATAAACACTGGAAGTTATGCTACATGATCCAAAGTCAAATCCTGCCCTAGCTCTGTTTTTTTTTTTTTGTTTTGTTTTGTTTTTTAGTCTATTATCTCTATGATAAGGTAATGGCTGTAGTTAAAGTCATCTATAAATTATAAACAACAGAATGAAGTAACCTCAGAAATAAAGGATCTGGAAATTAATTCTGATCTGTGATTACACTGTCTTTTCTGTTATAATGCTCTTAGAACATCATGATAGAATATCAGTGTTTAATTAAATGAAATCTTAACGGTTTTAAAAATTATTTGTCTTTCTGACTTCTTTTGTGAAATCTTCACTGATAGTAAAAATCTAAGCAAAAATATTCCAAATCCTTTCCTATTACCATCTCTGTTTACTTTCATAATGTTACAAGTTTCTAGATTCTAAATAACTTAATTATTTAGCGTTATCTGAATAATATGTAATAAAAAGAGACAAATCATCATGTTTTTTTCAGTAGCAAGTGCATCATACCTGAGTAAAAGATCTGACTTTTCCATTAGAGATGACATGGCATGCTCAGAGTACTCACACTCAAAAGAAATGAAGATTATTTTTAACAGTTTGATGAACAATTAAATACAGAAATGGTTCAGCAAATCTTTCCAATACATTTTCTCTTTTGTATCTAGTTCACATTATAAATACATAGCACACAATTTTAACTTTAAAAATATGATATTTTAAATATCAAAATTTGTGTGTCTCAGAGCTCATTAAGTGCTATGCTTATGTCAAATGATCTTTCACTGCCACTAGTTTTCATGGGAAAAGTAAGTTTTACTAAGATTTTGAAACCTGCTGTGAAAACAAAAACAAAAAACCAAACAACTAAATAAAAGAAAAACCCAGCAGTAAAACCGTAACTCATTTGTTTATTTCAAACATCCAAATGCATTTCACTGAAATGTGATTTGATTTATTTTACAATCTACCTCACACACAATGAAATCAATTAACTATTCTGTGTTAGGACTAAATCCTTTTCACTAACTCAGGAACAGCCACTCTAAAACAGCATTATCAGAAAAAGCCTGGCTTGCTTCTCAGCCTTAGCAGCTGTTCATAAAACCACAGTTCAAAAAGATGACAAAACCAAGATAAACTATAATTCACAATGTAAAAACAAAACAAAAAAATCAAGCCTGAAAACAATGTTTTATTGTCTGAAACAGAAAGAATTGACATGTTGTTAATATTCTGTATTGTGCGTTGCTCCTGCCGTTATCTTCAATAAAGGATGACAGTGTTACAAACTTCTGGAAGAGGTCGAGCACTGTCACTTTTATCAAATATGGTATCAGCATTTTTCTTTAGTGGTTTTGTAACAATGTTAACTGTTCTATGGTCTCTTTGGAAGAGAGTTGACTGGTTGTTCTGTACCACCATTTTGATTCTTGCAGTGAATTTTGAGGGAGCTCTAAGGAAACTCGTTAACACACACAAAATAAGGATTTTAGTCTGTATAAAATAAAGGATATCTGCTTTTGAATGTGTTTTGTTATTGGGGTGCCTTCTTTGGCAGTATTTCACATTTCCAAGCACTGAATGACTGCCCAGGTTGAATTTCTTTAACTCTGCAGTTACCCAGAACAATTACTTAGGACTGGAAAATGAAGGATGAATAATACACCTGTACTTCACACACTTGATTCTGGTGGATAACAATCTATCTGAAGCTCTCCATCAAGCTGCATTTGATAGTACTGTTTAATGTAACTTGCTTAGCACTTAAAGATATTAAGGTGAAAAACTCCTATATTAAATAACTTAAGTTGCAAATTTTATCTGCGTAACAACCATCAGCAAAGAAACCTCGTGAAGGAGAGAGAAATTATCCATATGTCTTAGCTACATATAATAGCTGCAGATATATGACCTGGATTTCTGTGATTAGGTAGCTGTCTTAATGTAATTCATGTACAGTATGTGTCAGGGGTTGTTTTGCACAAAGATCTTTACTGCTGGTTTCACACAGCAACAAGATTATGCAGCTTAGTACATAGTAGAAACAGAGAAAAAAGGAGTATGGATTTTCTTTTCTGATCTGTAGGTTAGAAGAACTCATCAGAATAGCAGGTACCTAAATGAAAGACCCTGTGATATATATTTCAGGAATATAAATGAATGTTGAATCTCAGCAGATACTTGAGGAAAAGTCCTCACAGTGCAAACTAAAGATGTTAGTGACTGCTGATTTTTTTTTTTTTTATTGAATGATTCAATGTATGTAATTGATTATTGCATTCTTTTATGTTTATATGCAGAGCCAAGAAAATGTTATAATTTTGTTACTAGATTGTAAGAAAAAATAACTTTAAAAGTACTGGACTGATATGTGTGATTTGGGTTATTAATGTTTCTTAAAAGAGGAAACAGGAGCAGATGCAATCTGCCAAATAAATTTGTATTTTGTGCCAATGTACTGAAGAAATCTCTAATGACTCAGTTAAAATGTAAGAGAGCTTGTTTTACAGTGATTGTACCTATTAGGGGAACATAGTAGATTCGATTGGAAATAAGATACCCAAAGCACTGGTGTATCTAAGTTTGAAGACAGGCTTGTGATATGATGACTCCCTAAAGTCTTCATTTAGGTTAGTAGGAGCTGAACAACTAACAGCTTGGGTGGAATGGGATGGGATGGGTTAAACTGCCTTTCATCTCAAAGATATTCAGCAAGTAAGAGCTGGGGAAGCAATGATGAAGGCAGCAAGGAGGGAGAAATAAAGTGCAGTGGAAATTTAACGCTTCTGTTGATAGAACACCGCCCAGTTATTGATCACAAAGTTACAGATTTATTGGAGACACTTAGATGGAATTTTGGTGTCCTTTATGGCAAGAAAGCATGCCTTTTTTTTTTTTTTTTTTCTTTTTAGACTACGTATGTGCAGTCTTAGATCTTAAACCTAGTACTCTATCAAAGTATTACTGAATTCAGGATCCTTCAGGTAAGTAAGGATATGATTGATTTCTTCTTCTTCCCAAAATATCCATAAAAACAGCAATACCAATCTTCACATTTTAAACAAAGAAATTGAAATTAGAAAGCATAAAACTAGATACGACAATTGCAGTGGTAAACAGAGTAGAAAAGAAAGCTTTGTTCTTTCAATCAATAGTCCTCCCTGTACCTTTTGTGCATGCTTCAGTAGTTCTCTCTCCTTTCTTCTCTGTTAAACCACTTTGTAGGATTAAGACAGATGAATGATTAGAGCTAAAATCTGAACTCCATTGGGATCAGGTCAAAACTTTTCTAATCTCTTCCTACTCCTTCGCTGGTAATATTTTGTGTGTTTTCCCTTGAAATACTCCAGGACAGGGCTCCAGCTCCTGTCTGCCATAGCTCTATGTGCATCAAGTACTCTGGAGAACCCACCTTAGCACATTGACCTGAATTATGCCCTCATATAGTTGCTTATTCTCACTGGAATTACAGTAGGATTATATTTATTCTAGCTCGAAATAGCTGAATTTATGCTGAGCACTGGCCTTTGAGTCTAGAAAGCTGCAAATGTTCATTAGTAGGGCATAATTTGGTTTCAGGCTACAGTCTGTGATTTTACTGTTCTTTTTCTTTATTATTTTATTTATTTTTTCTTTCCACAGCTAGAGTAATTTAAAAAGGTCTTCATGCAAATAGAAAACATTCTATGTAAACACTTTCCAAAGGTGAGCACAAAGGGAACATCTTGCAGCATGTATTAGTTAAGTCATAGAAACACTGGTCATCCAGCTCCATATTCTGCTACCCCTTCTTGTGCATAAAACATCTTCCTCCATAGATAATTTCACTGATTTCAAATAAGTAATTATGTTTATTAATATAATTATGTTAGCACAAGAGCTCTCTCTAGTGGAGCCAATGATGCTTTACTGGTTATGTTGCTCAGATACTGAAAAATAGTAGAAATACTTAATCCTGTTGACTCACAAATACAGCTCATGCAAGAATGGCATTACAATCGAGCAGCATATGAGGAATGTTTTGTGTGTGAAATACTAAAATAAAAATAATTTACAAAAGGCACTGGAATGAAATCTTTTTATCTCACATGTATCTTTGCCCTCAACAGTTTGATTTTTGGATGGTCTTCATGGGCTGTTCAAGAAGAATATGAGATTGCTCCTGAGCATCCAATTATATTTTTCAAGTCTTTTCCTCAGCTATTGTCTGAGATGTGGTGGCTAGAACTGGACAAAATGCAGAATGTATTGTTGCTGTGTATGCTCCATCAGAGAACCTAGATATTGTATTACACATGTGACTCCCATCCTGCTCCTTAATGACCAGCCTAAGCCCCACAGTTGTGCCAGGTGCAGCAGCTTTCGAGAGAATGTTGAAGTAGAGAAGTTCAGGAGATGAATGGTCCATCCAAACAGCCTTTTCTCTCAACCATGTAACTGGTTTTTACATTCTGAAGAAAGCAGACATTGAGAGAAAAATCTTTGAGATGTATGCAACGTAATAACTCTTTTTGCATTAATCAAAGGTTGGTGATGTTGACTTTCTGGTAGACTCCTATTGGGGGTGAATAAGGAGAAGGAAAGATTCAAGATAGAACTCTTGGAGAGTGCAAAGTGCAAGTATTAATTTACATTGCATGCATTGCATGCCCTCCCCACCCTGACCTCTTCTTTTTTTTCTTTTTTTTTTTAAAGTTTTCAGATTTTGATATTTTTGGTTTTCACAGCAGCAGCTATTTTTCCCTTAAAATTTGAGAGGCCCCTTGCATGTTGGTAAAGAGACAAACTAGTTCTATGAAAACAACATTACTTGTGTTGGACATCAGTTAGGCTGACTAGTAAAAATAGCACATTTCCATGATGGCAAAAGGTTAACAAGGAAGTGCCAAGCATTGAATACAATGGTCAGTGTTGTTTTAACAGATTTGTTAATATACTGGAGAGGCTGGCAAATAGTAGGATGACAAAATTTATAGCAGACTGTTGTTTGGATTAATTGCTATCAAGAATGATTATGAAAAACTAGGGAAGCCATGAGGTGTAGAGCTGTTGAGGAAATTGAGGTAAACCACACTGGGAGTAATCAGAGGACTCTTATACCCTGGTTATTCCATTTTTTTCCTTTCAGATCAGGTAAGAAAATTACTGGATCCTAAAAGTGGAACAATTCTAAATGGGAACAGTTAAAAACAGTTCCTCTGAAGTGAAAAGGAAATGTCTAAGGAGGTCGATGCTGAAGACAGAAAATGTGGAAGGGCCTTCTGGCTTCTTTGTGGTTTACACAGCGCCACCAGAAGTGACAGATGTTTCACAAGAAATTTGCAGTTTGGAAACCTGTCCTAAATGTAAGTAATTATGATTATTAAAAGAGGCCCTTTTGTTTTGTTATAATTTGTTATATTTTGTTTTGTTTGTAAGGTAGCAAAAAGACCATCCATCTTTAGATGGTTTTTAGACCATCCAAAGTAGTATCCACTTTCAGAGGATATAGGAGCCTCCTGTGATCTGGATCTCTCCTTTTTTTTTTTTTTTAATATATTTTTATTTTTTTCCAGAAAGCCAACCTTTTGAAAGAGAAGCTTGTATTTTCCTTCCTCATTGCTTCTACTACATCCTCCTCATGTGCTTGCTCCATGAAGGGACTTCAGCTGAAACAGCCATATAATAATGGCAAGCAGTTTTTCTGAGGGGCCTGGGGAGGCATTGCTGGTGAGTCATTGAAAGATTCCTCATGTTTAGCTCCTAATAAAGGAGAGAAATGTGCATCTCCAGGAGATCAGATCATGCTCTTTTAAAAATGGCATCTAAAGTAGATCATGTGAATCATGACCTAAAAAAGCCTTTTTTATACTCAGTTTGAGTATGAAAGGAATATGAAAGGAAAAGTGACTGGACAGTCTGCTACTATCTTCAAGACCAAGACAAAAGTTTTCTTTCCTTTTGTGTGTGATAGGACAAACTATTTCAAGAAAAAATTGACTTAAATGTGTTACTATGGGTCTAAATAGGAAACAATGTGGGGAGCTGAAGAAATGTAATGTAGGGGCTAAGCTGGCTTGAAGGAACATTGCTACCAGTCAGAAGAGAAGTGTGGCCTGTGTATCTACTGAGTTTGAATTTGGCAAGGCTGGCAGGTAGAAAGCTGTACTTTTTTCTCTAAGACTGAAAATGCTGATATGGCATTCACTTGAAGCTGAAACTTAAGTAATTCAACTTTCTATTTTTACACATTTGCTTCTTAAAATAGGTGTTCTTTTCAGCTTTAATTTAGTATGTTGGCATTTGAAGAAAAACAAACTTCCTTCATTCCTTCCTTCTTTTCTTCTTTTTCTCCTTTGATTTGTGCAATACAGAATCGCCATTCCTGACAGTGACAGATAAATTTCAAATTCTGGGCTGAACAGTTAGTGTCTCAAGTGTTTTATTCATGGGCACCATATGCAAAATGTGAATAGCTTTTCCTGTTGTGGAAAAGTAATGTTATGTTCAGAACTGCCAAAGTTACTTGAATTTGACTTAGCTGTTTTTTTCAGGTGAACCTAGAAATAAATGAAAAATTGAAAAAGCAGCTACATGTTAAATACACAGCATACCTGTAGTTTTAATTCTTTTATTTCAAAAATATTCAAATGCATTCACAGTATTTTTGATTGAAAGAATTTGTAATTGGATTTCCAAACATACTGCTTTCATCTTGGGCAGTACAATGTGCACTTTGATAATAACATGGCTATGTCATTAGAAAGAAGTCCATTTACTGGTTTAAGCATAAAATGAGATACAGGAGAAGACAATAAAATGCTTTCTAACATAATGCATCTTATTTTTTATTGTATTCAATAGAGGCATGATGAATAAGTAATCTTATAAGTGCATCAGAAGTACACCTTGGCCGATCTCTTAGAAGTGTTGAGATTTCACTGCTTTTGAGATTATTCATAATATCGCTTTAATTTCTAATAAAGTGCATGGAACTTTATAATGGATCAAAATGTGTGTCTACAAGCTGCTTAGATCATCTGCTGGAGAAGGCAAACTTCAAATCTACAAAAGTAATGCAAGACAGGAGGAAAGGAAATTAAGTGAAGATGAAAAGTAACACCTTCAAAATGACTTTTTTTTTTTTTAATATGAAGACCTTAAATAATAATTTCCTTATTTTCACTTATTCACACTCTTTTACTGATAGTTCAGCCATGTATCTATAAGCTATTCTGGGCATTAGTTACATTTTCCTCTACGTTTAATGTTATCTCATGCAAATTAAATCTCCAGTGCACTGATCTAGTCCAAGTAGTAAACGTCACTGTTTGAATTATTTTATTCATCCATTCCTTTTTATTTTTTTTATTTTTATTTTTTTTTCTGTAGCATTTATGCAATTACCAGTGCTAGTGGGATTCTCCCCTCCTTCCCCCCATGAAATCAGAAAAAATTAAATCCAAGGAAATGCAATAAGGTTTACAATATTTCTAGCCTTTTTTTTTTTTTTTTTCCCCCTTAGGAGAAAAAGAGCTTTATTTTATTTGCTTTTAAGACATACACAATTTAAAATTTAGTATCAGAACATAAGTAATTTTCCTGATAATAATTCTTATTATATTCATAGGAAATTCATGAAATAGTGATTTTGCAACCTCAAAGACAATAACAAAAGCAGTAGATTAGTTCTTTGTCAAAAGGTGTGCAGCTCTATCTCTGGACTCACCGCTTTTCATGCATGCAGGTCTGCCTACTCAGTAATAAAGACACTCTTATGACTGATTTCACATGTCATTTGTTTTGACTTTTGTTATGCATAGGGAGAAAAGGATACCATTGAATTGGCCATTGTGTCTTTCTGAAAGTACTTTATAGGAAAAAGTATTGCAAAATCTTGCAGTTGTTCTAGTTCTTGAAAATGTGTAATGGTATTAATGTTTTTTTTTTTTTTTTTAATGTTAATAATATATTTTCCCCAAAACTGATGAAACACTGCAATTAATTGTCGATTCATTTTGCATATTCAGTCTTCATATTTTGAAGCTCGCTTAATGTTCAAAATTGCACCAACCGAAACACAAGCCTTTTGAAAGCTTTTTGCTTTCTTTTGAGAAGATTTCTTTTGACACCTTAATAAATCAGACAGGGATTTATTATACTGTTGGTTGCCAAATATAGTCTCTGACAGCTCTTTATTATTAACTAAAAGGCTAGCTATGAATCTGGTTTTAGAATATAAAAATACAATGCATAACGTATTGCAAGAATTTTAAGTGGAAAATATCAGCTACTATAATGGCTCATTAATAATAATTTATTACTCATACCCAAAATACATCATGGTTGGATTTCAATGCCCTCATCCTAGTTGTTGCTATAGAGAGTCGAGCACTGTACAAACAGAGAGCAAGTGCTTTCCAAAATATAGCCCTTCTGAAGAAATCAAAGATACAATAGTTTTCAAGTCTAATGCAAGGAATACTTTTTAACAAAAAATATTTATATAAAAATGAAACGTGTAATTCCAATGTTCTCAGATAATCTTTGCTTTCCATGTTGAAACTGTTTTCATTTAGAAAATAGTCAAAACTGAATAAAAGAGAGATTCAGGTCATTAAAACCAGAGCAGCAGAATATGACAATTAACCTAGAGTTTAAAAAACACTTCAGTAAACTACATTTTTAACTTATCTTATAAAATAAACATATTTATTATCCTTTCTGTTTTGTTTTCTCAATGAAAATAATGTCAGTAACTGACAACAGTGGTATTGATCTTGCAAACACTTGAGTACATATTTAACTCTTTTCTTTCAAAAGTTTTAGCAGTCTGACCCTGATGTTGAAGTTAAACTTATGTGACTAGAGACCTTTTCAGTTCAGGAACTATGTAAAGCTGATGTAGAATGCAAGGAAAGAGAAATAATCTGTAAGTAAATCATCATTTCTTTTTTAGCTTTAATTTTTCCTATGCATATATATATATATGCCCTCAATATATGTATTTTATATATATATACATATAATAGTTTGTGGTAGGAACAGATTGAATAATGTAGCACTGTTTCCTTTTCCCAGAGTTAAA
Organism: Anser brachyrhynchus; assembly: GCF_964034855.1. Lineage (NCBI taxonomy): Eukaryota > Metazoa > Chordata > Aves > Anseriformes > Anatidae > Anser > Anser brachyrhynchus. The sequence goes on from NC_137695.1 coordinate 94,001,691, forward strand.
GAGAACACATCCTGTAATCACCTGTTCTGCTTTGTTCCTTGGTGTATTAGATCTATGGAGCATGTACTGGGAGGGTATATTTTATTTTTTCCTTCACCAGATTCCACGGCAGATGACCTTACATATAGAAATACTTCTGTCATTTTTAAAAAATATATCCCTCATAATTTGCTAGACTAAATCAATTTTGCTAACAGAACTGGCCTAGATGTTTAGGTAGGCCAGAGTATAAATACCAATGTGCTGTGGTAAAAGTTGCAATCTACAAACAAGAAGGTTAAATTTCTCTACCAATGACAAAAACAATAAAATAAACCCCCAAGTCATCAGATTCCCCAAACCTGCATGAAAGTATCCTGAAAGAATGAGCAAAGAAATTCTATGCTCTCAACCATATTTGTTTTCAATAAATCTTAGAAAATTAAGGGAAAATCCAGGACAAAAAAGTGCCACTCGTGTTACACTGAAACTCCGAGAATGCTTGTGAAAATGCCTGGGAAATGATAAGCTGTATTTCTTGCCATGGTACATTAAAAGAACACCTAGTGGAGGAACTTGTTCATAAAGAAACAAAAATTTCCAACTAAAATTAATACTGACCAATATGAAAAATAGATCTCTGTTAAACAAGCTTGTTTTTACTCTTTGGTAATGATAAATTTGGTTGATATGATGAATTAGTAGATGTGACTTGTGTAGTCATTTGAAAAGTATTTGAGTGTATACAACACGCAGTTCTAAACAAACAACAAAAAAAACGAAACCAACCAAACAAAACAAAAAAAACCCCACTACATAAAATCCCCTATTGCTATGCCATGTCAATAAAACATGTTAAATAGATTAAAATCTAGCTAGCTGACAGGTAACACAGGTAGCTGTCAATGGTGAGACATCATTGAGCACAGCAGTTTCTCACGAAGTTCTGCAGGGACAAATATTGCCTTATTCTTAAATTTTTATTCCCCGGGGCTGTGTGTGAGCAATGCTGGTGGGGCTTTTGGATAGTATTTTGAGTTCCCCTCCACTAAGTTACATATCATTATGGTACAGTAGTGTACACTTTCGATGCTTTTCCTACATTGACAACAGCAAATGTAAGACCCTTTTGTACTAAGTCTTTTAGCTTTCTGAAATATTAGTGTAAGCATAAGAGCTGAGTCAGATTCATTTATATGCAGATAGATCTACACAGCTATTTTAAATGGAGTTTTTACTGAATTAAAATAAAAGAGCACATGAACATAGTAAGCATAAGTTCCTAGGAGGAAGGATATGCCAATCAGAGCTTTGGAGCAGCCAAAATTGACCTTGCAAGCAAGCATCAAGACAAATTCAACCTTGAGTTATTTCCAGAACCCTTTGCCAGTTTGTTTCAAAATCACCTTTGGCAAAAACAAAACAAAATAAAGCAAAACAATAACTGTTTCTGAGCAAGTACTGAGGAACCTGCTTGGAAAACAGAATTTTTCTTTGATAATTTGAGAGCTTTAAAGATTTATTTTTTTTAACTTCTATTTCTTTTGAAATCATTCCCTCCCCCCTAAGTGAGGGCGGTATTTTGTCTCAATTGCTACAGCTTTTTCCATTGTATTTTAAATGATGGTAAAGGGCTTAGGAGTTTTGGAAAGTTTTCAGGATGCTGTGGGTAAAACTAGATTCTACACAAATATATTGGACTTGTTTGTTATGAAAAATGACTGTTTATTGTCGTAATGCTATATGTGTACGTACAGGTAATATTGTGGGATTTTCTCAGGCATTTTTGGATGTCTTCTCATGCTTAATAATGCCTAGTTTTTGGTGACTTTTTTGCTATTTCTTACCTGACCTGTATCTTTGCTGTATCATACCTTGTCTTATAATAACAACATCATGCATATAATTAATGACTGATGTATGCATATTCCACATATGGACTCTGAGGGTTCTCAAAAGTTGCTAGCACATAAAAAGGTAGCTGTACTTGTTTTATTTATTTGTTTATTTATTTATTTAGTGAGAGTACAGCATTTATTAAAGAAATTAACTTCTACCCACATTTGGACATTCACGAAACAGAAAAGAGTGAAATGAGTTACAAAAACAGAAAGGTAATCACATGTAATTTCTATCAGTTGCACATGGTTGTATTGAAAAAACTGTGTTACAATAACAAAATTTACACTGAACACTGTCAATAATGCTAGTCCTTTGTATCCCGTTTTGGCTTTCACATCTGCATACTTTTATTTATATTTTGGACCCAGAATCAAAAGCAGCCTGGAAAAGATGACAGAACTCTGATTTCCTTTCAGTCTATTCATTTTCCATCATGCCTATCCTCCTGGGAAATATTTTCATACTTTCCTCACAGCACTAAAAGATGCTTACAACTATCTCAAGTGATCTCACCCATCATTTGTTGTTCAGGCATGGGATCCTTGAATCTCTTAGTATGGGTTTGGTCTTAGTTTCACCAGATAATCAGCAATATTTTTTTTTTTTTTGTACGTATGCCGAATCTCAGTTTCCTCTTTACTTATCAGCACAAGGCTATGTGGTGGATTTGCCCTGCTAGACAGCTGAGCTCATAGCTGCTTTCTCACACCCCCTCCTCAAAGGAAAAGAGGGAGAAAATATGATGGAAAGGGCTCAAGGGTTGAGTTAAGGACAGGGAGATTGATCACCGATTACTGTCATGGGCAAAATGGACTCAGTATAGGGAGATTTATATAACTTATTGCCAATCACTAGCAAACTAGAGAACTGAGAAACTAAAAAGCAAACCAAAAACACCTTCTGCCCCATACACCCTCTTCTGTGTTCTCCTCTTGAGCAGTGCAGGAATGGGGGCTGTGGTCAGTCTCTAGCGCTTCGTCTCCACCGCTCCTTCACAGTCACTCCCTGCCCCTGCTCCACGTGGGCTCCCTCCCACGGGATGCCGTCCTTCCCAAACTGATCCTGCAGGGGTGCACACAGACACCAGCTCTTCAAGGACTGCTCCAGATATGGGTCCTTACCACGGGCTCCATCCATCCCCCGGGAGCAAACTGCTCCAGCACGGGTCCCCCACGGGTGGGCAGCAGCTCCCCCCAGACCCCCTGCTCCTGCGTGGGCTCCTCTCCACAGGCTGCAGCTCCGGCCCGGGGCCTGCTCCTGCGGGGGCTCTCCATGGGCCGCAGCCTCCTCCAGGCCACATCCACCTGCTCCACCGGGGGCTCCTCCACGGGCTGCAGCGTGGAGATCTGCTCCGTGTGGGACCCATGGGCTGCAGGGGGACAGCCTGCTCTGCCAGGGGCCTCTGCACAGGCCGCAGGGGAACTGCTGCTGTGTGCCTGGAGCACCTCCTGCCCTGCTCCTGCACTGACCTTGGGGGCTGCAGGGCTGCTTCTCACTCCTCTCTCTCCCAGGTGCTGTGGTGCAGCAGTTTTTTCCCTTTCTTAAATCTGTTCTTCCAGAGGCCCAACCAACATCTGTCACTGTCTTGGCTCTGGCCAGCAGCAGGTCCCCTTTGGAGCCGTCTGGAGCTGGCTCTGATCTGACATGGGGCAGCTGCTGGGATCTGCCCACAGAGGCCGCTTCTGCAGCCCCCCGGTACCAAACACTTGCCATATAAACCCAGTACAAGCTACTGTCCAAGTAGGTACCTTGTCCTACAAACATATGAAATGTACCAAAAAGCTTGCAGTGCATAATAAACAGGGAGGACTTGAGGACAGTTGTACTCCAACTCCTTTTGTGACTCCAGATTCAGGCTAACAAAAGGAGTCCTGTTCATTGAAGATCTTGGCTAGGACATGCAACACTAAGTTCCTGACTTGAGAAGGGACGTTTGATATGTAGAATTGTATGCTAGGAGATGTGAGATGTGATATTTATGCTCTTTACATTGAACAGGGGAAGAGTATGTCACATGTCACAGTCTGCTCCTGAAGTTGATTCAAGATCCTACCGGCAGGGCAAGAAGCAGGTCCCTTCCTCATTCTGGAAGCCCTTCTGTGCTCCTTATGTCTGTTGAATGCAGACAAAAATAAATAAATAAAATAAATAAGATAAAATAAAAAAATAATAGTTTTGATGTAGATTTTTTTTTTTTAAACCAGGCTGGTGAGGCAGACTGGTTTGTGTGTAGTTGCAATGATTATGACACTGGTGTGGATTAAAGAAACAGTGGAGCTAAAACTTTTGTTGCATGAGCACTACTCTGAAAGACTAAAACTCTCTTCATTATTTTACTGAATAATATCTAGCAGTAGCATTTGTCTCTTAAAATTAAGACCTTGGCAGAGCAATTCGTGCCATGTTGTCCTTGGATTGTGCTCTTGCAGGTTAGAACTGGACACAGTAGGAGTCAGAAAGTGCTTCCTCCCACCAGGGTCTGGCTGCCAACCTTAGCCATTTCTCGTCTCCGTGGGCAGCTCACATCCTTCACTATCCTCCTTCTGTCAACCCTTACCCACCCAACTCCTAGGAAAGGAAAACAGGCATGCAGGCTGGCAGAGGTCCTTGATGTTTTATCCAGGGCCACAATGTGGATGGCTAGGAATTAACCAAATGCACGATTTACAGCATTTACCAGCCTAGGAGTTCAGAGTGACTGTCTCTTATAAGTAGAGAAGATGAGGGGTGGGTGCCACGTAACAGGCTTTAAATATCTGAAAACCTTCTTCAGAAACAAAAGAAACATTGATTTTTTTACTTATTAATGTTTAATTTATGGTGGTTTCTTCAGGAGGTAATGGGTTTAAAATTCATAAAGAAATGTATAGGAAGATGTTAAGTTAATCTTCCTTGTGGTAAAGGCAGAGGTAGAAATTGGTTGAAGAGGTTGTATGCAAAGACCTCCAATGATGAAAATGCCAAAGATTAGATAATATCTGTCAAGAATGCATAAATGTAGTTGATTTTGTTTTAGGAAATAAGGCTGGACAAGATGACTTCTTGGGGTACCTTCCAGACCTTTGTCTCTATAAACTGTGTTTGAAGTGACACGGAAACGATAGGCAGAATATTTTAAAAGAAAACATTACCCAACTTGTCTGGTGATCACATGCCCCCTTGTTTATTTCCTATACTAATTCTGGGCTCCTCTATATAGTAGTCCATGTTGTCTAGGCACTGATTGCCTGTGAGGTCAACCCATTTTGTGCAGGAATAACTGGCGTCAGCTGTAATGTGATTGAATCAACAGAACTTTGATTTTAAATATGAGAGAGCAAAAAGCTCTTACTTGAGGCTCTTAATGCTAGACCCTGATAGCCAAAGAGGACTTAGATTTACAGAATGCTCACAGATGTATTTAAATATCTCATTCAAAAGGCATTTCTGAAGCTTCATGAGTGAGCTTGGGGTGGTCCAGCAGAAATATAAATTAAAATATTCAGTTAAATTTTGTAGATGTGCTGAAGGATGGCACAAAGTGTATGTTTATAACCTGGGAAATAATATGTGAAAGAAAATAAAGATTACAACAAGCCAGTAAGAAACACAGAGAATTTGTAGTTGCAATATTGTTTGTCTTGTGAAGGAAACCATGGCATGTATTTCTTAGTAATGTCAGCTGATGGAGCTGAGACCATGAAATGTTCCTTGCAACTAGTAGAACATTTATATTGCTAGTTATTGATTTTATTGCTAGTTATTGTGGAAAACATGTATTATAGACTACGTTTTTTTTCCTTCCCTTGATGTGAAATAGTTGCTGTGTGATAATGCACAGGAAGCTACTGCCACAGAAATTCTCTGGAGAAACATGAGGGCACATTCCCTCTCCACAACCTATGTTTAATATGTCACATGACAGACAGGCAAGCATGCTGGCTTGTCAAACGTTCTGTTTTTTCAAAAATTATTGTTTGTATATGAAGGCTGGCTTCCCACTCATGGTCTGCAAGTCTCAGAAAAAGAAGAAAGACTATGATATTCAATGCAACTATCTTAGTACAGTAGATGATAGATAGGTATGTAAGGAGGCACATAGAATTGCAAATGTTTCAGAACTGTGTTCAAAATCACTAGCTATGCTTAATGGGTAACCTGGCAAGGGAGATAGCTGGGCATTTAAATTATGATTAAGTACACACAAAGAAAAATGAAACCACAAATGGAAAAGTGTAAGGAGACTGGCCAGACCAGTTATTTGCTGGTATGAGTTCTCGCACATCAAAATGTTAGAGACACAAGAAGTCTCTGTCTTGCTTCTTATGCTATCTTAATTTCATTTGTAGTTCCATAATGCTTTATTTCTACATTTATACTCCTGATCAGGATACACGATTATTGCTTTTTTTTTTTTTTTTTAAGAGACGTAAGGTTAATTATAAAATGCCACCTGCACAGCTCACCCCTCTGAGGGTTGCATGTAGCCTCCCAGTTTCCCCATTGTAAGCCCTTTCTCTTCCATTCAGTTCCCTGGCTCCTGCTTTCCGAGTACAATAATGTAGAAACATTAATAATTCATGTTCTTGTCATGCTTTCATTTTCCTCCTCTCAGGCTCAGCCATAGCTGAGGTTCAAGCCCTAAGCAAAATGTCGGCTACTGTTGCACTGAGAGCTTCAACGTGCTCCTTGGCTTCTTTTCAGAAATAAATCCCCCCAGAAGGGATGGGGTAGCATATCTTACGTGACAACCATTGCAGTGTGGAGTCACTTCCCACCTGCTTCCCTCCCCTGCTCGCTCATGTTGACTCATTCGCCCCTGGGTAACACAAAGTCCCCTCCTGGTGCAGGGGATGGCAGACAGCCAGGGGCAGGCAGGGGCATGAAGTGCTCCTTGCTGCCCTCCTCCTTTCCACTGCTGCTCAATGCCTGAGTGGTCGCTCCTCTTGTAGCTACGCTTCTTGTAGCTACATGTTGGGCTGTCATTCCTCAGCTCTCTGGACTATCGGTTTTAGACTTTTTAAATACAGTTGATTAGTTTGCTTTTGACCATCCAGTATGTGCACTCACTCTTTTTTCTTGTTTGTTTTTTTGTTTCGTTTATCATCAGCCATACACCTTGCTGCACCGTCTCTGCTCATTGTCATCTTCTGGGCTCTCCAATAGTCACCACTTTCACTTTTTGTCCTTTTGTCATTACTGTAACACCTCTCTTTTGCTCCCACCTGGCTTTTGCTGCCTTTTGGACACATCTTTCAATCATCTTTCCTGTCACAGAGAAGTCCAGCTGAAGATGACTTCTTACTACAACCCTATTTGCTAGCAGTCAATTCTTGCTACTCCTTATTTTCCTCTATTTTTTTTTCTTATAGAGATTCATTGCTGTTGTCCCTGTCCTTCACCACTCTTCTACTTTTTAAAGTAAAATGTGACATTAATATTCATGATTTATTTAAATCAGAGTATTTAAAACACTGGTTTACAGTACTGATTACGTACTTTCAGAACTGAAATACCAAAATATGCTTTCAGTCTGAATGGTTTTTATTTACAACTGAAAAAAAAAAACAAAACAAAACCAAAACCAAAAAATTGTTTTTCTTCAAAAAGTAACAAAAGCTCAAAAGCAGATATTTCTGTTTATCATATGACAATTTTTAAAAATGCTTTCAGCACAAGGTAGTAGTCAGCTAGTATTCTGCCTCACAGCAGATTAGATATTGAAGTTTCTTGAGCATGCTTCTGAGTTTTGAGTTTTGCTACAGCAAAATAGAGAGTTGTGAAAATTTTTCCACTGAAATGATTTTCTGATAGAAAAGAGTCTCTATTGAAACATTTAATTCTGTAACAAAAACAAACAAACAGAAAAACAAATAGATAAATCTATTTTCCATGGAAGTAAAATAAAAGAAAAACTATGAAATAAAATAAAATAAAAGACTGCAGTCAGTTTGGAATATTTTTCAGTTTCAGTGGACTAACTAGTAAAATTTCATTTCAGTCAGTTAAATATTAAGCTGCATTTCTCTACTCTAATATCCCATTCCTGATATTTGTACCTTACTCTAAGAGATCCAGAGAAAAGTCTATAAGAAAATGTAATATTCTTTTCTTCTATAGTACAGTACTCCAGCCCTCTCTTGCAGAATATTGTTTTTACCCTGTTAGCATGCTGACTCTCAGAATACTCGTATGTTTGGATAGAGATGGCAAAGTTCTTGCAATAATGGAAAATTAAATCTACACAAAGCTTTTCAGAAAGTAAAGGAAACTGGGGACTGGGATGTTCAAGAAGGACCTTTTATTTTTGCATACATAACTCATTGTTAAATTTTTTTTTTTTTTTTTTTAATGCTTTGTGTGAAGTACAGGCCTTATTAGTTACAATAATTCCACAGTTCTTAAACAGAGATAGAAAATATTTTCAATGAAAAGCCTTCAGAACAAGTAATTTTAAAGGTTGATTTCTGCTACTGGTTCTAATTGCACAAAATTGAATATGCTACATTAATGAGCAATACCTTATAAGTTTAAAATTAGCTTTCACTGGCTTTGTAACAGCACTATAACTTTATAATCATTTGATATTGTCTTAGTAGCCATCGGAAACAATATATGTGTTGTTTTTTTTTTTTGTTTTTATTTTTTCCCAAGTTCCTTTCATGGTTCATATGCCTTTGAATAATAAAAAAGGCATAAATATAGAAATGTAAAGTTATCTAAGAGCAGAGAATCCAGATCAATGAAAGGTTAGGATCATGAAGTAAAGTCAAAATTAATTATCCCTAAAATAATTATACTTCACAGATTTTTCTTTGCTATTATTGTATTTCAAATGCAGTATTTCAAGTGACTTCGAGAAGAGTAATGCTGAAAGATTCTGGAGAACTGTGCCAGTAATTAGTGATCTTGGATCCTGGAGGCCGTATATGCAATGACTTCCCACTGTGCCAGGAACATTATTCCAAAAATAAATGATTAGCCAAAACCATTTTTTTTCTAGAATTTTGATTAGCATCTCTAATTTCTTCCATGTAGCCTACAGACAAGAAAGGCATTGGAAGATTGTTTTTCCTAGTTTTTAAATTGACCATTCCCTCCAAGATATCTACTCAATTCAAAGCATCGCTATTCAAGGTCAAAATAAATTGTTTCATGTTTCATGTAGACAAAGTTTTGCATATCACATTTGTTCTTTGCACAGCTAACAAGACCTTTTATTTCTGAGCTCTACCAGCCTCTTGTCCCTCCCCTTCATCCACTCACCACGTTATTCCTCTTGACCTGGTGCTTTTCAGGGATGAGAAAGCAGTTCTGCTGTTAGCCAAGATTGCTCATAATCTCTGTCAGCCACTCATCTAATACCTCAGATTTCCAAATATATATTACTTTAAAGACACATGCTCCTACTGAACAGATTTAAAATCTCAATGGTATTATCTCTCTACGCTTACACTTGCCACCATGGTGTCACCATTGCTCTACTCCAGTCACACTATGATTCAGGTGGGCTTCATGGCACCTTTCTCTCCAGTTGTAACGTGTTTACTTTTAGATACGCAAATTGCAGGGTTCTTCCATGTCTGAGGGTAGGCAAAATTTCACACCTTAGAGTGAGTTTCACTCTGAATTAGGGAAAGCTAATGTATTTTAGGAGAACAGTTTTTATAAATGGAGAGAGAAGAGCAATTTGCACCTACAGAGTTGACTTTTAGCAGCAGTAGACAAAAAAAATCTACGGAAGATAAAGCCATGAAAGGCTTTATATATAAAAATGATGATTAAAAATATTGATTAAAAAAAAATAATAATCAAAGTTACCAGAAGCTCGGAGGTTTTTAAAGAAGAAATGATCATTTCAGATGGGTTCAGAAAATGACCAGACATACTCAGGGTAATCAAAACCCCACCAGATTGACATCTGTTGAATAAAAAGATGCTTCTGTCTAAAAGCAGAATCATCAGTGGTCAGAGGGTATCCAGGGGAAGTCTCACTGCATCCCTGGCAATAAATAACCAATGCTAGAGGCCACATACTGGGTTACTGATAGGACCTGCAGTCTGATTTAACATGGTTTCTCTTTATGTTCCCATTCTGTACCTTGGCCTTTCTCACATGGCCAAAATTTCTCAGGCAGCTACTGTCAGAAATGAGATGCTAGAATAAATGATTCTTTGGTCTGATCCAAGTGCAGGTTTATTGCCTCAGAAACTATATCATCACTGTTTTTCTTTTCTTCCACTGACACAAGGGTGCTTGAACAACAGGTACAGCTCAGAATGGTGAGTTTTCTGTCTTCTCCACTTTCTTTTTCCCACTGGCTGTGTGAAATGTCACAAGGCATTTTGAAGATACTTTTTAAACATTTCATCTTAGAGTGACACTGTAAGTAAGCACTGATTAGCTTGGTAGCTGCAGTTCTGTTTTTTCTAACATTCAGTGGTCTCAAAATATGGTACTTCGTGAGCATCAAGACAATTCATTCTTTTGGCATTTTCTGGTTACCCAGTGTTGTACCTTGAGTCCTCACAGAGACATTTTCCTAGCTTTTCTCTTCAGTTCAAGCTGCATTTTTTTTCTGTGCTCCTGGACTTTCAGTTAATTTCCCCCTGCAGTAGAAATGTGTATGATGTCAGACACTGATCAATGGAATTTTATATCATTTCATACTAGCAGAATATTCCATAGCCTTTAAAAAAGAAAGTTGCAAAAAAGATCAGAAAACTTTAACCTTCTTATAATTGGCAGGATTAACCACTTTATATTCAGCATTATAACTGAGCTTGTAGTAATTAAACAAGTCTAGAACAGCATAAGGAAGATCAGAATCTGGTCCCTTAGGTTTTCTTCTTACAATGTTCTGTCATAGCAATATAATATCCTACCTTTAACAGTCAGTCACATTGCCCTTTAAACTCATTTCCTTTTCTTTCCAGATTATGTAAACAAAAAGGATAGAATTAATAGAATCTTCTTTATATAGGCTATGATATCAAATCAAAAATCTTCCTGATTTTACTCACAAAAGACATCTCCTGCTAAAAATAAGAGAGTACTGCAAGTTAAGTCATATCTGAGGAAAAATGGCAATTTTTTAACCCAGTGATGTATTTGTTGAATCCCTCTTTCCATTAGGGCACCTGGATCTATAACTTCATGTGATAAAATAAGTGTTATTCATATATGAGTGAACATAGTGTACTGTTCCTTCTTGTGGGACTTGCCACTGTTACTAGGGGACTATTTTATTTTACTGGAAGCAGTTAGGAAAATCTCAGCAGGCCTTGGTACAATTATCATGGCCCCTGGTTTCCATCTAGTGCACTTCCAGCTTTGCTGTTCCTAGCCAGTGGGAATTTAGCAAACTACTTGGAAGGAGATCTGGTCACTGAGGCATCAAAATGTACCTTCTTCTCACACACCAGAAGGTACGGATGCGGACTGAAAGCTGCACTGTGCCTTTTAACACAGTGATCTCATCAGGGAGAGAGTCCCAGGGTTGGAACACAGTGTCCAAAAATAAACACCTTTCAGTGCTTTCATTATGGGGATTTGTTGTCTTTCCTCCTTTTGTCTTGGCTCTGGAAATTGGGTAGGGTATCTCGCCATGTTCAGGAGCAAGTGAGAATTTTAACTTAGAATGCCCTATGTTTTATAACATTCCCTGGCTGCCATGAGCAAAGCCAGGGAGTCAGCCCTCAAAACATCTCTTACTAGCAGACCCAACCTATAGGTGCCTGTGACAGAAATATTTGAAAGCAGGATTAAATGAAGCTGCCCAAGCCAGGCACATTTTGAAAAATAAGCACTGAATTACTTCAATTTGCTGTAAATAGTAATTTACTTTGGTTATTTCCTTTAATTATAGTGTTCCATCTTTACACGAGGCTGTATTTAGGAACAAAGGGACCAGTGTCACTGTAAGGTGTATGTTGTAATAGACACATTTGTATTAGGCTTCAATAGAGCCTACAGTGTATCCAGCAGTTCTGTGGCTCTTGTGACCACAAGCCCTTCTCTGGTTTTGCTAATGTTTTTTTGTTTGTTTGTTTGTTTGTTTTGTATGTGCTCATTCAGGCTTTTTCTGGTTCTTCTATGAAGTTCACTAGGCACTTCATCTATTACCATACACTCTTCTTACTATTATCATAGACAATATTAGGATAAACCAGAATTAGAATAGACTCCCCTCTATTATATAAAATGTTTTAAAGGAAAAGAACACACACACAAAATCAACCTAACAAGTGTTATATATGAGCCAATTGTTCCAAATTTTTTAAAAAGAAACAGGAAATCAAGTTATCTAGCAAACCTATTTATACACAGTAGGCAACCCTGGGTTGCAGGCAGGACTAATAAACAAAGAATGACAACCTATTTCTTTTAATGACAAGCTGACATATTTATTTTTATTATTTCACAAAAGTATTCACCAGACTCATCTGTCACACTAAAACCTCATTCTCTCTCCCTGCAGACAGAGTGTGTAGCCTTACTGACAGCCAGGTTGAGAGAAAAATAAAAAAAATAAAACCTGCACTTTTGGAATTAAAAACAATATTTGAGAAACTGCAGTGTACTGCACTGGAACATAAAAAGACTTTTCTTGTATGAATAAAATTTTATATTGTTTATTTTTGAAAAGTTAAATTACAGCTACATAAAGGCATTTTTATACTGAAAATTAGCTTTATATTATGCTCAAGTTTCATATCTACTTCTCCAGGAACTGGAACGCCAGTTCCTGTAGAATCTATCCGATCTTCCTACCTGAATCAAACACTTCACAACTTGTAGGCCATTAAATCAAACAGTTCCTTTATAAATGGTGGAGCCTCTTATAGTGTTTAAAAAGTGCAATAATGAATTTTAGATACAAAATAAGTTGCCATAAAACAGGCTTATTTTTCTGCACAGTGTGACATTTTCCAGTAACAGCATTTTCTACAACAAAAGTGAGCATTCTTTTTTGCTTAAAGAAATAATCACCTTAGCTTTTCTATATGCATATTTTTGTTATTTGTCAACTGTGTAGTACTAACATGGTTATATAAAATAATTTAGAATGTCTTGAACTGGAACTTAAAGTAGCTACAGATGAAGATTTGCTTTCGGATCTTGGAAAGGAAAACAACATGTATGCAAATCTCACACTGGAAAAGTATGTGTACCTGTTTTGCATATCACTTAATACGGAAGCTTATTAATTCTTTCAAATGAAATTGAGTTAAAACATGGAAGTATTTAGAGCACAGGGTTTTTTCTTTTTCACTGTCCATTTAATTTATATTTTACGTTGATGTTTAATACAAGTTCTGAACATTTAAAAACCTCTATAAACATAGTGCACTAGCTCTCTGCCATTTAGAGCAGCTGTTTGGTGATGGGAAATATATTACTAAGAAGGGAAGTTTTATGGTTATTCAAAGAATTAGATTGTGATAACTAGAGGATAAAATAAGGTATTCTAACCTTATAAGGCTGTCATTAATTTAATTAAAAAATACTATATAAAAAAATACAATGAAGCGAAATAGGAAAAATATTTTAAATGCTCCAAATCTCATGTATTCATTGCATTGCCCAACATAACTCATGAACCACTCAGTAAGTAGATCTTTCACGTTCATGTAAATGCTGCTTACTTTGGAAAACGTGCCAACTGACTAAACATTTTAGAGTCCCAGGGATTTTACAATGTCAGTGTTATAAGCCCTTCTGAGAGTGAAAAACAATTCTACTAAAACAAAAGCAAAGGTAACTTATCCACTTAAAAATTATGATACCAGCATCCACTTTATTAAATGCTTGAGAACATCTTATATCACATCCAAATTTCTTGCTTGTAAATATGTTGGTTTTGAATGTGAGAGAAAATAAAGATACTGTGATAATCTGTATGAATTTAAACTTTGTGGGAAAAAAAATATATTTTCTCATTGCTTTCACTTAAAAGAAAAAAGTATGCAACTTTAAGTATCCTGAATCCTAACATGTCCATGAACAGTGTTTTATGATACCTGAATTTTATGAAGGAAAAACAACAACACACCAACAACAGCAACACATACACACACACACAAAAAAAAACCACAAACAACAAAACACAACAAAAAACATATTTTTTACATTAACATGGATATACTAGAAAAGTGCTGTTATTGAGTTAGCTACCTATTCCTGTCCATTCATGAATGAATAATGTCAGAATTAACATGAGCTACAGTGCATTATTTATTATTTCTCTGGGTTTGATGTTTAGCAGAGATGTTAAAGGTCTAATGCCTCTTAAATGTAATTCATTTCCCTTTTTTATGTATTTTGCTGGCTAGAAGACACCCTTCACTTTTCTTTTGCTATTGGTATTTTGGGGAAATACTTCTTAAATTAGAGTAACAAAATTATTTCAAGTTATTAGCTAAATAAATAGAACAATTAGTTAAAAGCATGCAATTATTTATTTTTCGGGAATAAAGCCTGAAGTAAACTTGAAATGTATGTATTTGGCTAGCATCTGTACCTGTATCATGAAAGTGAAAACAAAATTATGCTCTTATGCTCTTTTGCTGTGGTATTTATTTCTGAGAGTTCAAGAAATGCTAGCAAGAAAGCATCCAGGCTGAAAGTCTGCCACTATCAAAGTAATGGGAATTTCATTCACAGTAGCATAATCCTGCTCATTGATTGTTTGTTCTTGTTTAAACAAGATTCTATTTATGCTGTTAAAGACTGAAGATTAATATTTTATGATTCATAATACATGGTATTGAAGCTTTGTGAACCAGGCAGTAAAACAAGCATTTCCTAAGAAGCATTTGCAGTACAAGCAAAAGTGTCCACATGTTGCTCAAAGGAGGCTGTACAAATGGATCCGAACAGTTGAGGGTTCTGTACAGAAATTAAGAGTATTAGTTACAAGCTGGGGAAACACCCTTTCTAATTGTAGAAATCTAGCTATTGTGCAGCAAGGGCAAATTAAACAGAGAAAGCCTCCAGACTCTTACAAGCCACTGTGAGGAATGCTTTCTCACCTGTGGGTATATCTGATTATCAGTTTTACAGTTATGAGGCTTTTGGCAAGACATGCAAATTCCTGCCATGACTTCAGTCTACTGAAAACAAGCTGTTGGCTAGTGCTCTTGGCAAGCTTAGGATTTGCAGTGAGCCTTCTGCAAAAAATGTTTTGGTCCTTAATCATTTTGGAGAACAATTGCTTCCCCAGGGCTTCTGTCTGCAATTCGAGTTGATGCTTCTCTTCTGTTGAGATGCCATGTGACACATCCTATTTAACCACCTTAATTTGGAATGAAGTATACATTTAGTCTTTGAATTCTCAAACTGTATTTTCAAGGATTTTCACACCTCTGAAGTTCCCTATGTGTCTCCTTGTAACTCCCCAAACTGCAACTTTCCAGAATCCAAAGAAAAACGTGTAATCAGGGTCATAATCATTAAAAGAAAACCCCAAACAACACAAATTAAAGGTACATGACTTGCAGTGGTAAGGAACAGGTGGGCAAAGCTAAAAGGAGATTCCTTCTCTGAAGATTTGTAAGATGTTTGATGATGAGACAGAACAAGAGGAAGTGCCAGCATGCCACCCAAGTTTTCCTCAGATAATGAGTTAATAGGCACTTTGGTTCACATTATGTTTCATGCTACTATTAAGAAACATTCAAGACTGCAACAGAAGTAGTGAAATTCAACCCTTGCAATTGCATACAATATGGTGCAAAGGCATCTAGTTGGTTAACTGGTCTCGCTGATGAGACTAACTGGGCTTGGTGGACTGCTTCTTCTGCACCTTGCAGCATTGTAGGCTCCCCCTGCATTGCCTGGAGTGTTTGCTTGTGAAGCTTACATGGGCATTTTTCAGGCAGAAATCTGTGTTCCTCCCCCTCCCCCCCCCCCCCTTTTTTTTTTCCCCGCCATGCCAATTTTAGAAGGCAGTGCATACATTATCAGTTATTAAAAGCAGTGTTGAATCTATAGCAAGACTAATAAGTCTTTCTTCTGTAGAAGGAGTTACAAGAAGGAAAAGCACATTTTATAACCATTAAATGCCTGCTAACATTGGGAATTTAAGCTGAGCAGGAAGGATTAGGAAGGAAAAGAACAGTAACAGTCACAGTTTAGGTCTGGACGGTTTCTTCCTCCTTTTTGTAAAGAACAAAGGCTTAGACACAGAGTAGCTTTATTTAACTCCTGTTTATTCTAGTTGTAATTATGAGTGTAAGTAAGGACTAGACAATGAAATGTGTATTAGGAAACTTGGTCTATGTGGTTTGAGTAGGATTGTGTCGAAACTTGTTCCCCTAAGGCTTCTAAATGCCTCTCACCTAAAACTGTAAAGTATGAAAATGTAATGAACAAATAAAGGAATTTAAACTACCTAATTAATTAAATCCATAGAAAATTAGTATTAAATTGTATTCCTTGCAATAGTAAGAATATTATTTACATTTTTTTCATATTAAAAGCATAAATGGCTTTAATAACAAAGAAATTTTGGAAAATGCACTTTCCATAAATGATTTTATGGAAATGAAAATCATAAATGATTTTATGGATTTTAAATGATTGCACATGATTATTTGTGTGTGTGTGTGTGTGTGTGTGA
The DNA here is from genome assembly GCF_964034855.1 of Anser brachyrhynchus. NCBI lineage: Eukaryota > Metazoa > Chordata > Aves > Anseriformes > Anatidae > Anser > Anser brachyrhynchus. Next base: position 94,018,175 of record NC_137695.1, read on the forward strand.
AAATCCATGAGATCATTTTTATATGCATGTATGTTTTTTTCCCCTGAAATTTTGGAAGTGCAGAATGCTTACAGAGATTATCAACCCCCGTGCCACAAACCACCCAAGTAAATCCCCAAATGGCATGAATTCAAAAAATAAATGACCTTGTAGTAAACATCCATTAGCAAAACAAACAAACCAACTAAGGACTAAGCAGCAGAGGTCTGAAGTCAGCATCCTAAAGCATATGTGTGTGCCCTGCATCTTGTGATTAATGCATTGGACTCATGGCATTTGACAAACATTGTTTTGCAGGTACTTGTTCTGATGACAAATTAACAAATGGAATAAATGGATTACAAAGCATTTACACAGTCATTTATGCCTTTTTCACATCCAGTCTGGACTACTACAAAGTGATCAGAGGCTAGTTACGAAGAGATACACAAGCTTTACAAGGTGCAACATGCAGCAGGGTGATTAATGCAGAAAGATTAATGAACATAATTTTGAATCCGTAGCTTTTGTCTTAATACTATTTGCTCATTTTATTATTAATAGATACTGAAATCATGACCCTTATTTCATAAATCCTCAAAAGGCTGGCAATAGGCTGCCACAGATAGCATTCTTGAAGCATCTTTGAAACAACCTCTGATAAACAGGGACAAAAGAGATGATCATCCAGCAGCAAACACCTGAGAAGCAGGGTAAATTAGCTTGGGTGACGGTCCACTCTATCATGGCAGCAGTGCTTCTGGCTCCTCCATACCCTACTGATTTGGCACTGTAAATCTCTGTGGGCTATTGCTGGAGGGGCCTCAGGTTTAAAATGACTTAGTGGGATGTCTCCTAAAGTTTGTGGTGAGTAATGACTGATGTAATTTTTCATACATGTCATCCCTAGAGAAAAATGACTGCTAAGTAGTGGTGTGCTGCTTTTATAGACAGTGACCAAGAGTGCTCCTTTCTGGGGGAGACCTCATGGGGTCTTCTCATGCTGGGCTGCAGAAGCATTGTGTGTGCTCTGTGGTGAGCCACAGCACTGAGATACCCCTCACTTTGCATGGGTGTCATCAGTGTATGGTGTTGGGCTGCTGCAGCTGCCACCATGCTGTTCTCCTGCAGTCTCTTTTCCATTCTGTAATAGACTTGATAAAACTTGGTTTGTCCACACCACAGACATCAGTGATCATGATCGTAAGCATACTCCATGTATGCTTCCCTGTCTCATTTTGGACAAATAAACAGAAAGGCAATTTGTACCAAAAGTGTTCTGAGCTTTTTTTTTTTCCATCATTTTTTTAAATAATTATTTTTTAATTTTAAGCTTGATTATTTAAATGATATATGGTAATTTCTGATGTGTTTTTAATCTGATGTGTACCATAAGATAAAGGAAACTTTTGATCTTACACATACAGCTTAGCAAGTTAACACATGTCAGCTGAGCTGTGGTAACTGCCCAATTTTGTGTTCTTTGCCTGTGGCAGCTATATAATGGTTCAATTTAGCTGGCCCTCAGAGAAAGCACCTGCGCAGATTTGGTATAATACAGACTGTCGCACTCCTTACAGGCATGAGAAGCTGTGAGTTTTTCAATGTGACCACCACAGTTGACCACATACTTGTGGTACCTTGGGTTACAGTGTTTGTATTTGTGGGGGACATATGGAAAGCCAGATGGGAGGCTGTTCCCAGAGATGAAGCAGTGAACATCCACAGGATGAGCATCTTCTGGTAATGCTCACACCCTGGGAGAACTAATTGCCTCCCTTTGCTTGTATGATTGCTGGAGGACAATTTTACAATGATAGATAAGTTGTACATTTGTGGTCCCTGATAGGTTGGAGAGCCAAAGTCTGGGGTATGGTGGGGGAATTGGTATGAGCTATAGGGGAATGAAGTCTGGTACTGCAGATTTGCAACCCATTTTAGGAGTTAAGACACACTATTTTTGGAGGTATTTGCTTCAGAAAAGTGCCACACCCAGTCTGGGGTGCAAAGGGGGAAAAGAGAATGAAGTAATAGACAAGGGAGTGACAGCAATTAAAAGGATGCAACAGACACTTGTGCCTTAAGGGGCATGGATGGCATGAACAGGTCTGAGGAACGGAAGGAAGGGAGTTAAAGGAGGTGCATACATAATCTGTATGTAAGAGCTGTAACTCTTAGCTTAAACGAGCAGCTGAAAAATTAATACGTTGAACAAAACTCAACTACCAACCTATTCCAAGGCACTTATACACACTAAAATTCAACAACAGCAGCAGCAACAACAACAACAAAACCCAGCAAAAAGTATAATAAAATAATGCTAATAGTAAGAGTGTGGTGCTTCTTAATATTACAGATGAAATACATGCCTGAAAACAACCTCTGGTACTCACAAAATTAAAAATAGAAAAGTACTTCTATGTGATCTTTATGTTTCAGAAAACATTTGAAATAAAATTATAGAATACAGCTTGACAAATATGGCCAGTCACAGAAGTTATAGAAACCAGTACTAAAAGATGTTAGGGATTTCATAATTGGGTCATCACCACAGCAAATGTTGTATATTTTAGAACTGGATCTTATTATGAGACAAGGCTCCTTCAGAAAGTAGAACTGATCAGTGCTCTAAAATAAATAAAAGTGAGAGTACTTTTAAACTTACTGATTTATGATCTATGTTGGACCTGTATTAATGTATTCTTCCTAAAATTCTGTTTTGTGGTGAACAAAGTAGGAATTACTTTTTCAAACAGAACATTATTTCTAATTGGAAGTTTCATATCGATTTACAAGTTGAATTCCATTTTTGAAATGCAAAACTTAATAATACATCTGATCTGAAGATTAAAGTAGCATTCAGAAGAACGTCACCCCTCTCTACTAGCAGAACTTTCAGGACAATGTTTTACAGAGTTGTTTTCTAAGCACCAAATTTCACCTTTCAAGTCATATGTTCTCCAGGAGTTAAAGAAGGTGTGTGTGGGAAAAATAACACTTGAGGCAGAGCTCTAGTTGATACACATAGGGATGAAGAAGGTATAAAGCTGCTCCTTTCTCCACTCTTTAGGTGAGTTAGAGGCTGAGATGCCTAACATTCCCCGTGCTGTGTACTGTTCTGGTTGCCATCTCTTCAGGAGTCTAGCACCGTAGCCCACAGGACACTCTTGTGTGCAGAAGTTGATGGACCTGGGACAGGAGGAGCTGTTGGCTGGCTCCTGAGTTTCTTGATGCATTTGAAAAGTTGGTTTGACCATACTGGAGTAATTAATGGGACTTGGCATTTCTGTGTGTGCTTAACTACAGATTTATGCGTGGTAAAGCTCACCACTGTCCAAATGTACCTGTAGGGCCTCAGCTAAAACCTTTGAAGTCCGTATCAGTCTGAAATGAATGAGGGGTGGATCATGCCCTTAAACAAATACTTCCGGAAGGCCCACTGTGTATAAAGAGAAATATTTTCTTGCTAAGCTGACATTTTAAAATTAAATAGTTTTTTGGCTCCAGGCCTTAAAGGAAATGAGACAACTCTCTTTTCACTTATTTTTTAATGATGAAAAAAAAAAACTTCTTTCTATTTTAAAGTGACGATTTATTTATTTATTTTTTTTCCCACAGACTTTTCCAATAAACCCTCCTCAACAACAAAAAATACCCCAAATCCACTGATAGAAGCATCAGAAAGTATTGACCTAAAATGTATTTTAAAGTTCTATGTTTGGAAAGCAGGGAAAAAAATGGAAACTCTTTTGCAACCACAAGAACCTTTTTTGCACTGTATGCCAGTCTGTGGGTGTTTGTGTGTGTCAGAGCTCGTCAGGTAGTTATTCGGATTATATTTTCCATCCATGCTTATGAATCACTCAGAAATGGATCCAGATTTCTGCCGTTGCTTTGTTATTTGTAAGTATAAATACAATAATTTGGATGATTAACTTTCAGACTATGGAATGTCCATAAACCGATTGCTGTAGCATGTCACTGCTGGCTGTTCACATAAGGTGATTGATTAACTATACTACAGTGTAAGCTTTCAGCTTCCCTTTTGGAGAACTAAAACTTTTAAGAAGTCTGAACAATAAATACAAAATCAAGTCATCCAGAATGTAACAACAGCTGAAGGATCTGACTTTGAATCCCTATTGTTAGTCTTCATCCAATAGGAAGGATTGTCAGCTTACCATATAGTCTTCAGAATTTACTTTATTTATTTATTTATTTATTTATTTATTTATTTTGTTACAATTTATTTAACAACTTGAGTTATCCTGCATGTGGATTCAGAATCTCTGGAAAAAAAGTAATATATGTGTGTGTGCTTTTTGTTCTGTTATATTGGCTGTGTTATAACCAATTACTGCTAGTCTAACAATACTGTAAAATAAATGGCACTATTAAAACTTTTGGGAGATGGATACCAAAGGACCTTTGGAGGAGGTTCGTCTTTGCATGCCCAGCCTTTATATATTCTTAACACCTGGGTGATGCCTGAGGCATGCCAGCCAATAATTATATACCTTCATATTTCTTTCCTGACAGTCTGTCATCATTAGTTTTAACTATGAGTTAAAGAGAGATTCTTCATGTCTACCCCTTCTCCCTGTCCCAAATTCTACAGTATCTGCTGCAAAATCATATTTATTTCACCAGCAGGTTACATAATGGGGTTAATTACAACTGTTTTGCATACAAAAGAAAAGAATAATACAGATCTGAATCTTATGAACTACTTAAGTGACAGCTGCAGAACAGATTGAGTAAATGTATTGCAGAAAGTAGTTTTCAATTAAAATATTTTGAATTAAATTCCTAGTGACCATTAAGTCAACTATTTTGATCTTACTTTATATCAGGACCATTATGGCTTGCACCTCAGAGAAAGCAATGGACTATCTTAAAAGAGAATTTGCATGTAATTCATGCATGGTCACATTAGCAGTGGGCTTTCTGTGAGAAACAAGGAGGTATAAAACACCTGTGTGTCTGTAATACATGAAAGTTGGGTTGGAAATGGGAAGTTCAGCTCTTCAAATAAATCTAAAGTTGAAAGACAAGCAATCAGTAGGTCATCTAGTCCAATCGCTTGTATAGTATGAGCAAGATCCTCTGTAATGAGCTTAATCATTTGCTGTTAATTGGTGTATATGTTGCATTTGACTTATGTAGCTCTTAAAGAAAAGCTTCCAATCTTTACGTGAAGGCATTAAGATGTGGGAAACTACATGTCCATTGGTCATTGCTCCAGGGATTAATCACTCTTGTAGTTAACAACCAGATCATTTTCACATTTAATTTTCTTGTGCTTAGATTTCACCTGGTGATTTTTGATCTGTGTTTCCTGATTTATGAAAATTTCTTTTATGGTCATTATTTTCTTGCCATATAGATATTTTATATGCTGTAAGCAAACCATCTTTCACTCTTGTTTTTGAGAAGCTGAGCAGATTCCTTATTATATCTATACAGGGAATTTTTATTTATTTATTTTTCTCTCTCAAATAATTGGAGTGACACTTTCTGTGCACATTCAACATCTTTCTTGAAACAAGAACGCTAAAGCTGGAGGACATGCTCCAGTTAGCCTTACCAGTGCTATATGGCTAGCTAAAATCATCTTGGACTTTTCCTACTTATAGCTCTTTGTCTATCTGAGGATGACAGAAGTCTCTTTTGCTAAGTCAATATAATGGAAGCTTACCTTCACACGTCTATGTACTTAGATGTACTTATTTTCTGAAAGTAATTTTCCCCAACCCCAACTGGATGTAGTTTCTTAGGCTGTGGCTATGGTCAATTTTTTTTTTTAATAGATATATAACTTTGCAGATAGCTGCATAATTGATTAAAGTTTGAAAGATGTGTGCTTCCCTCTTCTCAACTTGATTTGCCATTCAGCCAGGATCTGTGACAGCTACAGATCTGATTAAAATGTTGACTAGCATTAAGTTAAATATGGATCTCAACAGAAACATCTGCTGAAGGTTATTCCCAGCTTTTTGAAATCTGTGAGACATTCTCCTCAAATAATCAATTTTTTTTAAAATTTTTTTTAATGACTGGTGGTAGTATTCAAATTTTTTATCTTTTAATTCCTTGTGATATAAATCCTACATGAGTTTTTCATTAATATATCGTGGATTAATACCAGGTTCCCTGGTCCCTAGTAACACAGGTCATCCACTTGCACTTCTATTGAGAGCTTTCACAAGATTAATGCTCTCTAGGCATCTGAATTTTTCTGCTATCGCAAGATGTACTGAAGATGAGTATCAGCAAGAAGAGCTTTTCAGCTAATTCTCATGGAATTCTTGGCTGAGAGTTTTCTGAATCTTCTGTTTTTAAGATATTTATCTTTTGTGGATGTTGTTCAACATCCTTCTTAATTACTTACAGACTGCAAAGTACTGCATTGCCCTGCAGTCTCATGCATCATCCTTTCTACTGCCTCAGCAGTTGCTTTTCTCAGTGACCAGGCCTTAGCTCTGGTTTAGGTAGTTTCAATGAACACCACTAATTCATTTCAATTGTGATTCATAAAAGCTATGGGAATTGTCTATCCGCTGATGTGCAGGTGTGATTTTCATTCACTTCAGCAGCACTTGTGGCAAATGCAGTAAGTAACTTGTAGAAGAAGATAATTGATAAGTTGGCTGAATGAAAGAGATCTCTTACTCACTACAGATCTTACCTTGTTCTGATGGGATTTTCAGGTATAGTCTGAACACAATAGTCAAATCATAAACATGTTTGTGAATGACTGTATGACTGGACAGTTGATGCATGTATTATACAACGACTGTTATCAGTGTCTTTAAGAAAGACAGTCATGTACAGCATGATTTTAATATTAATATAACATAGTTAAATGCAGTTCCTAAAATTAGAGCTAATCAAGATTTCAGTGGAAAGCAACAGATAGATTTAGTAATTACTACTGAAAACAGTCCATAGCATATTCAGGAGAGAGCAAAGTAGTACGAATCTATAGAAAAGTATTTTCTAGTAGTATTTGTAATGTTTCTATAATTTCTTTGTAAGACTAGAGGCATGCATGTTTAAAATGTCACGTTGTTTAGAAACAATTGTGTCTGACTGTCATAAACATATTTTCTTGAAGTATGCAGATAACAGTTAAATTGGTGTTTGTTGAACAAATGACTCAACCAAAATGATAAGAATTGACATTACTTTAGTTACTATTTTAAATACAACATCTGTTATAAACACAAGAAATACATCTTTGGTGGAAAGAAACTCTCAAGAACAGAAAAAGATACGAGGAAAACACATTCAAATAAATGAAAACCACGGAAAAAATAATCCAGATAGAGGCACTTTTCAGAGAAAGGATATGCTTTTTGGCTCTGATTAACACGGCATTGACTCATACAGGTTATGCAAAATATTGTATCAAAGTATTCTGTAATAGCAGAGGAAACAGTACGTAGTGGTAACCATAAATGTGCATGAATATAAACAAACAAACTTATGCGTACCCACATGTACAGAATATCAAAAAACAGCAGTCCTAAATGTTACTTACTTCAGCTCAGTGCTTGGAAAATATTTTGTCCAAGATGCACTGAAATTTGCTGGGCAACTTTATACAGATTATCCTCTGTTCTGACATGTTTTATGAAAAAACACAGGAAATTGTATGTATCTTCTTCATGCCAACAGCCAGAAAGGACAAAAGACTCAACTTGCAGCTTGAAAAACCTCAGAAATGTAGAAACAAATGACATTCCATTATCCATTACATACGCTTTCTGAGCTGAACAGCCTATATTAAAAATAGCATGTTAGCAAATATTGGCATGTTATTTCTTTCTTGATAGACTTCAGAAAAGTTTTCTGCAATTATTTTACATACAAAGTGATTGAGTTAGTTTTACCCCAAAATACAATCATCTAGTAATAGTATCAAGACCTAATATCCAGATATCAAAAGAGGTATTTACAAACTATTAATCAGAAAATGAAGTTTATTTATTCACACTGTATTTCATGACCAAGAAACAACTCCGTAAGCTATAAAATAGCACAAAATATATAAAGAAAGAGTTCTAAAAATAAAATAAGCATTAAGCAGGAATGTGAATAACAGTTAATATGAATAAGAAAATTTAAAACTGCATGCTCTCGGTATCTTTATAGTACCTATTGCCAGTTGCTTTATGGAAAACAGAGATGATGTTATACCAGGAAGGGTTATACAAGAGTCTGGAAAAAAGTAAAGGAGGCTTAAAAATATGAACCCAGCTACAATGAGATTATCAGCTGTGTGCTTCTCCCAGGCAAAATATGACAATGGCTAAAATGTCATCTGCCAAAATGGGAATGTGAAGAAGTGACACTGAAATTGTCATGGCCCCCACACAGTGGTTTCCAGATTAATCCACTGCCCATTGCCTTCTTCCCCTTTGGAGCCTGTCTTATCCTGAAAATATTGCAGTGTGTTCATGGAGTAAATGGAGAATAAAAAGAGTGAATGTACTACAGTGTGTGTTGTACACTGCCATACATTCTTTCCTCTGTTTTCTCAGCATGTGCATTGGGCATAGTGCTCTCCAGATGCACAGTGGTATGATGGGGGGATATCTGAGAAATTCCTGAAGCTATGGTGGCCTTGATGACAACCATCTAGTCCCAGATTGCCCTAAGAAAGTGTCACTGAGGCCAGAAATCAGAGAGATTAGATAGAACAGGAGCACAGGATTTGCTCACAATCATATTGGTAGGAATCATCTTGGCTTGGTGGAAGTAAATATTTCTAAAAAGTATTTGAGTTACTTTTTTTTTTTTTAAATGTTGTCAGTAAGGTGACTTCAGGCTTAATAGTAATGATGCTTTAGGAAGAACCCGTTACTGTTTGCGAAGTCAGAACATGAGACCATGCCTTTTTCCACAGCAAAAGGTTGCTTATTGATATACATATGTATGCATATATATGTATGGAAGTATGCATATGTATATGTATGCATATATATATATATGGAAGTATGGGGGACTATCAACTACAGAGAGATTCTTCAGGGCTCTGTGGCCTACACAGTTCAATCAATTCTCCGCAAGAAAGTATATTAAGAAAAGGATGTAAGAAGTATACAGAAATTTTGCAGACAAAACTAAGACTTGTGACTTGCTAATTCAGGTGAATTACTCAGTTTGAACTGGACAACTGGGTTAACTTTGGGACAACCAAGTAAAATGATTGATGGATTTTAATGTAAACAGAAACAGACAACAATTGAAAATATGAATAGTTCATGGCTACTTCCTCTTCATGAACAGGTCTTTTTAAAACACCCGTAACTAGTCACTCATGAGGAGGGCATAGGAAGGGGGTGGGTTCCTGTATCTTTCTCCAATCTAACTTCCGGTTCAACCAGCATTTCTGGGTCTGAGGCAAGTAACTGTATAATCTGGGGTATAATGCAAATAACTTCAGTTGTATGTCTGGTTTCATGCAGGTGGATAGACTAGAAAACGTAAGTGTTGTGACAGTGTAAATGGTACTTAGCAACAGCCGTCCTTTCTGTTCTAACATGCATAAATGTTTCAGAAATAACCCTCTGAAAAAGAATATAATATATCAGACTTAAGTATATCATTCACCCTAGATTCTTCAAGGTAAATTTTATGAAAGTATGTTGTTCAAATTTCTGGGTTTCCTGGGAAGCACATAAGATGGAAAATAATGTCTGTTTTTAACTGGAGGAATACTATTAGGTGAGAATAAAGACAGAATTGCAGAAGCCCTACTGTTCACTGGCCAGATTGTGGGAAAGCTCTGCCTTTTCTAAAAGATTGTGTCCAGCCGCAATGAAGATCTCCCTGGGACTAAAGACAGGTTTTATGAAGGATCAAAACTGATTAGCTAGAACAAGATAATTCTTTGTAGAGAGGGATCACTTTTCTGTCAGGTGATCTATATTAACTAAGAAGTTTTGAAAGCAAATCTCCATGTCCCCCCCTCCTGCCACTGTGTCCTTGCAGGGCAAGGTGCCCCCCTCATTTGCCTTTCAGACCAGAAACAGCCAATGACACCCAGTTTCCTCAAACTCCTTGCCGTGCTCAAGAAAGTGGTTTTTTTTTTTTTTTTCCTGCTTGGCAACCTGAGGGAGGTCTGTTCCCTTCTGCACAGAGGAGACTCCCTCCTTGTGCCAAATCTTTCATCCTTCTTCAGACTCCCGTGTTATGTTCACATTCTTCACATTCCTGCTTATGCCCTAGAAGCATCTCATGCTGAACACGTCCAGGATGTTGTCCTGTTCTCCCTCCAGAGTGTCTCCCAAGGTACACAGTACAGCCACCAGCATTTATTATGTCAACAAGGTACAATAAACAATACTCACAGAATAAACAGAAACCAAACTCGCTAACTTCTTGTACCAATGCTTACAAAGAGGTTGAGAATTTTTGTAAAATGATTCTTATAAGAGCCCAACATTTAGTGCTAGTTATTGCAACAGAAAACAGACACTATTCGTATGTTACATATGTAATATATTTCATAAACTTTAGTTCCAGTTGGCCAGACATGCTGCATCATGTCTCAGAAGAAAAGGTATTCCAAAGAGACCGCAGCTACAAATATTTAATCTGTTAAAGCAAAAAGGAAGCAAGATGAAAAGTGAAAGTGCTGAACACAACTGACCAATTTAAAACATAAGAAAACAAATGTGGTAAGTGAATGTGAAAACAAACAAATAAAAAGATACTGCAGTATAAAGATCCAGCAAAATATTGCAGGCACTGTTTTAAAAGCAGGTGCATTTCAACAATTTGCATTTTATTAATATTCTAACACTTATGTTGCATAGCAGAAATACAAAATATAGAGGATTTACAGAAAATACAACTCTAATTTATAAATGTCATTCTTGTCCATAGAAGAAATAAAAAATTACCTGTGAAAGGTAAATCTATAGGGACTCTTTAAGGATTTTTGAGGAAAGAACTCTAAACTCAAGCACTTCTTGAATGTAATGGGTAAGTCCTAGGGATACTCTCCACTCTTACTGACAGGAATTATTGCTTTCTGATGTGCAGACTCTGGTGTTCTGCAAACTATGGATGACGCTGACAGACTTCATCCTTCAGCCAGTCATGTCAATGGTTATCAGAGGCTCATTATAGTTGTCTTCTACACAGCAGAAGGTGAAGAGGACCCTTATATGTTCTCTTTAGATTTCATCATTTTTCGTCCTATACATCCTGTATAGCACATGGGAGATTTGCACCATATTCCCGTTCTGTACTTCTGTGATTTTTAATCTGCTGTGTGTTTCTGTTGATGTGTGGAATTGTTGCTATTGCTTCTTTTTGGGTTGGAGTGATTTGTTCATTCATCTATTTGGGTTGTGCACAACTGGGTTGTGCTGGGCTTATTGCTGTTTTATTTGCATTCCCGTGCTACATAGCCCTGCTAGAAACAGAGGGCCCAGACCCTCCCCAGCACTGTCCGCTAACACTGGGGAGAGTGGGGGTTGGGGGGGGTGTCACAGGTCCCTGAGGGCTGTTCCTCTCCCCTGGTTGTCAACCAGTGCTGCTAGAGAATAAACGGATTGAAGACTGGGCTACAATCTTGCCAAAGCGATGGTCGACTACAGAGTTTGTCTTCATTAACTTCACTTTCAAAAGTTACTTGGAAAGGTAATCATCCCCACTGGTGGGTGATGAGTTATTTCTCCATTTAGGTGGTGTTTTATTTTTGCCTCGCAGGTTGCCTGTTAGGCACTCAACCTATAGTGGGGCAACACCTGACCTAAGTGGCACTGGATGTTGCAGCATGGTGTGAGAACTCTGATGTCCTCCCTGGGCAAAGAAGGAGAACATCAGTCATGTGGATGCCAGAACCTAACAGGAGGTAAATTTGTGACGTGCTGACATGTGTGGACACTGCTGCTTTTCTCACTGCAGGTAAAGGGATGGAGAGCCTGGGCAGCTGCCTGTTCATCATCAATCCAAAGCCAGAAGCTCCTTCCTCACCATCTTTGCCTGCTTGCAATCTGATGTAAGCTCTGAAAAGCTGCCTGAGGCTAAACATGGCACAGGTTTGTACTCAGTCTGAAGAGGACAGTAGTTAGTGAAGACATCTTGGCCACTAAAATAACCAGTATAGTGACTGGAAGACAATTGGTGGATTGGATGGTTGATAAATTTAAATGGAAAGGTTAAAAAAAAATCTGTTTTGGGTTCCCTAAATACTGTTAGGGATTATAAATCATTTAGTAATAATACAGATTAGTTATGACAAAGGAGTGTAGTCCAGAAGTAGGAAAATTGACAGTTAAGGATGTGGTTAGTTTTTACTGTATTGCACCAAAAAAGGCCATTGCAACATAAACGCCAAGTGAATTCTCTAAAACTTGCAGCTGTTTTCATGATGTTGCTATTGCTCAGTACCTGCACATAAAAAGCAAAGGCTAAATAATGCCTGTATCCTGACCTTTGCAGTGCTTTTGGTGAGTTCTGCAGATGTTATGAAGCACTGACTATGGCACTTAACAAACCCATTTGAAGTTTTCAATTTAAAACTACAGTTGCCATGAATCACCCCGTAACATACACCTACCTTTGTTACATTTTCAATGTAGGTCTTAATTGTTTAAATACTTGCAGAAAACCAGTATATTTCTAGAAATATTATGTCAGCCTGAAGGCATATTTTGTGACTATCACTCTTTTAATCCTCCATTACTGTTTCAGATACCAAGGTCTCCTCAGAAATAGCAAATACGCTCCATTACTCAACAAAAAGTAACAGAAAACATTTTTTTTTTTAAAAAAAACACCTCTTCATAGAAATATCCTGACATAACTCAAAATCCACGAAAATGTTCTTATCATTCTGAAACCTTGTGAATATTCTCTTTTTTAATACGTCATGTTGGTTAGCAAAATTTGTAGCTGGTATCTTCCTATGACATCTTGTTAACTGACATTCTTCCTAATATAAAATGGCACATGTACAGAATCTGTAAATACCCATGAAAACCAAGTAGATAGAAAAATTATCACATCAGCACTTCACCTTTCAGTACTTCTTCTGGATGATCATGTTTGAAGGCCAAAAAATAGCAAAAAACTTGTCTTTTATCCTATTGACTCTTATGGCTACATTTAGTTTAATAATAAAATACTGTCAGATTTAACTTGAAAGTCCTGAGCTAGCTACTGTCTTGAATAAATTGATTTTTTTGGGGGGAAAAAAAAAAAAAAAACAAGGGTAGGATCAATGAGGCAAACTTGAGATTTCATAAGTAATATTGTGCTTCAAGAAGCATTAAAATATGTTTAGACTAACTGTGAATTAACATTGTAAAAACTGAATACTTCTTGTTGCTAAAGTCTTTGATGTAGTCTGAGCTATTCAAGCCAACACTGAACAAAGTTTTCACATGTGAAATGAGGCAGGAATTTTCTTTCTTTTTTTTTTTTTTTTGTAAAATCCAAATAAAAATAAAATACTATTGACGTGTTTGCTTCAACAAAGTTTTCCTCAGGGCTTGGGTAGAGTTTCTTGTCTAGTAAGGAAGGTGAAAAAAAGTCAAATCCTGTAATAATCCAGGTAAGGAACTGCATCTGGAAAGCAGGCAAGAAAAATAATATTCTATGGTTTTATCCTGGGATAAAATATAGGGGATGATGTAATGCCACCCACTTAGACTGAAGATGTATCTGTTCCTTCTTATACTAGGGAATCAAATGTATATTTTGCAATTAATGGATAAATTATTTTATTTTTATTTTTATTTTTTTTTCCTGCAAAAGGAGGCAAGAACTTAAACATTTCTCTGACTCTTGAAATTTATGTACTTATACACACAAGCACTACTGGTCAAATTACCAAACAACATTTAAAAAACAGTGGTACCAGGTAAAAATAGTTTCTTGGTGAGAAAACACAAGGTGGTCAACCTTACCAACAGTCCTGGGTCAATGTAGCCAATACAATCACTGCATGCAGCAAAAAGCCTGCTTAAATGTCAGCTTAAAAGGTATATATAGTCTGTTGACCTAAGCATTTCTAAAGTTTAAATAGCAATCATTCCAATTAGATAAAACAGCATTAATAACAGACATGTTACAAATTATTTTTTGAATGGAATCTTATCTTCAAGACATTTAATAATTATAAATATTCTGAGGAGTCCATTTTATTCCATTGTTAAAAAGTAAGTTAAGTCAAAGATGAGACCAAACTGAATGATGTAATTCTTGAAGCCCTCAGTTTTCAAGTCTTATTTATGTATGTTGCAAATCGACTAAATTGAAAAGGAGAAAGATAAGGATTTAATGATGATACTGTCTTCTGCCCTTTTGCCAGATACCATGGTCAGTAACCAGCAGGGATCCTTAGTGCTCCTAAGCATTTTCAGGTTCCTACTCTATTAGAAGGGCTACCTCAAAGCTCCTAATCTTCTGCATTTAATTTTTATGGCAAAAAAATTACAGTTGGCAGTTACCAGAAGGATATGAATTACTCTTGGAAAGGATTGGGAAGCACAAATTTAGGAGTTAGGAAAGTGGTTTGACAGGTCTGGAAGATGGAAATAGGAAGGAAAAGATAAAATATTATTTCAGCAATAGTAGTTAGAAATGGCAAACAATTTTATTTATTTATTTATTTATTTATTTTTTATGGAGGATGTTGATATCTTCCTTACCTTCCTGCCTCATTTTAGAAAGATTTTTCCTCTGAAGTTTTCGCTGAAGTCACACAGCCACAAGCCCTGTGAGAGAAATGTCATTGGGCTGTGCTACAGCAGTTTTCTCTTGTGCCGCTTATTTCTTTGCCTGGAAGCACAGGAGATAAAAGACTAACCTTAAGACGATAGTGCAAGTCAATAGTAAGGTCCTGAATGAAGTGGGAGACACAGTGCTTACAGTCCCTGCTGGACAGCAGTCAATATCAGACATCACACTTAAACTGTCACAATTTGACCTGACAATCCTTTTTCAGAAGGACCAGAAATAGAGCTAGCCAAGTTACCTTGCATTTCTGAAGAAGGTCAGGTGCAGGTCACTGGCAGTTGGAAGCGTGTGCTAAGGACGTCTGGTATGAGTATAAGCATGAACATTTCTAGCCTGCATAAACATAAATGTTAAGATGCATAAGGGATTGTTACTGCATAGTTAGAACAGGAGCACAGTTAAAAGATCTTTATAAGGAACAAAGAGAGATGTTTGCTCTGTTCATGTGAAAAAAAAATTACTGGAAAAAAAAAAAAAAAAGGAGACTTATATAGTCAGCAATATATGTTCTAAAAATGCAATTTCCGGATTAATAACAAAGACACTGTTCTAGTTCACTAGTTCCTTTAGGACGTGCGCTTTTGACCCATGCAACATATTGTGCCCCATGGCTCTTAGCTGAACTGTGACTTAACTGTGCCTATTTTTTTTAAATGTGTGATGTCTATTAAAACTAGCTGGTGCTTGTACCAGCACCCCAGTGGAAATGAAAGAGATGTCTCAGTGGACTGTCCATTGGTTAAATATTAAAGGATCAAACTTTAATATTTAAGTGTGTATGTAGTATATTATATAAAACAAATTCCCATCTGAATATTTTAAATTTTCCCTTTAATCTCGGGAAAGCCAGCATTTCCACCCCTTAACTCTAATTAACCAGATAAAACAGTATTTCAAGGATATATCTCCTATGAAAAGAGTCAGGTTTTTCTGTGATTATATATATCTTTGCTCCAAGGCACTTATTAATTTGCTTAAAAGTCCATGCATCATTTCACAGATTGTTTTAGCACTTGTCATCTTATCAGTCCACGTCTGAGTAAGGCACACTTGAAAAAAATGCAGTGAAAGATTAAGTATTCCAGCATGCTCTACATTATAAATATAACTGTCTTCATTTTATAAATGAGTTACCATAAAAACAGAGCAGCAGAGGAGGGTGAGAGGTGATGGAGCACAGTGAAAGATGGCGGGCCTGACAAATACAGCTGGGGAGGGAGTCAGAGGCAGCAGCCGGATAGACAGAGTGGGAAATCTCTTGTTCCCCTGCAGCTGAAATACTTCTTGGCTCAGCTATTTCATGTTTCATGTGCCAGGGAGCAGGAGGAACGGGTGCTCTGCAAGGGCAAGAGGTGGCAGTGGGGCAGAAGAGGCAGTGCCCCAACAGTGAGGGATGCCCTACCCCAGCAACATGAGCAGAGTGTTGGGGACAGCAATCCCCCATTCCCACCACCCTGATAAGCCCATGTGGTGAAGCAGGTTCAAGGCTAGGGCAAGGGTGTCCTCTCCCTGAAGTATCACAGTAAGATGGAAACAGAAAAGAGAGGTCCTCAAGGTGAGCAAAACTGAGGCCCAGTTCTCCAAAATATTTCTTCACCATCTTGATATGCAACATTGAAATCCTCAAAATCTCTGCCAATCTACCCTTTGATTGGTTGAGTGTTTAAGACTTGTAGTTAGGCCAGCGACAACACACAGCCTAAATGCTGAGGCCAACCTGTGAGTGAACCCTGCCTCAGCCCACACCTGGGTTTTTGGTTAGATCTAAGTCTAGTCTCTATGGCAAGGGCTTGAATTTCACCTTCCTACATGTCAGGTCAGTCCTCTAATCACAGGTTGTCTGCTTACTGTCTGCTCTCAACACGGAATAGTTCACAGACTGTGGAAGAGCCTCAACAGGAGACCTGGCAGGTCTGCAAAGACTGTGGAGAGGTATATGACTTGATCCTGAGCAAACTGGCTCCAGAAAAAACATGCTTGCATCAGAACTGCATTTCACTTAGGTGAATCAGCCTTGTGTACTTAGATGGCTGTTTGGGGTCTGGGACACATCCACTTTTTTGCTTACTGTTTTCTATGGCATGGGATCAGGCATATTTCAGCCATTGTCACTCAGACACAGCCATCAACCAACCCCTACACACCAAAGTGACCAGAATGAAGGTGGGAAGAAAAGGCATTTAGGAGCCTTAGAGCCTGTGCAGAGATGTATGACTACGCCTACTTCCAACTCTTTGCTCTTCAGCTGTGGCTGATTTAGGCAGATACTTGCTCAGTTGATTTCTGATTTTTTTTTTTTTTTTTTTTGGTCAGACCTTCACTCTTGCCATTCATTGTCTGGGAAATTGTCTTTGGGCTGAGTAATCCATGAGGATACAGGGGGAAAAATGTTGGCTTTGCAACCTTTAAGTACCTTTGAGAATCTGGGCCCAAAGGCTTAATCCTACATCATCAAAGTCAGTAGGAACTTCCTGAAGTTAGAATGGGAAATTGAGGTAAGAATGTGAATATGCTCTTTTATAATTTCTTTTTTATAATTTCTGTTGATAAAAAGCCTCAGAGTAGTAATTCTTCTTTGATGCTTCTGCTGTAAAATCAGAGTTCAAAGGGGCCGGTTTGGATCTGTACAATGCTCTGACATTTTATCCTTTTTCTTCAGCTGCACAATCATAGGAGCAAATTGAACAATAGAGAAAATTGAAAATAAATGCTATGAAAATCTTATTAATTTCACTGGGTGCTTGGCTTATCATAGAAACTTAGCTGAGAAATCAGAATTAATCAGTTTGAGTGAAAGAGGGGAGGAGCAATTCTACAGTGCAGATGGAGGTATGGAGAGGAAGAAAGGGCAAAATGGAAACAGAGGAAAGTAGAGAGGAAGGGATGCAATGTAATAGCAGCTCTTTTTAGCTGGGAAGAAGAATTTTGATCTGAAAAAGTCAGGATGAATCTTTGTGATTTTTCCTAACAAACAAAATATCTATAGATGCTACTTGTTTGGCTTACAATTTAATAAGGGAGACTCAGTCTATTATTTTGGTGTTACCTTTTCTCTGCCACCATTGAAATAGTCAAATGATTGAACAGAAGGTTCAGAAACTTATTAGAGATAATTATTAAATAATCTGTTGTTAAGAAAGTTTCATCTTGGTCTGACACCAGTAGATTAGATATCAGGCATTTAAGTGTTGAACTGAAATCTGTCTAATGTAATTGGATGTTCACACTCTGTAGAAATTGCTGTATTTCTCTGTATTGCTCTAAGCTCTTGGTGTCAATGATGTCCTTTTCTAAGGAAAACTGTGCATGAACTATTTTCTGCATAGGAAGATGTTTCTTTTTATCAAGTTTTAAATTGTTGCCTTCCAGTTTTATGGCAGTTCCATTTACTCTTATAGCATGTTAACAGCAATTTTGCCCACGTAACTGCAGCTGAATTATACTATTGGGAGGTCAGAGAGTGATGATACTGAAGCTCATTATTCACTGAGAAAGTTTGGTGAAATGGTTTGTCTGCAGGCAAAAATGTCCAAAGACATTTTGATTAAGTTATTTCTGCAGGTTTCCTACTCAATTTTTTGGAAAATTTTTGTTTGAGAGATTTTTTTTCCATGCATCTGGAAGGGAGGAATTTTGGGTTTTAGATTTGAAAAATTTGATTTGTCACTGAGGGAACAGATAGATTGAAGAGGTAAAATGGAACTGGATAAATAATGGAAAAAACAAACAAAACAAAACATGAGGAAATGGAGAATGCAAGAGCATCAGAATGAAGAAGAGTAAGGGTGTCAGGACTATGAGAATTCATGTATTCGACAGAGCTTCCTCCCACAGCTGGAAGAAGTGGATATCTCAAGGCATTCTGAATGGGGAAATTCCTAAAATTTCCTTATAGCAGGACATGTTTCCTGGCAATGATGTGGAGTTTTTCCTTATCCTTCTTAGGTGTGGGTCAGGTGCTCATATGATATGAATGAAACACTGGGGAGCCATCACGTGGAAATATACGATCTTAGTACTCCTGAATTTTGCCTGACTCCTAGCCAATCTTCAACACCATTTTTCTAGTGGAACAGATTTAATTATAAGTGACTTTATTAAAGACTTGATACATAGCATGAGCAATTCTTCTTGTGACAACACTTAAAATTTCATATGCTTGGGAGAGTATGACTAAATTTGTGTAGCAAAAAGTATCCTGGACTTCTTTTATAAAAGCTTGTTGTCCCTCGTCAACAAGGGAGTTGTTGACCTCCCCCCCCACCCCTTCCCATCCCATCCCAGGAAATGAACACATTCTTAAAGAAGGGATACTTTACCAGAAAATAACCCACAGTGATCTTGCATACTGCAGTCCAAAATATAAAGTGGCATATATTGCATATGCTAATGGCAAGTATAAAAGAAAGTGGCTCAGTCATGCTATCATACTCAGGATCACATTTTAAGAAATACTGAGCTGAGAAAACTTGTGTTGTTAAGGGAGGCTTTGAATAATACTGTTCAGTGTCAGCCTTTCAATATTTGTTAGCTTTCAACAAGGTCAGAACAATCAAAATGTGGAAGTCCTTTTTTGATAAATAGCACATTATAAGAAACATGTCAAAGGTTTAAATTAATCTATTATAATGAAGAAACATTTTAAAAATGAATTCTCAGATATTCCCAAATTATGTAGCAGCAGAAGATCAGTTCTTTAAAATTTTGAGTGCATATTGCTTTTGGAAAGACAGTGAGCAATCAGAGCCATACATATAAGCCATGCTTCTTATTAAACTATGAACTGAAAAGCTCCATCTCTTAATTGAATAATATATTGATAATATATTATGAATATGCAACTTTTATGTTACCTTTCTGGTTTTGTATTATGTTTTCCCTAAAGAAAAAAATAGCGAGTTTAATGAGGTCTCCCAACCTTTCAACAACAGGGAAAGTATCACTATCAGATTAATAACTGGAATGCAGCTGGAAGTTCCCTCTGTCAGTCAGTAATTTAACTTGGCTAATCTTTTGTAGGTACAAACTACTATGCAGCCAATAGGATACAGTTAGAATTAGTAAGACCTATGAAGAAATTCCAAACTGTGTGATACACATAACAGGCTTGAACAGATTTGGCTTAAAAATAAGTTGTTAATTGACAGCATATGACTGCCTAAAATCACACAGCTGCTTTGCAAACCATTCAGACAAGCAGTTCTAGATTAATACACATCTAATTCATTATTTATGTAACAAATTATCTCCTTTCACAGTTAACAATAAGGAAAAGCATTTCCAAATGGGTCATCAGTGTAATTGGCCATAGAGTTATGCAGGATGCCATTTTCAAGGGATGGAGAGAAATGTAAGTTATTTAGAAAAAAAAATGAGTTCAGATAGGAGCTGGCCCTCATCTCCCATCTAAAAGAAAAGGAGCATAAATAAATAAATATTTCTCCAACTGCTTAGCTATATTTATTTTCCACTGCCTCCCTGCCTACAGCAACACGGACATCCCCTGAGCTCTTGAATCTGTTTATTTCCCATCCGCTACCTGTCCAACTGAAGCAGCACTAATTATCCCAGAAGGCTTTGCTCCTGTCAGTTAAGGCAGAGAAAGCACTCAAAGCCTTCTGGAGATGCATCAAGGCTATTGTAGGCAACAGGTTGTGGAGCTCTTGGTGAAACACACCTAAAACCTGGAGTCACAGCCTGGAGCTGGGGAGGAGCATCAAAGTGGAGGGGCAGGGGTAGTACTTAACCAGTGTATGCAGCAGTATCTGAGAAACTAATTATTACAAACATGTGCACATCTGACCTAATTACAGTTAGATTTATGTCTCTTCTGCATGTAATTTATATTGCTTTGTTCCCTATGTTGCTGAATATACCCTCCATATTTTGTACCTATCCCTCAAGATCATTCTCTGTAGGTCTGTTCTTTTTCATTGTTTTTTTTTTTTTTTTTTTTTCATAGCTCATACATTTTCCTGTTCCAAGACTCTCCTGGGTTTGTAGTTCTGGAGGAGAATCCTGTAATTCATCTGGGAACTGTTCAGATATATGTTCATCCCATGATATGAAGAACTGACACTTGAGGTTCTGCTGGCAACCACCCCACTAGTGCTCTAAGCACTAAATCAGGTATTTTATAGGAATAGGAAAAACAAACAAACAAAAAATGAACAAAACTAACAAATTGAAGAAAATATAATAAAATTGTAAAAACCTTCTTTTCACTTAATTATTCTTGGAAATATAAAAGCTACTCCATTTACTCTCTGTACATAGGACTTATCTAAACCAAAGCATGGAGTTCAGGTGGATGGGACCAATGTGCCAGAAGCCATCCTACCCATGAGCAAAGCCATGAAGAATGAAGAAATCTTTCCATCTTCCTTACTTGACTGCAAACTGAGGGACAGGGCAGATATGAAGAGGATAATAAAACACTCTCAGCATAGCAGTGTCATATTTTTACCTCCTGTAGGCTCTGGAAAAAAAGGGGAAGAGCAGATGCTCCTATTGGGGCAACTGCTCTGGGCCTTAGCTCTCAATCTGACAAGAACCAAATAAGGAGTGAAGTGTGTGACAAATGAGAGGCACAAAAGTATTCATGCGGGAAACTCGCAGTGTTCTGGGATTCACTCCCTTCATATAAATTATTCATTTTGTAGCTGGAGACTCTGCTTATGACATGTGTAAGATTGGCACTAAAATATCAGATGGACCATGTGATTGTAGAGCTAGTTGGAAAATGAGAATTCAAGTTCAGTGGAAAAAAATTGAAAGATTTGAAAATGTGCTTTTATTCCATATGGGGGGAAAAACAAACAAACAAACAAAAGACTTCATAACATTTTTTCTTGATATAAAACCCAAAACAACAGCTATCCTCAGAATAGCAGTAATGGAGGCATTCATGTGAAATGAAATCCTTGCTCTGCAGTGAAATTCCTTCTGTCTGATATAGACAGGAATTTGCACCTGTGGCTTCCACATCCAAGTTCAACAGTCACTTGGGGACTTGCTTCTGATTTTCTCTCTAATTTGGATCAAAAATTTAATCCCAAGTCCAAGGGAAAATATTGAAATGAAAAGACTCCTGGAAAAAGATTTGGTTTTGATGAATTTGGTATTTCCGAATTAAAAAAATTAGAATCATTTGTTGATATTGCTTGTGCAGTTACATTTGTAATATTTTTGCTCAGCAGTCAGTCTAGCTCAAAGAGATTATTAACACTTAATAACATCTGTTCCTAGGATAAACTTAATAAATAAGTTACAAATTCTTTGTTAGCTCCTGTTATAGTTGTCTTTTTTTTTTTTTTTTTAAAGCACAATGTTACTTTCCTTCTTCATCTGGACATTTTTTAAAATGTTGTTTCTCCTGGGTTAAAAGTGGACTGTGGGCTAACATTGAACAGAATTATTGTGCTAAAGATGAAGCATAAGTGCTGAAGCATATATGGTCTCTTCAAAGGAATATTATTAATTTCTTACCCTACCATGTATATCTCCTCTAATAACAATATTTTTTTTCATTGTTGCCCACACTATGATGCTGTGGTTTGGTTTTAATTTTCCAACACATAAAAAGCTACAGTATAGCTTTTCAATATCAACTCACTAATGGCATTGGACACCAAAGTTATATAGAAGGAGATACTTATAGAAGGAAATATTTGATGAATGGCATTTAAGATGTTTTTGTGCTCAGCTGTGCATTGTGGCCACCCTCTTTGTCATATAGGAGGTATAAAAGGATGAAAAATATGTTCACAGTTCAGCAGCACCCATTTGTATGATTAATCTTATTCAGAGAGGTAAACAGACACCCTGGGCAGGATATAGGAGGCATCTGTGGTAGAAGCCTTTGACCTTTCTCTGACTGCACTGTATTGACAGTAGCATAGATAGAAAGAAAGGAGGAAGCTACCTGAAAGTGCAGCCAAAGGGGTACCAAGCAAGAAGTAGATCAGTGGGTCAAGGAACAAGTGCAGATTTCTAAATGAAGGAAAAGCTGTCCTGCAGGATGGACTCACACATGCTGAATGATGTCAGTCCTTCTGTAATAAAGCAATGGGAAAATACACCTCATTGCTGAATGATAGTAGTTATCTGACTGGTTCATGAGTTCATCCTATATGATTGTCTTGACACACTTGCTTGGTAATGCAAGGGTGGATTTTGCTACAGCCTTTTGTTATAAATTGCATGATGATCTACATAGAAGTCTGTTAAGCTGCATGCTCTCCTAACTTGGACAGGTCCACAGATTGGTTGTGTTCACTGAAACATGCAGTTTCATATAGTTTCTCATATGAAGTACGGTAACAATGGTTGGTCTATCAGGATTTAGAACAGCAAAAAAGTGAGTATTTAACAGGAAAATAGCCCTTGAAAACTGAACAAATCAGCAGTATTAGTAAGGAGGGAGTTCAACTGCAAAGTAAAATTGACTTCCAGTGAAAAGTACAGGACAAAAGAAGACTTTTGTGTATTTTGTATATATAATAATGTTGGGAAATACAGATGTGATCATAAAGGTAAATCTTTTCCCTCTCTCACTGAGAAGGGTTTTTTTTTTTTTTTTTTTTTTTTTTTAGGGGCAATGTAAAACTCTTCTTGTTTTACAAGCACTGAAACTCCACTGAGAAATTAGAAGAATAATCTCCTTAAGTCCAGAACCAAGATGCTGAAGATGACACAGAAACTAACATCACAGATCTGAGCATCCCAGCATGCACATTTAGCTTTGGAACTGTAGACATTTGGTTAATTACAGACAGCACCATAAGAGAGCCACACTATATCATCTCCCACTGGTAGGCAGGAGCAATGCCAGCCAACAGATTTGGTTGTGGTATGCTGCCAGATCCTCTTCAATGGGAGACAAAACCAGCTCTGTTGTCCAGCATCCTGACAGAAGATGAAATGTCTTTTAGGGAGATGGACTGTGGGGGAGGGAGCTTAAGGTGGAAAAAGGCCAAGAAAATTTCTAAAATTCAGCCCTTGTGAAGCAAGGAATTGGCAAAGAGAAACTAACAGTCTGCAGAGATGGTGCATCTCAGTGTTTGCAGAAACTTGTCGTCAAGTTAGCAGAAGTGAGAGATAAATAGAGGTTACAGATAAGCTTAGGGATCTGCACTGAACACAAACCGTGATGCATCACATTGGCAATAAGTTATAAAACATTACAAATGACTACAGCCTGGGCACACGAGTTATTCAGGGCTAAAAAAAATGTTTGCTCTTTATGTTAAGAATGAGTTTTTGCTTGTAAACTATACAAACCAACTCTCACAACATGTGCCACATCATTTAGCAGGTACTGTTACACTGTAATTTCTATGAAGAGTAGATTATCCCAAGAGCTATTTCAGTATTATCTATGCTTTTGAGAAGAATTATTGCCTAAAGATGCCTAGGAATTTTGCATAAATTATTTTTAACTAATTTGACAAAATCAAACCAGACTTTGGAAAAACATCATTTGGAAATGTTTGTGTGGAATGAAGTCCATTGGACTGCTGACTGGCTTCTCAGCTGCTGATCTAGTGAACATCATGTGGGACCAAGGTGAGGACTTCCCTGAGACTGGATTACCCACCATGTTTGGACAATGTTGTCAAACTCATTGGAGGAAACGCAGAAAGCTTCAAAGTCCACTGTGAATGAGAGATATCTGCCCTGGTACTGCAGATGCTGCCGCAGCTCTCTGGGACACAGCCTAAGGTTTCAGGGTGGGCAGGTTATCCCTCTGCTGTCAGGGAGTTTCCCAGGCTCCTGCAGCCTCAAGGATTGCCTGGGGAGCTGCTCTCTGGACCTAGGTGAGCACAAAGACTCCCCGGGAGCTAAGGAACCTGTGTGTCCCATATCATTTAAGAAAAATAAGAGAGAAATAATTTAGTTTTCCCTTAAGAAACAGACCTCTCCACACTCTTCAGCAACGTATTTTGCCATCTGAGACCTGAACTGGAAAGTATTGTTATTTTTGTATAAATTGGCTGGGGTGGGGGGATTTTTCTCATGGAAATGCAGTCCTGAGTTTTGATTGCTTTTACTCTGAGGCAATATTCAGAGACAATATTCAGCTTATCTTCAAACAGATAATAGTAACAGGATGGTATGCCAATTGCAAGAAAAATTCAGCCAGCAGGAACTGCTACTGCCTCTATCAAGGAGCTGTTGGCTTCTGAAAATCTGGTCCAGACTGAATCTAGGAGCCCTTAGGAATGGTCCAGATCAAAAGGTGTGAAGGAAGCCCATGGATTTATTAAAGTGAGTTACAATTTTGAGATTTTTATGCTGGAAGTCTTGTTAGCATTTGAACCATCTCCACAATGATTCATTTACAGACTTTTGGAAACAGAAAAGAACACTTAGATATAGTCTTTTCAACTGTCCCTGGCTCTTCAAAGCGGTTAGCAGTAAGAAGCCTAATAAAGAAGTATAAGAAGGAAACATAGGAATAGCCTTGATGCAGAGGTTGCATCCTGTGTTTGCCAAAAAAAAAAGAAAAAGAAAAAATAAACAAAACCCTAAGCAGCCATGAGAGTAAACATAATCAAAAAGGAGCTACTGGTTGTGTTCTGGGAAGTGGAATGATTCCATCAGCTCACCATTGACTACAGCTTGGTGTGCCTTTTACTTAAGTTGTTAAAAAGTATCAAGAAGAGCCTAAGAGATTACACAAGAGGTAGTGCTGTTGACACTCCAGAACTGTAACACTGCTGAAGCTGGGTGGAAATTCAGCTGCAAAACCTAATTTCACTGAAAAAGCCAGTAACTTCTGCCTGAAACTTCTCTGATTTGATGAACATCTCCTTATCTTTGCCTTTACCAATGGCATTAGTACCTGAACATCCTGTGGTTGTACTTTTTTTTATACTACCATTAAATGTTCCTAAAGTAGATACTGTGATTGCCTCATATACCCAGGCATTTCTCCTCACTCCTTTCTAAATGATCAGGTCCTACCAGAATTTTTTTTTCCTTAGTTAGGTGACTCACTGTGACTTTCCATTATTTAATTTCATCTGATTTTATTAAAGTAATACTTCCTGAAGAGTCTTGATTCTTCTCCCTATGGACAGTTCTTCTCCACATTCTGTCATCAGTATATCTAATTAGCTCAATTCTACTTCTTGTGCCAAGACAATTAATGAAAACGCTGAATAGATAAAAAAGCATATGCAAGAACCAATCTATAAAAAACACCTATACTAATCCTCACTCTACCCAGATACATCTGCTTTCAATAGTACTCATTGACTCATTGCCCTCTTCCTTTCACCTACTACTTTACTCAGTTCAGAGTTTTTCTGCTTATCATTATCTTTTCCTGCTTAGCTAATAACTTCCAATGCTGAGCTGTACCACACACTTTGTAGCAATCTGAGTCACTGTGCTGTATTTCATTCTCATTTTCTTTTTTAAACGATCATCTCTCTGATTAAAGAAGAATATGTGGTTTTAATATTCTTTGCAAAATTTAACACAGCATAATTAATTTTTTTTTTAGTGGTCATTTTACCGTATGTTTATGAACTCTAAAATACCTTTTTTTTTTCCAGTTCTTAAGATTTTTTTTTTTGAAGACATGGAAGATCCCTAGGTATAAGATTTCACCAGTTTTGTAGGATACAAATTCCAGGTGATTTTCTCAAATCTACTTCTCATCCCTTGCCACTAGCAAGCATGCCAAGTGCTTCACAAAATATCACAATATTCAGGATTGCAATTGGCAGTTATTGACAGTCTCAGTGGAGAGGACAGTGACTGGATTGGCAAGGAAAATGAATTAATTTGTCATTCTGAGTGGATCTTCTGTAACAAGGTTAAAGGAATTTGGCAGCTCATAATTGGAAATCTTGTTTTTGGCTGGCAGTACTCTATACAGTGAAGGCTTCAGAGTTATCACTAGTGCTTATTACAAATTAAACAGATAAAAATAGCCAAGAAATATCAATTCTGCTAATGAGAAACAAACAAACAAACAAAAGTGAAGCACAATTTGATTTGGAGTTTACTATTTCTTGTATAACTTTCTCATCCTTAGTTTGGAGAGAACTCTGTAATATGAACAATGCTTTTAAATCAGCCCTCAATTGTTTCTCACAAGTACAATGTTTGAACTGGCAATTTTATGGGTCAGAGGGAGGTTTTGCCAGATGCACAGATTTCAGTGCTTTGTGAACAGCTACTGAGTTTAGAAATGTGGCAACAGATTTTTTTGACAGTATCAATTAGATCTTCTATCCATTGGGTCTTGCTGAGAAAGTGGTTGTATAACAAACACTGTCTGTACAGCATGCAACATGGGCAATTCCCTTTGGAGGCCATTTAGGAAAGATTGCAACCATTTTCCTTCACAGGCTGTATACTTGCAGATTATTTTCTCAACTCTTAAAGCACTGCTAAAATACACATACATTCGTTCTGTAATTTCCATCACATCCAGTGCCAGCATATGTGATATTTCTGTCTCACTGTGTAATAGCAAATGGTAGAACTGGAATGGCATTATTCCCTGTAGGAATTTACTTTCCTCTCAAGTTGTCTTATTTGGAAAGCAAATTTACATCCTTTACAGTTTTAAATGCAAAATTTCTGGACAGTTGGCCTTTAAATGAGTTCCTTTCCTGGGCTGTGTTTTCTTCTTTTTTCTGGAGGGCAATTTTCCTTTCTGTCCCTGGGTACTCAGTATCTTTTTGGAGAATCTCTCTGACTCTTTATTTCCTTTCAGTTTCCTTTTTGTTATCCACTTGCCCTTTGCCATTTTCTGGTATTGAAGCTTGCTTTTTCTGTTTTTCCCCACAGTCCCAGGCTACTTTCAGGTCTACCTGTACATCATTCTCCCATTCCTCTCAGTCATTGTCACACACTCTTTCCCTCCAACACAGGTTTCTGCATTTTTTCCTTGCCTTATTGTATGCATCTTCTCTCTCTCTGTCTCTCTGTCTCTCTGTCTCTCTGTCTCTCTGTC
The DNA here is from genome assembly GCF_964034855.1 of Anser brachyrhynchus. Classification (NCBI taxonomy): domain Eukaryota; kingdom Metazoa; phylum Chordata; class Aves; order Anseriformes; family Anatidae; genus Anser; species Anser brachyrhynchus. Next base: position 94,045,893 of record NC_137695.1, read on the forward strand.
TCTGTCTCTCTCTCTCTTTCTCACCTCTCAGACTCTGAAGACTGAGTTGAAGACTGAGCTTCTCAATGCCTGCTTTCCCACCAGCTGACAACCTGCCTCTGTAAAGCTGGAACCAATACATGCATGGTAAGAATAAGAATAAACAAAGATTTTATATAATTTCTTGCTTTCTATGAATCATTTGATGATTTAGGAATGAGAATGGTTGCAAGTAAGCTATAACTTATGCTGTTCAATTTATTTGTAAATGATCTAGGAAAAGGTTACACTTTGCTGACAGTTTGCTAATGATATTGAAATATTTGTGGTAGTAAAATCAAAAGACAGCTGTAAAGAGATGCAGAAGTAACTCACAGTATTGAAATACTAAACAAATAGACTTACTAATTACCATAGGTGAATGTAAAATAATATACATGAGACATAAATCCTGACTTAGCATGCATCATGAATTGACCATTGTTACCCAGAAACAAGATCTTGGGGTTTTGGGTTTTGATGAATAGCTCTGTGAAAATGTGGACTTAACACATTCAGTCAGTAGAAGACCAAAAAAAAAAAAAAAAAATTGAATGTTATGGATTCCAAGGAATGAAGTAGAAAGCAATGAGAAGACTAACAGAATCTTGCCACCACCTGATAGTCCAATGCTGATGAATCCCTGAGGCATGTACACCTTGAACGTCCTGTGCATTTTTGGTCACTTCACCTCAAAAACAATGGTAGAGCTGTAAAAGGCTCAGACAAGGGCGACAAGGACAATTGAACTTCTGGAATGGTTTCTGAGCCACGCAGGAAACACTGAGCAGATTACAGAGACATCTGAGGGTTATACAACAGATGTCTATTAAATCATGAGTGCCATTAAAATGATAGAAGGGAAAATGTTTTTCTCTCTTTTTCTTCTCTACAAGACCTAGGACCGAACACTACCAATCAGTTTAGTGCAAAGAAAACAACAAGTTCTCTTTGTAACAGAGAGCTAAAGTGGGGGCTTCCTTGACACAGGCCGTCGTGGGTGATAAAGGTTCACATGGATTGAGAGGTGTTTGGACAAATTTATGGAAGAGACTGCTATATCCAGGTTCGTTTGTCCTGTACTTGCTGTCTTGGCTAAAAATCATAGAATCGTAAAATGGCTTGGATTGGAAGGGATCTTAAAGATCACTTAGTTCCAACCTCCCTGCCATAGGCAGGGATACCTTCCACTATGTTGCCCAAAGCCCTATCCAGTCTGGCCTTGAACACCTCCAGGGACGGGGAATCCACAGCCTCTCTGGGCAACCTGTTCCAGTGCCTCACCACCTGCTGAGTGAAGAATTTCCTCCTAACCCCTTATCTAAATCTCCCCTCTTTTAGTTCAAAACCATTCCTCTTGTCCTGTCATTATCAGAATGAGTTGAAGTTTCTCTCCATCCTTTTATTATCCCCTTTTAACTACTAAAAAGCTGCAATGAGGTCACCCCTGAGCCTTCTCTTCTGTAGGTTGAACAGCCACAGATCTCTCAGCCTTTATTCATAGGAGAGGTGCTCCACCCCTCCGATCAACTTCTTGGCCCTCCTCTGGTACCGTTTTAACAAATCAACATCCTTCTTGTGCTGGGGGCTCCAGGCCTGGACACAGCACTCCAGGTGGGGCCTCACAAGAGCAGAGAGGCTTGGCAAGTTTTATCATGTGGTCTCAAACCTGCTCTTTGCTTACAGTGGGAGGGACTTTGCTCCCCTAGCCTCCATCTATGGGTTCAGGAAAATGAGAAATATGGGGAACCTGACTGGCAGTGAAGACTGAGGCAAATAAGTTGCTGAATACCTCAGCCTTCTTCATATCTGTCATTAACAGTTCACCCTTCTCATCCATCAGAGGGGGTACACTCTCCTTGGCCTTTCTTTTCTGAGTAATGTACCTATAGAATCTCTTCCTGTTATTCTTTGCATCTCTTGACAAGCTCAGTTCCATCCATGCCTTGGTTTTCCTGATTCCATCCCTGAACATCCGGACTGCATCCCTATACTCTTCCCAGGTCACATGTCCCTGCTTCACCTGCCTGTGCATTTCCCTCTTTCACCTCAGTTTGACCAGCAGGTCCTTGCTCAGCCTTCCCGATTTTCTGCCCTCCCTGCCCACTTTTTTATGCAGGGGGATGGAGAGTTCATATGTTCTAAGGAAAATATCCTTAATGAGTTACCAGCTCTGCTCAACTCCTTTGTCCCTAAGGACAGCGTTCCAGGGGATCTCAGCTACTAGGTCTTTAAATAGCTTGAAGTTCGCTCTTCAGAATTTCAGGGTCCTGACTTTGATCTTTGCCAGGCCCATATTCCTTGAGATCACAAATTCAACAAGGGCATGGTCACTGCAGCCCAGACTGCCTCCAATCTTGACATCTTTAATGAACTCCTCCACATTGGTGAGCACCAGGTCAAGTAACGCTTCTCCTCTGGTTGGTTTGTCTACTACCTGGACCAGGAACTTATCCTCAACGCACTCTAGGAATCTTCTGGATTGCTTACAGCCTGCTGTGTAGTTTTCCCAGCAGACATCTGGGTAGTTGAAATCCCCCATCACGATGAGAGTGTGCGAGTGCAACACTTCTTGTAGTTGAAGCAAGAATGCCTCATCCACAGGTTCTCCTTGATGAGGCATCCTGTAGTAGACCCCAACCACAAACTGTCCTTTATTGATGTGGTCCTTAACTCTCACCCACAATCTCTCAAGCTGTCCATGGGTGTTTCTCAGAGGCAACGTTTCACAATCAATCCCTTCCCTAATGTAGAAGGCAACACCCCCTCCCTTCCTTCCCTGTCTATCTTTTCTGAAGATTTTGTAGCCCTCTATTCCAATGTTCCAGTTATGTGATCCATCCCACCATGTTTCTGTGATAGCAATCAGGTCATATTTGTCTAATTGTTCCATGGTTTCCAACTCCTCTTGCTTGTTTCCCATGCTGCGTGCACTGGTGTAGAGGCATTTCAGCTGGGCTATCGGTTGTATCACATTTCCAGAACCCTTCCTGATTGCATTGAGACAGTTCACGAATATTTCCCTATTGTTAATTAGAGTGATAGTGTTCTTAGGTATTTTTTCTTCACTCAGAGGTGCATGCTCTTCCCCCACTGCATCTAGTTTAAAGCCCTTCTGATAAGCCCAGCCACCTACTGCCTATAACACTCTTGCCCCACCTAGTGAGCTGTGCCCCATCCAGCATCAGCATGCCTGGTCCCTCAAAAGTGCATCCAAGGTAGTAGAACCCAAAACCTTGGGCATGGCACCAGCCTCTCAGCAAATCATTCACTCGGCCTGTTTGTCTCCTTCTTCCTGGGTCCCAGTCACCAACTGAAAGAACAGAGGAGAACACTATTTGTGCTCCCACTCCCTTCAAAATCTTTTCAAGGGACATAAAATCTTTTTTGATATTTCAGCGTTTCCTTGTTACAGCATCATTTGATCCTACTTTTTCAAGTAGGAAGGGCTGGTAGTCTTTGGGACCCACCAGACTTGGCGGTCTCTTTGTAATATCACGAATCAGCAAACCTCTCTGCCAAATTCACCATTGGCTATTGTCAGCATTTACTGGATTGAACTGAATATTGGTTTGACCTGACATATGTGTTATTTAAAAGATTCCAATCATCTTAATATACAAATTATTCTCATTTCAAGTGAGCAAGGATTGTGATATTTATTTTTGCTACAAAACACTCACACTTGGAGAATATGTTATTTAAATAACCAGGCAATATGAGCAAATAGAGAAGTTGTCAGAACTGAAATTCATCTTGTAAGTTCCAGTTTGGGATACTAGACTGGTGGATTGTTTCCAGAAAGGGCTGGTTCTACATTCTGCATTTAAAAATTGAAAACTTGATAGCAGGCTATCAAGGCTATGCACCTTGCACTACTGCACACTTTTATTCTACTGCATCAGGTATTCTGGCACAGAGGAAAGTCAGTGAAAGAGCTGCTACTATCTCTCCATACTGGTAGACAGGTGAGAGTAAGAATGAAGAAAAGCTGGCACTTGTGTTCTGTTGTTCCAGTAAACGGAGTACCCCTCCCAACCTGAGGGAATACCTCATGTTATGGATAGGTCTTGAACATATTGTACTACTGGGTGAATGTAGTGTGTTTAACCAGAAGACAGAATTGAGTGAGCAGAAATTTAATGGGCAGAAATGACAAGCTCATGTCTCCACCTTAGTGAATGATTGGAATTTATTAAAGAGTCTTGTGAAAAATGAGAAGTAGCAGAAGCAAGGGCATGGAGATGGAGTCCTTAGATACTGCTATATAGTGCTTGGAATTAACAAAATAAGTAATCCAGGAAAAGTTAATAAATAAGAATATTAAGACCTAACCTAGAGAATAATCTCTTCTGAGCTATCTACTTGCAAGAGAAAAAAACATTTAGGTATATAAAAATGATGGTGAAATCAGTGAACATGTGCTGCAGTACTTTGCTTTGGAACAAAACCACAGATACCAGGATGTATAACTGTATAATTAAATAGAGAAATGTTTAGCTTCTCAAGCAGTCCTACTACATTTTATGTGACCAAATGAAGAAATAGCTAGTACTGTATTGTGAAGGTTAAAAAAAAAAAAAAGTCTTGTTGTTAATTCTTTGCTTCAACAAAGATATAACAAAATCAAATAATCTATTCAGCTACCCGGGCAGAACCATAAAGGAACAATAAGCTAAATCCACAACTCAATCAAAACACAGGGTTTTATTCTTCATTCACAATATATCTCCGTCACATGCAAACCAATGAAACTCAATTTAATTGGATTATCCTGAGATCAGCTCTCCCTTAAACTGTAGTAAGAGTGAACTGATATACTTTTTAGTTAAGGCGGTATAAAACCTGCTGCCATAACCATTTAAACTTACTTCTGAAGGCAGTTTAAAGTAAAAGAAGTTTTGGCTATGAACTGAAGCCAAAGAGTACATGCAGAAGGGCTCCTTATGTTTTGCTCTCTCCAACACATTGACCTGCTTTTTTCAGGTTTAACAGTACCACCTGTTACTCAATTCGCACACTACCGTTAGGGATAGATATTTTCATTCCATTTTTATGATTGAAACTCTAGAAACTGTGTGGGTTGCCTACAGGTGTTAGAAGGACACCAGGCTTCTAGAGGATTCACCTCCTGAACAGAATTGGTACATATATTATGTATTTATTCATACAGGCTCTTATACAGGATTATTTTTTGAATGGGGCTTCATTTACACTTGGAGTAAACATACAAAACCATATTGCCTTGGACTATATTACAGTGTTCATCCCAGTGAATTAAGATAAAATAATACAGATATTTGCAATAAACAAATGAAATCATAGATTGTGACTGGATATCATCAAAGACTGTATTTTTCCCTTAATGAGACTATCTGAAAGCCTACTATATCTGTTAGTCCCTCTTTTATATAGGAAAGCTGGAGGCAGAAAGTTATTTCACAAAGTCTTATCTTTATAATATGATTTATTTCAGGACATGAGAACATAACTATGTTAACCCCTCCAGTGACGCATGGTCCATTTTTTTCCCAGCCTTTATTTAGAGGAGAAATGGATATGTGGGTATTTCTGAAAATCAAAATGCAGTACAAGTCACCAGCCAGAACTCAGCTAGATAGATGGATGCATTTATAGGCTTAGGTCTGTTTCTGTACACCAGGTTAGTTTTCAGTTGAGTCTACTGTTGAAGGAAAAAAACTCACTATGTTTATTCTATATATCTTGCTAATGTATTGCAGTTTTCAAGAGAGACAGGTTTTATTCAAGTTACCAGTGATACTTATATCTTATTCTATCACTTTCTCTACAATTACCTGTGAATTTTAAACAAAAATCTAAGAACTCAGTCCTATAATCTACAAAAACACAGATGGTTGACCTCTTTGACATCACTGATTTAATTTGTTAGTGAAATGCTGCTCATTCACCCCTCAGATTCCTTTGCCTTTCCTCAGTATCTGTCCAATTTCCAGGGATGATTGCCAATATACTTGATACCTCCCTTGCTCCTTTCCTTTAGCATCACTTTTGCTGCATTGTTGGTTCTTGAAGTTATAAGAGTGTGGGCAAAATGGGGAAGTAGAAGTGAGACATTTCAGTGCCTTTGTCTTTGGCTGCCTTTTTCATTCTAAAATTTCTCTGTCTGAAATGGTAAGTGGCAAGAAGAGAAAAATAAACTCCATACTGCTTCTAAAGCTCTCTTTCCTATGACTTCTTTGACTTAATAGTAGTATTTCAACTACCTTTTCTTGACTTCTTACAGTGTTTTAAGGAATACTTGCATTCTAAATAACCCTTGGTGGGAAATTGAGTTGGACCATGAGATTAAGATTTAGAGCCATGAGATCACAGTTGCTCTGTGCCTCTATTACCTGACCTTTTACTCTCCATTCTTAGTAGGTCTGCTGAATTTACCTCCTGTGGAACTTCATGTACTATTTAGGTTGAAGGAGCTACTTTGTTTGCATATTTCTGAATTTGCTTCTGAGAAGCAAGCATTTCACATGTCACAAAACTTTTGTTCTTAAGCTGTGCCCCTGTATTGTATTTTACCAGGTAATACAAGGATAAGTTAAATCATTTCATATAGGAAAGAACTTAAAACTTTTTGTCAAAAGGTAAGACCTGGTATTAATTCTGTTTCCAAGAGTCATTTTCACTGACTGTGACATTGGGAATGTGAAATGGCTGCAGGAGCAAAGAAGAAAGTACATCAGTGTTAACTTTTTTGATCTTTTAATAATTGTCATCTCCTCATTCTTTAAGTGACTCCTTCCAACTTCTTCAAATATGAGCAATACTGACAAAGGGGAAACAGTGTGGAAAGTACTGCTCTCATCCTTGTTCTTTTCTACCTTCTTGGGCTGATCCACAAGACATAGTAGAGGATGGTAGGATTAAGATATATCATAATGAGTGATGCCCATTTCCCACCTGACAGGATTTCCTGTAAAAATTTTTGTCCCCTCCCCTAAGGCACAATTCCTTCCTGAGATCCACCAAGGATGGTGGCAGGAAAGAAGAGCACCCAAGCAAAACTAGGCTTAATGGATCAAGTCAGCACACACAAAACAGGAGTTATATAAATAAATAAACAAGATAAAATAAAAACATGTAGGAAGACAGTATTAGCTCTCCTCTTAGCTAGAAGAATATGTGCATATACTTGGATTTTTTTGGAAGACGTTCAAAGAATTTCTTTGTTTTCAGAAATACACACATGTTGCTTCCCATTATTCAGGAATGTTTCTTTTCTTGGGCCAATTTATTCTCTACATGAGATGAATACAGAAAAACCTCCAGGTAAGGTGTTTAAAGTGATGAAAGCATAGAAAATTTTTTTATACTGCCTTCCTACATTTTTTCTTTTTATCTCTATTTTTAACTTACTTAAACACCAATATGAGTAAAGAACACCTAAAACTTTTGCTTTACATATGTTGCAAAAGATAAATAAGAATGCAAAATGTTGGTCTGTGGTATTTCAAGATGAATACATACAAATGTTTTCCTGTAATACAATGTACTTCTTTGTTTTCCCACATAAAGAATAAAAGTAACTTACAAAGGCATATTTTCAGTTTAATTACATGGAATGTTTCTCCAGTATAGTTTTTCCTCAAGGTACATAAAGTTAATCCACCCTGACTTGTCTGGCTTTTCTTTAATGTATGGTTCAGTCCATGGTTCTGTGTTGATTCCCTTCCCTTCCCTTCCCTCCCCTCCCCTTCCCTCCCCTCCCCTCCCCTTCCCTCCCCTCCCCTCCCCTTCCCTTCCCCCCCCCCCCCCCCCCCCCGTTTTTGTTTTTTTAAAGTGGCTTAGTTTCTCTCTTTGGATTTTCTCCATTCAATACTCAAATACACCCTTTCTTTGCTAGATCTTAGCAACTATTTCTAGAAGATCAATTAAGTCTTCATAGTTTATATTCACTTTCTTTCCTCTCATCTTTTGCCTAATAACTTCTCATTCTCAATATTCTCTCCATATGCCCTGATAAACCTGTTTTCCTTTGTTTACCTGTTTTGCTTGTTCACATTCTTGATTTTGAATCAGATAGTGGGGTGATTCATCTGACCTACTTGAGATGTGTCTATCAGAGTGAGGTGAATTGTATCACAAAATTGCCTCTTTCTTTTTACTGCCATTAACTACAAAGAGATACTGGATGACTTGTTCAGATATGCATATCTACAAAGTTAGAGGAACTATACTACGTTCTTTTGATCAAATAAACCAAGTAAGTGGAGAAAGCTATATCTATCAGGCTGTCCTGTTTCACTCTGGGCTGAAGGTGGATATATTTTCATCCACTTTATTGAGTGCATAGCTAGACTGGGTTGGGGGCAGCAAATTGGATAACCTGGTTAGGTAGCGATGCCAGGTTGTTGTAAAGAAGGGTAGACTTCTCACTGAGATTATAAAACATGGAAATGTCTTGACAAGATATGTAAGTAAACCTTCTATTATATCAGCATGTTCAAAGTGTCAGTAAGAGCAAACTATCCAGCCTGGGCTACTTGGAAATGTCAGCTATGAGGAGAAATTGAACATCCTGGGGTCATTTATCCTAAAGAAGAAACATCTGAAGGGGGATATGACATTATCCTTCAAATACATAAAAGATTTATCCAAAGAGGAGAGGCACAATCTGTTCCCCTGTCCAAGGTGCACAGAAGATACAAAAAGCTTCAATTGCAAGAAGAAGCCTGATTTAGAGATCACTTTTTTTTGTATATCTGTATCTGTTGTTGGAATCAAAAATATCTTACATTGTGTGTGTGTGTGTTTGTGCAGATGTATATATTTTAAAAGCTTTTCACGTGAAAGCCAGATGGTAAGTACTAAGCTGTAAAACTGAGGCTCAGGTTTCAACTGACTCACGCCTAGGGAACAAGAGGAACACTGTTCCTCTGATTGAGAAAAGGGGTGTGTTTGTCACCATCTCTCTTATCCTTTTGTATGTAAAGAAACTGGGCACAGCTTGGGGCTATCAGCTGAGAAAACAAGCCTTTAAATCATAAGCTTCAGGCAATTAAGTGAAAAGTATCAGTGTTTAAGGAGTGGTTTTATTTCTTTTTTTTTTCTAATTTATTTATTTTTATTCTTTCTTAGTGGAAGGGATAGCACCTCCACCTTATTATTGTTTTACGCTTTTATTTAATTTCATTGTGAGCTCAGATACAAGCTTTATATCCAATCAGTGTTTGAACACCTCATCTGTGTGTGACTCCCACATAATAGACACATAAAAAAAACACAGAAATATGAGGTAGAGAGATGTTAGAGAGGTGAAAGTTTCAAAATAAGGAATGAACTTTTTTCCTTCTAACACTTTCAACAATGTACAGATAAAACTAAAGAGGAGACATACTGAGGTGGATCACAAGTGACAGAAAGACAGCTGTGCATATCTGGCACACATTTGCTAGAATAAACCAGCATCTGTATACAATAAGCCTTGCTTTTTTTTTTTTTCATTTTATTTATTTATTTATTATGAAGGATTCACTTTTCCAAGTTTAATAATTTATTTCTTAGGGGTGATTCTAACAAGCAGTGGCTGGAAAAATCAATGTATTTCTGAGTTGGCAGACATCTTTAAAAAATAATGTTTTTTTTCCCTTTTTTTTTTTTTTTTTTTCATCCGGGAGAGAACTGAACTTGATCTTTTTTACCTAAGTATTATAGTCACATTTTTTCTGCATCTTCTTCAGCTTAATTCAGTGACATATAAATAAAAAAGTCTGACACCTAATGTGATGTGACTTACCTAGAAATAAAGAGGTGGACAACACTGACCACAGTAGGAAAGGTGTGCTTTAAAATAATGAACACAAAGGGTTGTATTCTTTGATAATATCAGTCAGCATAACCTCAGTGATTTACATCATCAAATTGTTCAGCCAATATTTTGTGCATAGGAAAGGAGGAGTAATTTTTTTAATGCATATTACCAATAAATGAAAATAAAAGAGCTCAGATTCAAGAGTAGACTCCAGTATGATATGTATATACTCCATCATTATTTATTCTCCTTCATTATTTATTCTTATCAGCATATTTTTTAACTTGAGACAGGATTATATGTAGAAGTTTTTGGGAACCCTTAACATGACAAGAGTTAATTATTAAGAAGGATGATGAAAGATATCAGCCAACCTTTGATTTCTTCTCTCTCTGGCATACATCCGCTTCCATTCAGAATATGCATGAATGTATGTATATGTACAAACTTATGCTTTTCAGAACTTATGATCCTTCGCAGGCATTTCCTGAAAAAATAGTATATTATTTATAGATCTTGCGACATGCTTACCATCACCTCAACATCAAAAGAAATTGAGGGTATTTACCAACTTACATTTAAGGTGCAATCCTTTGTAAATAGTACGTATTACAACTTGAATTGCTTCTTGTCCTGGTGCCATTACAAATTGCAATTTCTGCATAGTGATAGGGATGTTAATAACCATCAGAAGAAGATAATAAATTATTAATGGATACTAAAGTGTAATAAAAGTTATAGAAAATATCAAGATTTTTTCTTCTTATATAACAATCATTTTTTTCCCCTTTTCTTTTTCTACTCCAAAACAACCATTTTTCTTTCATACTCTTATGAAATTAGTGATGGATTTCCTATCTCTTGGCATAAGGGACCAAACTTCTTTCTATCAAATTATTTTTAATGTTATATATGGTTTAGTTAGAACAACTTGGTTAGTTAAATTTTCCACAGCTTAGGATGTTTCTGAATTCTGTATTAAGAAATTTGTACAGTAGGTTTCTCTGTACCATGCTGCATGAATGCTGAAGAGTCATTTGGATAGTCTGAGATATCTGTTTAATGAAATTATGACTAGGTTAAAGAGTTCATAAGAACTGGACAGCATACTCTCATGGAATCAGGACCCAGATTGCTCTTTCAGTAAACTATTTCATATAAATTGGAATAACTGTTACAGGAGTAAGTGCAAGTACTTTTCATTAATTCATCATATAACCTCCCTTAACTATAGCATCTTCTGAGATTGTAGAAAAAGTTGGCATGATTGTGGGCTTGCTTTTTGCTTGTTATATATATGTATATATATGTATATATATTTAAAGTGAGTGCCACTGCCTTTTAGGCAAACATCTTTCCCGTTGGTGTGTCTTGGCCTAGCAAAATTCACCCTAAAATAGTACTAGATAGAAGGACACAATGACTACTCAAGCTCTACAAGAGTTAAGATCTGGTAAAAAGTTGCTTTTTGAGACATACATTTTTATCTAAAAATTCTTAAGTTGAATAGAAAATATCATACCAGATGAGTCTCCTTCTAATCTGGGAAAATGCTTTGCAAGGTACTTACAAAAAGTTGTATTAGAGTATTTGTAACGGAGACTGATGATAAGACAAAGGAAAATTGACTTGCAGACAATGTTTTAATTTTACGCAGGTGATTTTGGTATAATTTGCAAAAAGTTGAGTTGCTCCAGAAGAGAAATATTTTGGGCTGAATGATTTTAGTTAAGACAGAATAAAATTTTTAATATGCCTCCCCCCACCTTCCCCTGGTGTAATGAATTACAATGGGGGCAGGAATAGCTTAAGTAAAAAGATTACAGATGGGACAGTGGCCTAAATTCTGGATTTACTTTTTCTCATAATATGTAAATAATATGGAAATCTTTGAAGAGAATATCACTCTTGCAGGTGTCTGTTCTGTTGTCAAAATCTATGTTCAACAGCTTTTAGTGGCATATTATCAACCTATCTGACATCAAAAACTTTTTTGTTCTTGTGTTGAACCTGTGTCTAGAATCTTCACTTTTAATGAAGGGCAGGAGAAGAAGATTTAAGAGTGGCTGGTCTTGAAGGTCAATAGGTGGGAGAAACAACAGTCCTATGGCTCACCTTCACTCAATTTAACTGTGAGACAGACTCAGGGTGATGAGAATGGTGCTAACTGCGTATGTGTACTGACATGCTGCAGAATGTGTTTTGTGATTCATCAACTGCACTGTGATTGATTGGCCCAGCATCCTGGCAGAGCCCAGAAACTTTTCACTTGTGTCCAAATATGTTTTGTGATTCTTCAGGCTCTCTCTGATAGATTGTCGTGTGGGTTGCATTTAGATTTTTTATTTTTGTCCCATGTCTTCATATTTTTATTTGATGATTTATTGTGCACATATATTGATTGGCACATTGGTAGAGTCCATAGTTTTTTTACACCACAAAACATTGTTTTATAATTTGTCAGGTAAATTGATTGTTTCATGCTGACACATATAGCTAAATTCTACTAATATGAACTGAAGGGAAGAATATGACTAGCATACAGCTAGTAAGGGCAGTGTTGGAGGATGGGGTCACACTGTTTGGCCAGAGAGAACAGTTCCTTTTGCTTGAATGTAAAGTTGGTCACTGCACTTTATAAACTGCTGAAAAAAAGTCTTACCTTGAAGAGACAGTGCTAGAAAATGCAAAGTGAGGGCATTAGTTTTACACATTAATTCTTGTTAATATCAGTCTGGTAACTACACTGAATAGAACATCCAAGCATGACTAAAGGAAAGAGAGACCTTATCTAAAGCTGCAAAGAAAGTAGATTTTTAATGACACTTTAAACTGTGCCGTTTGCCTTGCATCACCAAATCACACCACTGTTCCCTAATTGTCTTTTAACCACACACACATTACTTGAAAGTCAAAGGGGAGATTTTAAAAGTTGGCAACAACTTTAGCATGATCCACTGGCACTGAAAAATGGGAGTGACAAATCAGACTCTCTTTTGAATACTTGTAAAACAATTATTCTTAGGTCATCCCTTCCCCCCCGCCCTCAAATGAATAACATTTGTCCAGGGTGATGGATTCACAATTTGTAATTCAAAAAATGATTTATTTAGCACTACATGTCATTGTGCAAGAATTGACTCCATGACAAAAGTTTCTGGGAAGCTGATCTTTTCTTTTGTCTAGGAAGATGAATGCACTTTTTGAAATCAGGTTTCCTCCCACAGTTATTGAAACACAGAGACTGCCACCTAAAATGTGTACGCTATGAACTAAGAAAGCTATATCTCATATATTTCTAGATGGTTTGTGCAAATTTCTCCAAACTCTACCCACACTACTATATATTCACAACTATGGAAGATATTTTATTGCCTGTTTGGAGTCCATGCAGTATCTCTACCAGAAAAGCAGAAAAACAAGAAATGGAGCCTGACTTGCAGATGTACCTCCTGTTATTCCAAGAGATAAATATGTCTTATAGGTTTTCAACTCCTCTGCTGCCAAAATTAACCTGTTTTTTTTACGTCTACTTTAGAACTAAGGAAGAGCATAAATTAAGGAAGCGTTACACATATCAGTTATTGCTCCTCTAGCAATCTGGAGGAACACATGGAATATGAGAGCAGAAAGACTCAGTGCTTTTGCAATGCAGAGGAATGGAAAAGGAACTTGACTCCCTACCGGGAGGCAGGTAAAATAAAGGCATCAAGATTAGAGTTATGTTATGATCTGAGAAATCATAGCACAGCACTGGAAATCAGAGAAAAATTGAGAAGGATGTCATTTGATGAAAGTCGCAAGCTAGGTACTGTTAAGCTCTTTGTTAAAAAGAGGTTAACAAAGGGTTAAGGGCCTTATTTTCTAATTTGAGAGAGGCTAAGATGGCTTCCTGCGTTAGGATAGATGGTTCTTCTGGCTGAAGGAGAAGGGGTTCATCTTTCCTCCCTTCTTTCTCTTTCTCTTCAGGATTTCCTTCTCCTGGCTCACCTCTAGGCATGTATGTCACTGTAAAGGGCTACCTTATTCTGCAGTTCAAATTACAAAGAAGAGCTCAACCAATGAGTTACAGCCACCCTTCCTCTATCCCTCCTAGGCAAGGATCCAACCTCCTCTACAGCAAATGTTTGTACTTGTGCTCCTTGTGACCTCATGCAGTTGTGACGGCATATGTCATCATGACTTCTGCAGGTCTAATATTTTTGGGGGATGTTCCTTCTAGACCTTGTATAGTTCTTTCTTTGTTCAAGAAAGCATGGCTATTGATACTTTTCCTGCTCTCATAACCTTCATCAAAGAAGTCTATCCAGATTTGCTGTGAAATAGGATTACAAAAATCACTGTTTCCTCCTTAATTGAGGTTCTCTTTGTGTTTTGGCTTACACTTCCCAAACCTATTGACTCTTCCACTCTAAGAAATGTTCCATAAATTTTAAATTCCACTGCATAAGACTTCATCAATTTAGTTACAATTCTTTTTTAAAATATATATTTAAATAGAAAGTGCTTTTTTTTTTTTTCCTTGCAAGAAAGATCTCACTTGGTGTATGACTCTGTTTTCCCTGCTTCTTGACCTATTTTAATACGTAACAATAAATTTGCAATGAATAATTAATATTATCCACATGGGAGGGAAGTTCATGTTAACGAAAGTGAAGTCAGTTGTGCATTTTTTAAATAACTGGGCTTCAGTTTAGTCGAAGACATCACTTTTTTTTTTTTTACCACATTAGGAACTAAACCCTGAGATGCTATTTATGAGTCTTCATAAACTAAGTGAAAACACAGTCATTGTGTTGGAGCCCCAGGACGTGCTGATGTTGCCTACAGACTGGCCTAAAAAGACAATGTGTAATATGTAATGTGCACTGACTTGCATCTTGTGAAGTCACTTATGCACTTGCCAAGAGCAAAATACTGGTGTGTAAACACTTTAATTTTACTTCGTGTATTTTTCTGACTGTTCAAATGCTGGAAAATTGTCCTCATAAAACCAAATAAGAGTTTGAATCTGAGTAATCATAAAATCCAAAGTAGATAAAATTGGGGTCGGTAGAGTCAGTTTAAAGATACTGTTTGCTAAGAGAAGACAACTAAATTTATCACTAAAGTCTTCTGTGAATTAGAGGGGCAGATGTGAGCACTGAAATAGTGCATTATACATATTAATTGCCTGATATTTTTTATTCATTTTGTAGTTTACTTTTGTGTTTCAGTCTTTTGCCAGCTTTGGTTCAAAAAGCACAAACAATTTAGAAAACATCTGCATGTTTTCATTAAGCTGTACTTCATGTCTTTTTACACTTTTTGCACTGTAACATTAAAGTAGAACACACTCTGGAAATATGTGGCACAAAGATCTTTGTATTGGTAAGCAAAACTGAAAAAGAAACCAGATTTTATACATTAATAGTTCTGTGCACTTACTCTTAAAAATGGGAAAATGATGTAAGAAGGTGAAAATGGAGGCAAATTGAAACAACGTTGAAGCTTCAGCTATTCCTGTGTCCCCATGGAAGAACTCTTCTGGGATCTGGTGTCCTTTTCCATCATTTGGAGTGATGGCAGTCACTCTGCATTGCATGAGAAGCAGAGATGGTAGCAGGGCATTTCACTCTTCTCTGTGTGAAAGTGGCATCATGGGGACCTCCTGAACTGAGTTTAGAAGTTACACCTGGTATGGAGAAAGAGAAGGCCACTCGTTCCCCATGCACATGTATTTCTGTACGTGCTTCAAGACCTTCTGATCTCAAAGAACAGTAAGGTATCTGAAGTGTGATTACACACAGGGAAGGCATAACAAGACACATGATAACCCACAACTCATTATCTATTCTGGAAGTGAAATCCAGATAAAACCACTAGTTAATTTTCAGATTCTTATAGGAACGTTGTTTACTTGCAATTCCTTTACACCTAGACATTCTAAAGTAATATTAATATATAACAAATAAATCTGGCCACTGTAATGTGAAAGAAAATCAGTGTATTCTTAAATAACAAAATGTTCCCTGACAGTACAGCTTGACAGCAGTTGAAGAAAGGGAAAACTTTTTTTTTTTTGAGTAAGTTTCAACATTTGGCATGCTTTGTGTTACATGATCACTCATGACTAATAGTCTGAACAGTAGTACTGGTACTTGTGTATTCACTGGCATGAAGAAAACGCAGGCCTGCTGTACTCCTGGCCCATGGATGCCATCAGGTGCATGTATAGTTTTGTGCACTGATTACCACTTATTTTCATTTTCTGGGCTTCCAGAGTGGAGTTTCTCCTTTAATAACCTTTCCAAGTAATTACTCCATTATCACCAGAACTCTGGACCCATACACACCGGGGCTTTCGTTGAGTGTTAACTATAATTTATGGATTAGATTTGTATGAGGAAAACCAGATCTCTCTGTCTGCCCAGAGAGTAAATATTTTTAAGCAGCAAACAAAGTAGCATTTTCATAAAGGCACCTAGAAGCATTTGTGGGAAGTAGTTCCCACATTGCATACAGAAGTGTACTTCCAGTTACATGTAATTAGTGGTAAAATCCAACAGGTGGCACAAAAGTATTTGAATTTTATATTGATTTAAATCACACACCGTTAAATTACCAAATGAGATGCAGGGGGAGTTTTGTTAAAAAAAAAAAAAAAAAGAGAGAGAGAGAGAAAAGAAAGGAAAGAAAAACGCGTTATCCCGCCGCCGTGAAGGATGCTCTGCCTCCGCTCAACACCGAGCAGCCGAAGCGTGGGCCAGCGGGCTCCCTGTCCCCCGGACAGACCCGCTTGCAGCAGGGAGCCCAGGCCGGCCGCTCTCCCGGCATCTTTCCCCCAGCCCCAGGGCTGCTCCCGGGGGCCTTACGGGATGCTCCCTCCGTCCCTTCCCCCGCCGCCACTCCGCGGACCCTCGGTGCCGCCCGTCGGCCGGGGAAGCGGGGCGGGCGCCCTCCGCTGGCGGCTGCGGGGACTTCAGCGGGCAGAGGAGCGGGGTGGGTGCGCTGCGCTGCCACCCCCTCCCCAGGCAGCGCTTGTGCAGGTGGGGAAGTGAGGGCTGATGCCAAACGGACGGCAAAAGGGAAGCGAAGGCAGCCCGGGGCTGCCGCAGGGTCAGCTCCTGTCCCCCACGGCCACCGCTCCAGCACCGGCCTCGCCGCATGGTTGGCCGCTTATTCTACCTGGAGGTTGTCCCACTGGGCAGGGAACTTTGGTTTTGCTGGTGTAAGAAACCATTGCCGTCTTTGTGAATAAACCCGTGAGTAGATTAAGATTGTGGGCCTGAAATTGTATTTGGTAGCAAAAATAATGGTGTTTTTGCGGCACCCAGAGGGTA
The DNA here is from genome assembly GCF_964034855.1 of Anser brachyrhynchus. Taxonomy (NCBI): domain Eukaryota; kingdom Metazoa; phylum Chordata; class Aves; order Anseriformes; family Anatidae; genus Anser; species Anser brachyrhynchus. The sequence continues at coordinate 94,063,020 of NC_137695.1, forward strand.
ATTGAGATTTCTTTATTTAATGAACTTGTACCGGGGGGTTATGTGGGAGGGAAAAGGCACAAAGATTCCCAGATACCTGTGGAAAAGAACGTTATAAGAGCAGGAATTGCCTGGGATAGTGACATGCAGTAGATGTAAACACAGCTCAGCTTTTCACTTTTAAGTGTAGTATGCCATGAGCATCAGTCTTGGAAACAATTATTAAAATGTTAGTCTAGGCCTTATAAACAGATTCGCAGTGAGTATGTAATGTGAGTTAAGCAATCGCTGTCTTATTTACTATTAAATTATTTGAGTGAGCCAGGTGAAACTTTACTGAGGCTTCTGTTTGCAAACATGAATGTAGGAGATGTAAGGAACAGCCAAAAATTATGCAGTGGTACACCTAAAACTGACTAGAGTGTAAGTCAAAGGCATATCCAAGGAGATGACCAACATACATAAAATTTGCTGAATTGACTAAAAGTGAGGCAGAGAAAGAGAGGTTGTAGTATTGTTTGAAATTAAAAATGAGCATGGACCAACAGCTTAGGACCTTAACAGCAGAAGTCTGTAAGAGATTTGGGCTTATGATAAAATAAATTAATTTATAACATTTTATATATTTCCTCTTAATTGAACAAAGGTATGTGAGCCCATCACCTGTGATTAGTAATAGAGCCAACTTACAGATATATAAATGCCTGACAACTTCTTAGTGTAATGAACGCATGCCTAAACAGGGCCCAATTTCCTTAGCACAAACTGATGATCTCAATTCCTGTAGGACCAAGCTGGACCAAATCATGGTACCAAATGACAAACATAGTACCACTGAGCGGAAGGGAGCTTCAATTTAGACCCAAGGAGTGAACAAATGACACCAGTAAACAAGTGAAGGAGCTATAGTCCTTAGAAGAAGCTAGTTGTTAGTGTGTGGGACTGGGCAAGCACTATCCCTGAGTTAGACATTTGTAACATGTGTTTGTGTGTTTGCAGCCCGTGGAAAGTTCAGAAGAAGATAGAAAAGACAGGAAAAAAATAATAATGCATATAATCATATAATCATCAAGGTTGGAAAAGACCTTCAACATCTAACCGTTCCCCTGCTGCCAATACCACCCACTAAGCCATGTCCATAAGTACCACATCCAACCTTTTCTTAAACCCCCCCGGGGACGGTGACTCCACTACCTCCCTGGGCAACCCATTCTAATGCCTAGATACTCTTTCTGAGAAGAAATTTCTTCTAATTTCCAACCTGAATCTCCCCTGACACAACTTGACGCCATTCCCTCTTGTCCTATCTGTGAGAAGAGGCCAACCCCCAGCTCCCCACAACTTTCTTTCAGGTAACTGTAGAGAGCAATAAGGTTTACCCTCAGCTATTTATCTCAGTTCAGTGTCCCATTTTGAAAAATGGTCAGAATGAGTGAATTGAAATACTGTAGCTGGAGGAATGGAGTGTTTTTCTGGCAATCAGCTTGCCTGGCCAAGCTCTGCATGTACAGTAGATCATGGTCTTTGAAAGATACTGGGCTGCTCCAATCTAGTAGAAGTCAGTGAGTGCCCTTCTGAACCAAGCCCGAGAAAAACAGGCCCATGAGGTATGTCCAATATTTTAGCAGCAACAATGAAAAATTATGAAAAAAACAAACAAACAAACAAAAAACCAACCAACCAACCAAAAAAAAAAAACCACGAAATCAGTTCAGTTATTGGTGGTTTTATGGAAAACAAACCATCACGAAATCAGTTCAGTTATTTGGTGGTTTTATGGAAAAACAAACCAATCAACCAACAAAAATGGACCTGGGCACAAAAAATGCACACATATATTTCTGTAGAACTGATAGTCGCAAGTGTGTGATATGAAAATCACTCAGTTGTTGGAGAAATGGAAGGATAAAATTGAAGCAGCAAATAAACCTATAATAGAGTGATCCTAAAAATTTAGTTCTGGTCTAGGCAGCCGAAGGGCAATAACAAAGGTTTGGCTGTGAATCCTAAAATGGTGTGTGAAATGTGCTAAAATGGTGACTATTTGGACAAAATATTTGGACACTTACTAACTACTGTTAGTAGATGTGATACAAACGAAAACCAAATATTAAGTATATAGGAAATAACTAGAAACTACAAAATACCAGGGGCCTGAGAACACCAACAGGCCTCAAGGCCCTGACCAGTCTGATCTGGGGCCTCCACCCACATCCCTACCATGGGTCCAGAAGCTCCATTCAGCTTAGGTTTGAGACTTCAGGTCTGGCTTTAGTTGTGCCATAGGTGTGCCTCTGACTCCTGGATGGACTGGAGACCTATGTTGTGGGTAGCTTGTCTCTTGGATAGATGCCCTTGGATGAACATTATTGTTTATCTTCAGTCTTGTCTGTGTTTTCTGAATGAGCTTTGGACCCCTATTATAAACTCTGGTCTTGTCTTTTGCTCCTGACTGCTGCCTGGGTGAACCCTGGACCTGTTTCATCACTTTACCTTGTCTGGGACTGTCAGAGGGCCCTGTTACTAGTAAGTACCCTGCTCTGTGTGCTGTCTTCAGATGTTGTGGGACTGTGACCTGGTCAGTGACCTAGTGCGCTGCCTGCACTACGTCATTGTTGGCTTGGGGTTTGATTTTCCTTAGGGAGCATCTGGCCTTTGCTGCTCCCTGACACCATGTGAACCCTTCAATCTGTTTGAAATTGATTAGGTCATGGTTGATGAATATGTGTTTATCCAAAACTGAGAGAACTGAGCCTTCAGATTTGGCCTCTGAAATTTGAAGAAGAAACCTGGAAAACAAAAACAATGGATGAAGTTGTTTTGGATAACTGTTCAGTTTTTATTAGTTGTATAGCTAACACAGGCAGGAATAGCATCCTAAAAGTTCCATATACAGGTGTGTATTAGATGAAGCAAATTGCACGAAAACAGTATGACTTCCTTAAAGGAAGAATAAAACCAAGATAGATTTAATGGATAGGAGTAGCAGAAGCTGTTTTCTAAAGATCACTGAACCATTCAGTAGCCATCTGACCAAGTACCACTATCAGGGGAGAAAGAATTATTGGAGATTATTCAAGAAATACATCAAGAAATATGGCTGTTCACTGTTCCTGCTTCCTATTTGTAGTTTGTTTCTTCAGGATTTTGAATTGCAAACTGCATAACCTAAAAGTGAGAAAGTGAGAGGATAATAAAGAATACTGTGGGGCATACATGCCTCAATATTTAAGCATTCTGTGATTAACTTCATCTTGCTTGGCAGACACTTCTGGAACTGAAACATCTCTAGTAATCTGTGATAAGAGTGTGACCAGAAATCTGAAGTGAAGCCCAAATAAACCAGAGCTGCTTCAAAAAGATGTTGAGCTCTTTGGTGCTACGATCAAGGAGGTGGAATTTCCACTAGCAATGACAACATATACTATATAGGGATTACTAGTACTGTAAGCACTCCCAGATGTGTGGAGTTTTACAGAATTTAAAAATAGCTGCTTTTGTGCATGAAGAAAGAAATCCATTTGAGTGTGACTTGGCACTGACATGGTTAAAAACAGCTGTGTTGGCTTCGGGTTTCAAAACATTCTTGCATGCATGGTCTTGGATAGTCTTGAAACAACCAAAAAAAGGCTAACAAGATCAATTGCTTATACAGAAAGTCTGAACTTTATAAAAAGAGAAGTAAATGCACCATTGTGCATTGAGTAAGTTAAAAGGGTGTTTTTACTTTTTAGGAGTATGAGGAGTTTTTATAAGTAGGATGCTGCCTGTGATTGTCCCTTCAGAATCAAGAAGCCTGGTGGCCAGACTCCTGACTGACTGGAAAATTTGCGGAGTGCTAAGTGTCCTGATCAGTCACAGGCATGGCACTACTTGAAGTCTAAGCTATGATAGACTGTGGGGAAAAGCTGATAGCATTTTATTCTCAAAATTGGAGGGGGATAAGTTTGCTTTCCATGGCTTGCAGCAAGTGTACATAGTCTTTGGAAGATTATATGATTACAGGATGTGTAGACAGAAATAGGATCCCTTTGCATTAAACAACCGATGAGTATGGCTGTGGCAGCACAGAATTTAACTTAAGTTGTAAAACTCAAAATTAAGATGAAAGTGAAACACAGCTAAAATATGTAATGCTAGAGTACCTGAGATAGCTGTTTGAAAACTAGCATAGGTTTGCCCACGTGGGTTGTGGTTGGGTATTTGGTTTACAATGTGCATAAAGGATAAAAGAAATGGAAAAGTGTTAGAAAAGATATACCAGAAGTCACATGTTAATACTTATATACACACATATGCATTTTATGGTTAGAAACTTCTTGATAAAATCAAAAACAATGGATTTTAAACTTATATTCTAAATAATTATTTAGAAAACTAGGAACAATTAGTGATTTGTTAATATGTTTATTGGCAAAATGGAAATAGGGGTTCCAAGCCTATGTCATGATTCAAAATCACCAGACTTCTATTTGTTCCCTACATAGGGATACCAGTATCTTGTATGACTCACGATTTCTCTGGCTTTCTTTGAGTAAATATGATCTGAAATGTGTTGTGTGCTTTTAATCAGGCTGTTTATTTCTTGAGCCTGATGTGTGCAAACAATTGCAGGTGCTGAAATTAGAGATTGCAGAGCTGCTGAAGAACCTTCAGCTTTGAGTGAATCAAATTAAATGCTTTTTGAGCTTTATATGCCAAAACCAAATCCCAGAACTCTTGGGTAACTCTTTAAAATATTGGTGTAAACACTTACACAAGTTTGTGAGTGGAAAATATTGTTTTGCATAAACTGAGATTCCAAGGTTCAGCCTAATCCGATGTAGCCTCAAAAAGCATAAAAATATTTGACTACTTATCCTGACTGGGATTTTGCAAGCTGTGGCTATGTGCTCTGCTAGCAGAAGAATGGAACTGTCAATACTCCCCCTTTAGTGACAGGTGGTGACTGGAAATCTAAATGGTAGACATTTTGGAAAGAGATTCTTGGTTACGTTACTCCTATTTTGTTCTGCCTGTCCTTGGTCTGTGCAAAAATGCAAATCTCATAACATACACTTTATTTTTTTTTCCTCCATTTCTGTTAGACTGATTTGAAGAGGTTCTTAAAGAAAAGCTTTGGACTGTGGGCTTTTAACGCAGCCTTGGTGTCTTTCACTTATGGTCTTTAGAAAACACACTGCATAATCCTTTCAGAAGTATTTTAAGCACAGTATAATGAGTTGACATTATACAAAGTCAAAGTTGTCTGTTCATTTGAGCATTCTCTCAAAAATTATTAATTTGTTATATAACCAAAATATCCTTTGTTGAAAATGTCACATTGGGTGCTTCTGTTAGTACCTTTCATGGTTAAATTCTTCCCTGGAACCATTTCATCATGGTTGTAAGACTCCAGTTTGGTTAGAAAGGTTTGAAAAGACCATTAGGCAAGTAATGTGAGAGTGAGAAACAAAGGACAACAAGGAAGAAAAGATGACATGAAAGCTCAGATGATATCCAAAAGTCTGATAATAAATAGACTAAATGGATATGAAGGAGCTGAAGTCTGAATCCAGATATGTCTGCTGCTATTTTAGCCAGGTTAGATCTGACCTCAGTGAAGGACTTTAAAAATAGTGGTAGCAAAAGTGGAGTTTAAGGATATTTAAGAAATATCCCTTTATGTAGAAAAAAATGATGATCATATTATATGGTGAGCGAGGACTGTATCACTCCTAGACTTTTTTTTTTTTTTTTTTTTTTTTTTGTGGTGTATAGCAGAGAGCCATTCAGAAAGAGACCAAGGACTCCACTCTGGTTCCGAGGTGAATGAGAGATTCCTGCTATGTTTCCTTGCCAGTGAGGATTAGCAAAGAGATGAAGTGCTTTTTGGAAAGTGTATCGTCAGGAAATATCTCAGAAAACAAATAGGTGATCTGCAGGACTAAATGGTCAGGCTGAGAAGCATCAGTGATAAGAAAATCAACAGAGTACTAAATGTGTAAAGCTGAGATCTGAGACAAGTACACTGTACCAGCAACACTTGCAGATTCACAACCCATGGCAGAAAATAAAACCTTATGTAGGTAATAGATGGTAAGGTTCACTACCACTGATCCTAGGAAGAAGCAATATATGACTGTCTTCTGAGACTGATGGAGAGACTAGTCTGTTTACCTCATAGTCCAGGAGTTCCTCTCTGGACCTCAAATCTGATATAATACTCAACATTTGATGAAGCTCATTCAGGCCACCCAGTATTGTACATCCACGTTGAACGTTGTACTAGAAATGATCCCAAGCAGTTCAAAAGTAACTTCTGGCATTTGAGACCAGGGTGGGTGGATGGGGTTTGCAAGTTAGGGTTTACACAGGTACAGACATCCTGGAGATAAGTGTATGATCACATAATGGACAATTCTGTGACCATAAAGTAGAGCACTTTTAAAGAAAAAAGGAAAATTTTGTTGTTACCAGTTACAATTGAATTTACCAGTTCAATAACCTAGTAAGAAGAAAGCTTTCTATAAAATAGAATGAGGATGAAAAAAGCCCAGCTGCATCTTGGACCAGCACTAAAACTAACAGATTAAGTGTTATTCGTGTCCATGTAGTCTATTAGCTTGGTCTGGGGGACCTCTTGGATGACCATGATAAGAAAGAATAAACAGGCAAAAATGTAAAGTCTTAATCAAAGGTATGATTTAGTTGAAAGAGAAGAGGTGATGTGACATGACAGAGAAGCTACTAGGAAGCTTTGTTTGGGGAAATATCAAGGAGGTATGTTCATACTCTGAGACTGAGAATGCAGAGGTGAGTTAGTAGGGAAAGAGAAAGAAGCAAGACCACTCTAATAATGGGAATTCATGACAAACCACCAAACCAAGATCAGATGGATAGGGCTTTCACTAGTGATTTGTAGAATCACCCAGAGCATGGGATTTAGTGACAAATCCTCTAAAACAAACAAACAAACAAACACAACAATGTGACTTTCTACTATGTCCTGTGGAGGAGGAAGGGAAGCAGAGAGGGAGGTGCAGGTCTCCTCCGTGGTTGCTGATGACGGGACACCCAGGAACAGCACAAAACTGCACTTTTAGAGGTTCAGACTGGACATTAGGAAAAAATTCTTTAATGTGATGGTGGTTAAACATTGGAACAGGCTTCCTAGAGAGGTGGTTGATGCCCCAAGCCTGTCAGTGTCTAAGAGGACTTTAGATAATGCCCTCATTGATGTGCTTTAACTTTTGGTTAGCCCTGAAGTGGTCAGGCAGCTGGACTAGATATCTTTGAAGGTGCATTCTAATGTAACTATTCTATCAGAGGATTTTAACTGTCTGGATTGTGTTGGAAAAATAATATATTAGGACATGGAATATTTAACAGGTCCTTGAAGTGCAGTGGTGATGTTTTTTATATAAGAAGTGTAGAAAAACAACTAGAGGTGAAAGTATCCTAGATTTTATTTATTTATTTATTTATTTATTTATTTATTTATTTATTTATTTTTAGGGGGAGTAAACTGAGACTGTTTATGCAGAAAGTAACTTAAATAACAGTTTTCAGGGGGTGGTAGCCTATGAAGACTAGTAGCAAAACGGAAATGGTGGATTTTAGGGAAGTAGACTTCAGTAAATGCAAATATCAGGATGTTATAATTTTCCAGGAAAGTTGTCTGAGAGATAAGGGAGCTAAAGGATGGGGTAGAGATTCCTTAAATACACGAGTAGTACAGATATAAATAATTTTCCATTTTGTATGACAGATAAGAAATGTAGTAAGATAGCTTTTTAAAATCATGAGTTCTTCTTTTACCTCAGGTGAAGAAAGGATGCAGAGAGGAAAAGAAAAGATCAGGTTACTCTGAGAAGCACAGCAAAACCAGGAAGATAATGGCACAAAAGAGGAAACAACTTCCAGGAACAGCAAGAAATAATTGTCTACGTTCTCTAGCATTAATGGGAAAGTCAAGGAAATTCTCATTCTGTGGAGGGGTACTACTTTGGTCAAATGACACCTAGGAGGCAGGTGTCATTATTTTTACTTTATTTATTTATTTATTTATTTATTTATTTTTATCAGTCTTCACTAAAAGATCAGCTGCAAGAGGCAGCTAATTCAGTGCATTGCAGTGAGAAAGAGATACGGTCTCAGTCTTGAATGGGGAACATACAGTTTAGAGACTGTTAAGATAAGTTAGATATTGCCAAATTGGCTGAGCCCAAGGTATTTCCTCCCAGGGTAGCTACAGAATTACCTGCCATAATCAACATCCTCCATAGCCAAACCCAGCACAGGGTGTTTGCATGCAGTTTCATAGCGCATGAACTCTCTTGGCAACCAAAATTAAATTTATGTTGGTACTTGAAGTCATTTTCTTTTCTACTGTTCTGCCAATGGAGAGTGATGTAGCTTCCTGTCCTGCAAAATTCTTCCAGTTTCCCACCTGTAATTAAATTGTGTGACCTGCTCTTCTTAAAATGAACAGCTGCCACACACAGACATTTTAGACTTGTGTGTGTGTGTGTTGCATGGGAGAAGGAAGAGGAGGAAGTGGCAGGGACAGCAAGTTTTTACATTGGGTTTTACTGTTTCCACCTGAGGAAACCCAATAAAATAGTTTTCTCAGGAAATGAAAGGGGATGAGGGTGCTCAAGTTATCATTTGTATTGTGTGAGAGAAGCAGAGTTAATAAATTCTCAAGTGATTTTATGCAGCTCGTTTACACCTGTAGCATGTTATTTTTCTGAGTTTATATGTGCAAAGATTTAAATAGAATGTCTCTTGGCAAGTTTTGTTCATGGTAGTTGCTAGTCTAAAGATAATTACTGAATTTTAGGTCTTACTTGGGCTGTTGGTTTAACTTTTATCCTTGAAAGCTGGGCAACATATCAGTGTCTGTGAAAAGTCACTCTTGCATTAAGTTTAGGGCAAATAATAGATTAATCCTAGTTCTAGTCTGAAACCAGTGATCTGTTTGGTTAAAAAGATCAAATATAGAAGTCATTAAACTAGAAAAAAATTCTAGGCAATCAATTATGTTCGATGGGAAATAAATTAAATACAAATCTTATCTTTATGGTATTACCAATCAACATTTCAGAGCTATTTTTTCAAAAAAAAAAAAAAATACTCAGTTGGAAGTTCAGAACCTTTAGATAAGTTACTCATTCTCTGCTAAATTATAGGATGTTTGCTTAATATTTTGGAGAAATATTCAAATATATATAATTTATATATATATATGTACAGAGATGATGTATGGATATATGATGTGTTTGTATATACACACACAGGCATGCAATTAAGAGCCTTTTACATACTAAAATTGTGTCGATAAGGATAACAATTCTTTAAATAGACATACAAGCAAAATACGGAGGTATAGTAGAAATAATGCTGTTACAAAATAAAATTTATGTAACAATATGCAAAGTATATATACGTATAGTGTGCTCAAAAAGTCACTTTAATGTTTCTCAGCCCTGATGCTGCTATGTAATAAATTCATCATCAGGAATTGCTAGGGTTGATCAACAGGCTGTAGTGAATGTAAAAGTGGGAAAGATCTCCCACAGATTATTCTGTTACTTGCAGAACAGTAGAGCACTTGAACAAGGTGCATTGTACGTGAAAGCATGGCTAAGGACAAGGCTGGCATGCAAGATTTCCCACCTGGTGGCTGGCCACCCTCAGTTTCTGGATCCAGGGCTGGAGTGACCTCTCCTGAAGTGAGATAAGCAAGTGTTCCATTAGTATCATTCTAACTGATGGCACAGATCTAAAAGTTTCTCTGAAACCAGACTACAAAACTGGACATTCTATCTTTGAGGACCAAAAACAAAAACAAAAACCACAACAAAACAAATTAACAAAAACACTTGAATAAGTATTTATTACTGATGTGCCTATTTTGTCTGGTTTTGTCTTCTTGTCACTATCAAGATCTAAAAGCAAAATTCATTCTAAGTTAGTTGTAACATAACCATTGTACATAAAAATCAATGTGACATTCTTTCCCTGCTATGTATTCAATGTGTTGAAATGTAAAGCCTCCAGTGGACTACTTTGTACAAGAAAGACTAGTTAAAGAAGCACTTCATATATATTAGCAGTACTTAGCAGATTTAGTGAGAATTCAAGGATAAAAATGAGCAATGGGGTACCAGTTGTTTAGCAGAACCATATTGTAAAGTGAAAATGAAGAGATCAGTTTCAGAGAATGAAGTTATAAGTATGTTTTAGCTTCAGTGAATGTTCCATGCTATGCTTTTATTGTATCATAACCGGCACTACCTTACTTAATCAAAAATCCCTGTTGATTTCTTTGGGCATTTAGCCAAAAAAAATAGCGCAATACCAGCTTCTTAGGGACTGCTTCTCCATTGTCTTGCATATTGTAAAACTGATTAAGACATTTTAAGAAAATGAGATGTGTTTTAAATTCTGCTAAAACAGAATGATATAACCTGTATACAACAGAAGATACTGATAAATACATTTATATTTGTACAGAATACAGTGTTTACTCGAAGAAATTCAGCAACTTCTGCTCATACTACTTTGAACATGTGTTTAAAGTGGAAAGAGCCAATATATGGGTTGAGAGGAATCATTTTCCAAATCAGATAAAGTGATGACATTTGGAGCATAGCATTGATGATATCTCCAAAACATTCATTCAGGTGTTTGCTGCCCTGTAGCTTCAGTTGCTTTGCTGTGTTCCACGATTCAAAAGTAAAATGCTGATAGTAATAAGAATATTTTTAAAAGAAGCATTATTTTACTGTTTTATTATAATAAAAGTGTTCTTTGTACAGTAATGCATTAAATCTGAGCTCGTTACACAGGCTGTATACATAAGAAGCTGAATTATTATTTACAGGCTAATTTATGCCCCCTAACCAAGACCTCTTTTATAAAACAGTATTCTTCATCAAGAAACCTGTTTCATGAATTCTTAACAAATTTCCAGGCTTGAAGGGGAGTGCTGGGTCTGGCTGGAGTTCTGCAGCAAAAGAGAAAGTGAGAGAGCTTACCATTGTCTTAGAAATACTCAAAATCAAATAAATTTTGCTGTCTATTTATGCAGAGGGAATACCTAGAAGTACACTTCGTCTGAAATGAGAACCCTACTGTGGCACAATCTGTTCATTATGTGCATTGCAGAGTGTGTCAACATCAGCATTACAGCATGGATATGTAATTTCTATTTGGATAAAAATATCAGACTTTGCTTGAATTTGGTTCCAGGACCTAAATGACAAGTAGAAACCTAGATGTCCTGAGTTTAGAGACATCCTGAGAATGGATCTGTCTGCATGGCCTGATGAAGCAGAAAGAGGACATTTTTTCTGTCTCTCTCTCTCTCTTTTTTTTTTTTTTTTTCCCCTTGGAAGTTGCTTTTGTTACTGAAGCAACTCGTGTGCTTGTTTCTGCTGTCTAAGTCTCCTAAGTCTCTGGATAATTATGCCTTGAGTGTACTGCTGGCTGCCACCAGTGTTGAAGTCTGTCAGCACTTTGTTGGACAGCTGATGGAACAGAGCTCTTAAGGGATGGTGCATCCTGAAATTCTTGAAGTCTTTGTACTGTTATGTTAGAACTTATTTTATTTATTTATTATTTTTAATGTATACTGATAATCACTGCTTGTTGGCAGAGGGTGCTATTTTAAAGAGATGCCTGAAGCTGAATACAGTGTGATAGTGCAGGAGATTGTACTGAATGAATTTCTCAGGAAGTCTGAATTAGGTTTGAAGTATGCATAGATCACAGCATATGTTTTGAATGAAAGGTGTTTCTGAATGTTACTGAATTATCAAGAGTCCCAGATCTTGCACACTTGTATTTCCATGTGGTGGTGAAGTGGCGAAGTTACTGTGATCTGGCTTGTCCTATTTTTTGAGGTTATGAAAAGGCAAAAATTGTGTCAGAAAAAGTTTCATGAGAATGAAATGTCCTGAGAAACAGTGCTGTATTACATGTCAAAGCTCAATTTTTCAAGGCTTTTTTGAGCCTTTCTGTTCTTGTTCATTGTTTGTGGGATTTATATAAATGTGATGATGGAATTATTCACCTGTCAACAATATTGTCTTCTGATGAGAAAACAAGCCAGAGGAAAGTTTCAGTCTCTTCCTTATATCCATTGGTATTGTTGTGAAGAAGCTTTCCTCTTTCCCAGCTAAGAATACACAGTGCTTTGAATTTTTGTTACTTTTACCTCTTTCACATTAATTTCTGTTCCATACTTTGTTATCCATGCTGTTTTTCTTCCAAAGCCAGTCATCACAAGCTGTTTGAAAACAGCTGCAAATTTAGCTTTTGGCCCAATTTGGACTGTCATTTGTCTTTGTTCAAATTCACCAAACATTATTATTATTATTATTATTATTATTATTATTATTATTATTATTTTATTATTCTTTGCTGTACTATGCCAGGAAAAGACTTGACAAGTCCCATTCAATTTCCATATTGTCATAGAGGTGAGATGACCCTGACAATCCCTTCTGCATTTGATGGCGTACTTATAGCCAGTAGACTACTTTGGGATGGCTGTTTATTTAGTCAGATCTAGAGTTCTTGCCTGATATCTGGAATACAGATTCCTACTTATTTTAGTATCTTTTTCTTAAAGAAATTCCAGTGTCTGTATTCCTCAGTTCATTAGAGCTCCCTAAAGAGATCCCTAAATTTACTGAAGTTCACCCTTTTTAAGTTGATTATTGAGTTATGGAACTATTGTTTTAGCCATTTGATTTAATTTATGCTAACTCATCTGTCAGTGATAAACTATTTAAATCTTCATTACATGACAAAATCAAATTTAAATACTGTGAATTTTTGTTAGCTCTGTCTATTTGTTGTGGAGATTTCTTGGTTGTAACATGCAACAGTGAGCTGGCTCTACTGATATCATTAGCTGTTATTACCGAAGCAGTCAGTTCTAATCTTTATCAGGAAGTTTGTCTCTGGTATTACCACATTATCTAGTAGTATTTTTCTTTCCAGTGATGTTACAGTGATTTCTATGTATATTAGTAACTGACCATGAGTTTCTTATAAACCTTCACCTTGCTTCCAGCAGAAACTCTATCTTTTCAACAATGCCTTTTATCCAGAACCATGCTTTCCTTCATAATACCTTACTGTTTGTTTCGTATCCCACATTGCTTATCTTTCCTAAATAGTATTTCCAAAATATTATCTTTCCTGAATGGTGTTTGTCCTTCTATATCTGTACCCTAGTATTCACTTTTATGTTATTAAGCTTCATTTTTCTCCTTGGCATTCATTTCCACATTCTATAAATGTATTTAAGATCTTCCATTTTGTTGGGAAAGCTCCTGAGAATAGTTTTTTCTTATTTCATTGCTTGTACAGAGTAGACTCAGTCATGTTGTTTCCTGTTACCTGATCGCTGTTTAGTCTTAATTCTTTTTATTTATCATGTTTTCCTGCTACCAAGCTTTTTAATCCATTTATGAATTCTCATTTACCCTATGTTTTGTCTTTTGACTAGTGTTTGGAGATCTATCATTTCTCAGTTTAAAACTGTTTTTATCAGTTGTGTCAAGTGTGATCCTAGTTAGTATTCCCTTGGGCATTTAAGTCAAATTTATCTTTTGAAAAATGACTTCCTTCAATAAGTACATTCCAACAGTCAAGCATTACAGAAGCTTCCTTATACCAGTCATCCTTTAGTTATTGGTTAGTTTATTCTCTTATTGGGCTTTTAATTCCTTCTCTAGAGACCTGATATTCTTCCTGAAGTTCATACAAATAACTGCTTTTTTTTTTTTTTTTAAGTCTTCCCTGAAGCAGTTAGTACTTGATATATATATATATATATGTATATATATATATTTTTTTTTCCAGTGGTTTTTAGGGCAGTATTGTTTTTCAGGGTCTAATTTTGTTTACCAGTAATTTTTTTTTTTTTGACTTCTCGGTTGCAGGTGCACTTGACAGATCTGATACCATTTTGTTTTTTTGATCCCCTTTGGTGACCAGCCTGACAGTAGCCTGGTCAGTATGTAGGAAACAGAATTTGCACAGGCTTGCCTCTATATGTTTTAGTAAATATCCATCCCTCACCTCTATGTGCCATTTTTAATTTTGTCTGGGTCTCTGAGTGTCCCTTCTGTTGTCTTTCAGTGTTTCTGTGTACTGACTTGGTTCCCCTTCAATTTCTAGTAACTTGTATTCTCAATGTTGTATTTCAGAGCTGACATCCATTTTCTTCTTTCTTGCTGCTCTTATGTTCTCCAGGGCATCAAACCTCCTTCTCAGTTCTGTTTCATATTCACAAGTCTGTTTGCTCCATTGACTTGTTCTTGTCTTTTGGTTTCAGGGAGTGCCATCTTCAGGTAGCAATGCTTTTATTCTCCTCTTATTTCAGCAGAAGGTTTCACAGATATACTTCTCTCCTCCCTTTCATCCCAAAAGGTGTGTTAGATCTGACATCATCAGTTGAATTCTCACACTTTATGAGCCCATTCTGTGTGTGTGTGCATTTACCTACTGAAGGATAATGAAGATCCCAGCATTTCATTATCTTCTATCCTTATCCTCTTATGCTTTAGGTATAAACACCATCTGTTAGTGAAGTCTAATTGCCAGTCTAATCCATCCCTGTCTTGGAATGGCAACCAGAAGAACTAGTTGCTCTTCTGACATCCAGTCTCTTTTTTATTGTTTATTTATTGAACTTCTCAGGAATGTTGAATTGAACCCAGATTACCTGCTGCTCTCAAAAGTGGCATAAGGATCATCCTATAAGGTTTTGCCTTGAAACTTCATAACGTCTCTTGGTGAAACTATTGCACATTATGTATGCTATTGTATTGTCAATTGAGGCAGGGAAAAACTTAAAATTACCTCTTCCCCTGAAGTCTCTTGACCACTTGTATACACAGTCATTGAATGATCCAGTGAGCATTAGTTACAGAGAAATATCACTATTCTGGAATTTGGGTGCCTTGGTAAATTAAATAATAGATTTCAATTTCAGTTGTGCCTCTTGCTTCCATATGATTTTTTTGTTTAATGTATATACGACTACATGGTCTTTCCTGTGGTTTTGTCTTCTATAGAAATATTTATTTACAATGAACAATCTCAACAGTATGTTAAAAGAATATATAATTATAATTATTGTGATTGTACTGCAGAAATAGACTCTGACTAAACTGCGTAGTGCTGCAGTCCCAAATGTTTCATTTAACACAGTAAAAATGTATTTTTTGAAAAGAAGAAAGAATCATTCCAACAAGAAGCTCTGAGTCCAGAGAGGTGGGAGAATAGTATCGAAACTAGAAAGAGAAAGGCCTCCTGGATGTTGTGAGTAGTTCATGTACTGACTGTATATATCAATGAATAGAGGGGTAGATTGAACACTGGCTGAACAGCTGGGCTCAAAGGATTGTCATATGTAGCACAAAGTCCAGCTGGAGTCAAGTTGACAGTGGTATAGCCCAAGAGTTGATGCCTTCAGAAGTTCAAAACAAGTTCAGGTAGCTCATCCCCTATCCACCAATGCTGTAACCCCATTGTAGAAGGCCCCCAAATTTGTGAGGCACAATCTGCCCTCAGTGAAGCCATGTTGGCTGTCACCAATCCTCTCCTTATTTTCCATGTACCTTAGCATTATCTTCAGGAAGATCTCTTCCAGGATCTTGCTGAGCACAGAGGTGAGACTGTCTGGACTATGTTTCCCTGGGTATTCCTTTTTTCCCTTTTTAGAAATGGGGGTTTTATTTCCCCTCTTCCAGTCAGTGGGAACTTCTCTGAATTGCCACAACTTCTCAAATAAGCTGGATAGTGGCTTAGGAAATACATCTGCCAGTTCCTTCAAGGACCTGTGGATGCATCTCACTAGGTACCATGGGCTTGTGCACCTTCAGGTTCCTTAGATGGATTCTGAGTTTCAGTGTGAATGGTGTGTGAGGGAGGTTCACCCACCTTTTTATGTTTATTTTGTAGAAACTTGCACATATTCTCAACATATCTATTAAACTGGATCTCACAGCTGTCAACTGCTTCTTTCTTGTTGTCTGTGGAATTTAGATGTGCACTGCAAATCAATCAAGGTGGTGGTTCCTGGACTTGCATAGAGTTTGTGGGGAATGATTCTGGAACTTGGGAATTTATAGACCTAGGAACTCATAGGACAAGATGTTTTCTGGTCTGAGACCTTGTGGATGGCATAGTGGCCAAATGCTGAATTAGATGTGGTTATACATCTACCCTGTACCTGGATAGACAGGTCAGCTGATTTGGTGATTAAGTAAAATCTCTGGACTTAACTTTGTTTGTTTGTTTGTTTTTAACCTAATGCTGTTGAAATTTATATTTTACTAGATATATGGGATTGTCTTATTATAAAGTTCTCTTACTAGAAGTACTTTGTGACTATAACTGGCTCACCTCTTGATCATATCTGGGATACATGAACTTACATTGAGTGGTTTTTGGTCAGGTCCTGCAAAGCAGGTTTTCCATCACTGTTAATCTATTTGGAATGCCTTCCAGTTTTCCAAAATAATCAAGTCATCTTGAAACTTGTGACACCAGAATCAAGGATTCAAGGATAGTCTTAAAAATAGCTAAATTTATTTTTTTTCTAAATATCTGCCATTTTGTATTTGCAAATTATTCAGTTCTCTCTCTCTCTCTTTTTTTTTTTTTTTTGGTAAGATGGAAACTGTGACTTAGTAAAATAGTGGAAAGTTGTGTAAGATCTACCTTTTTATTACTTATGATTGTCCTATTTTTAATGTCATTTGCAGATGGTACTTCATGGGTTTTTGTTTTCATTCTTTAATGTTGCACAGCAGGATAAAATTCTTCTAAACCTTTTATTTTTGTACACAAAGGGACAGAGTATAAATAGCTGAAGCTCTCAGCATTTTTATTTCAGAATAAACTGATGAACCAATGCTCTTTGCCACTTGTACAACTGCTTTCTTCCTTTTTCTGTTTTTTGCTGTCGAGAGTATCCCAAAATACGTTAATTTAATGAGTGCTAATGGGTTGTTAGATGCGAAGACTTGTAGAGGTGACAGAACTGGCAAGTGCACCTGGTAGATATAACAGCAGTACAGGAGTTGAACTAAGAAGCTATTCAATAGGGCCAGATGAATGATACTCTTGTGGACCCCAAAGTTTTTAATGAGTGTGGGATGAATTTCCCAAACAGATATGACTGGCAAAGAAGCCTTAGATGTTAAAAAAGGTTGTACTTTCCTTACTTGATAGCCTCCGGTAGATGTTCTCTGAACGTCTTTGTTGTATAAGTGCATTTTTTTTCCTCCAAGATGTACTTCTGTGAACCTGTTTCATTAACACAGAACTAGCCACTGGAACTGGAAGTTCTCCACAGTCCTGTCCTGTGGGACAATGGAAGAAACTCTCACAATATCCAACTGTAACGTATGCACAAATACAGAGTACACAGTGCTAAACAGCGACTGAAAAAAGTAAACCTCTATTTCTTTACTCTGGTTTCCAAACAGGACATGATATCAAAAGTAAAATGTACAAAGAATTATTATTATTATTTTTTTTTTTTTTGTGGGAAGAAAGGAGTAACTGAAGTGAAATGAGTGTAATACATGAAAGAAAGCATAAGCAGTGGTTCACTTTGTAGCTGCAGGGCATCAGGAAGAAAATGAAGATGATAAAAAAAGAAAAAGCTCGTTTTGGGTGTTCGATATTGTTTAATTAAATTATTCTGGAATAAAACTCAGATGATTAACAAAGCTTAGATTTAAATCAAATTGACAAGCTAAGTGTGTCAAGAAGAAACACATAGAATCCATACAGATAGGAATTTTAGGTCCAACAGAACAGATATAGAAAGATATATTACAGAATATCTAATCATGATAAGGTGAATCAAAGTGACTGTAATGATAGGAAATATACCAGCAACAGATAACAACAATTAATTCCAGGTAGTCTGAGTGTATGTCAGTCTTGACAGTGAAGGTACCATTGATGACTGTTGCTTAGGAAATTTATAGAAGAAAGAACAACTTGTGACTTGCTCTGAGGTATGTGCAAAACACAGTCTTAGTATTAGTGATGAAGCACCAGCGTGTAAGAGTGACTGTAAAGTCCTTAGATTCAGTGTGTGTGTGAAAATCTTGTATCTTTGCACTCACACTTATTTTTTTTAATTATTTTTAAGATAAAATAACAAACTCTATGAATGTGAGGAATTTTATTAGGAAGATGCTAAATGTGTAGACAGAAGTAAAACTTCTACTCCTGAAATAATTACCACAAAAACACCACCACCACGACCCCTAACAACAAAAAAAGCAAACAAAGAAAAAAGCACACACAAAACATACTGACAACTGAGAGAAAATGCATATTGCCTGTGGGGTGGGAAAGTCTTCAAATACCAAAAGAAATCTGTAAGGAACATGAATAAACACATCATGAGCTTGTGAAAAAGTGAAGAGCTCCTTAAAAATGTTGAGATTGTAGCTAAACGAGAACAGAAAGGATCATCAGCTCTGGTAGTATAAATATATAAATAAATAAAGATGGTATGATAAGGGTGTT
Organism: Anser brachyrhynchus; assembly: GCF_964034855.1. Lineage (NCBI taxonomy): Eukaryota > Metazoa > Chordata > Aves > Anseriformes > Anatidae > Anser > Anser brachyrhynchus. The sequence goes on from NC_137695.1 coordinate 94,081,560, forward strand.
CAGAAATGTTTGAGAGAATAACTTGCAAGAGGCATGGAAATAAATCACTTTTCCTGGCGTATTCAAAAAGTAAGTTTTCTGGAGACATTTAAGTCTAAGACACGATACAAAAGGCGAAACATTATAGCTGAAAAACTAAATAATTTATTTATATCTGAGTATACTCAAGAAGAACTGAGTGAGACTTTTCAGATGGTAATCCTTTATGATGGGGAAAATGTTGAAGTATCTGTATCAAATCAAATTATTGATGGATGAGGTTTTTGAGCAAATGGACAAAAAGGACAAGAATAGATTTACAGACACAGATGACTTTCACTGAAGAGCTCTAAAAAAACTCAGAGATGAAGCAGTTACTGAGATATATGACTAGTCATTTAAATGTCTTGCTACTGTAAGTGGCTGAAATGATGCCAGTTTTCAAAACAGTATCTCCAAGGAACATCCAGGGAAGTACATGTGCCAGCTTATCTTACACCATATTAACTGACAGACTATTCTGAAAAAAGTATAAATATTAGGTGGAAAGATAGAAAATACATATTTGGGATGAGTCTTGTCTTTTGTGGAGGGGAAAAAAAAGAAAAAGGTTTCAAATATGTCAGTATTTTCTGGATTCAGTAAACATATGGACAAGAGTGATCTTGCTAGTGGTCATTTTAGATTTCCAGAAAACAGTTTGAAGAAGTTTCTCACCAAAATCTTCTGAGAACTAAGCAGCCATAGGGTAACACGGAAGGTTCTCATATGGTCAAGTAGTAAATTATATTCTAGGGAAAAGGAGGGCATGGATAGAAAGTTGTTTGTCACACTGGAAGGAATTTACAAATAGAGTCTACCCATCTGTGCTGCAATGTGCTTTTTAGCATATTCATAAATAATCTGAAAAAGATTGCATACTGAGTCAACAAAGATTGCTGATGATACCATCTACTGATGATGATGAGCTGTAGAGCAATGTCAGAACGCTATGATAAAACAGCTGATTACGTTCAGTATAGAACAATAAATAATGGTACCCTTAAGGGGAGAGGAGAATAAGGATGGTCCTAATTTTACATTCTTGGATGGGCTGTGAGTTGACTGTTACAACCCTAAAACTCATTATGAGTGGTACTAGATAGCCTTATGGAAATGGGAGAGCAGTACCCAGTAGCAGTCAAAAATCAGATGGAGTATTACAAATTCTTGTGGAAGGAACAGAGAACAAATTAGAACCTCATTATGCCACTTCTCAAATCGATCTCATACCTTCATTGTAAATTAAAGAGAATATTATCAACTGAGAAAAAAAAATTGGAAAAATAAGGAGATGGGAATGATGTAACAATGAAGTATCTGGCTTTTTCTTTTAAACATAAAATACAAAATAATAATAATAATAACAGTAATAATAACAATAATAATTATTTTCATGTGCGATGTGACTGAAGAGCCATTCTCCCTCTCCCTTACATCACCATGTGTAAGAAAATATCAAAAAACAGGCTATCGTACACCCCAGGATTAACTCTTGACAAAAATGACTTTTAATTTTCAAGGAAGCAAATTTAGACATGTATATGCAGAATGCAGATGCTGTCCTCTGTCCCTGTAGATATGATGGAGGATCCAAAATACTGTAGGAATGAAAGAAAGCTTACATAACAAATTTTGTGTCCCCTAAAAGCCCATGGAGATGATCATCATATGAAACATTCTAGGGGAAAAAAAAAAGAAAAAAAAAGGCAAAAAAAACCAAACCAAAACAACAACAACAAACACAAAACAAAAAACAAACAAACAACAACAAAAAAACCCACAAACCCACAGTTTAGGAAGAGACAAGAGTTGTAGTGGAATCAGATCACTTTGCACACTTTGCAAGAGTTTACAAGACCTCAAAACATATCCAAGTATGGTAACACCAGCACTAGATTGAAGTAATTCCTTATAAGGGCAATTGATAGTATTATAATATTGATCTGATACCAAATGGGATTTTAAAAAAATTATTAAGCTGGGCCGTAGTGCATAAGCCAACATGAGGCCAAGGCCAAGCACTAAAATAGAACACGTGGGTAGCCAAAAGAATCATAGAATCATAGAATTCTAGAATCATTAAGGTTGAAAAAAGACCTCTAAGATCATCTGGTCCAACCATCCCTAAACCGCCAATATTACCCACTAAACCATGTCCTTAAGTACCACACCCAACCTTTTCTTAAACACTCCCATGGAATGTGACTCCACCACCTCCCTGGACAACCCATTCCAATGCTTGGAACAGCATTGGAAATTTCTAAGAAGAGAAACTCTGAGAAATTTCTGAGAATAAATTTCTCCCAATTTCCAACCTAAACCTCCACTGGCGTAACTTGAGGCCATTCCCTCTTATCCTATCATTAGTTATCTGCAAGAAGAGGCCAACTCCCAGCTCCTCGCAACTTTCTTTCAGGTAGTTGTAGAGAGCAATAAGGTGTGCCCTGAGCCTCCTCTTCTTCAGACTAAACAACCTCAGTTCCCTCAGCCACTCCTCATAAGACTTGTGTTCCAGACCCTTCACCTGCTTCGTATCCTTTCTCTGGACATTTTCCAGGACCTCGATGTTTCTCCTGTAGTGAGGGGCCAAAAACTGATGGATACAATTCCAGACAAATGTTTTTTGACCCTAATAACTCAAAAGGAATGTGGCAAATAAAAGTGTGGGTAAATAAACAATGTGAAAATATATAAAAGACTTAGAATGAAAATATATTTATAATAATAAAATGATGGCAAGAAGGAGAGTGTAATTGCTGGCAGAGTCAGGAATTTTTTAAAGAAAGTTTAAGGGCTTCATCCTGGAAAAAAAGAAAAAAGGAAAAAAATAAAAGGAAGTATGCACTAGAGCAGGTAATCCATGTAGTGGATACAGTTGCTATTCTCTGTACGGTGGTGGCTGGGGGGGAGGGGCATCACACATAAAATGTTTTTCAAATTCATACATCTTTAATAACTATATATGTAAAAATGGGAATATTTTCAGTACTGTAGCTGGAGATTTCCAATAAGTGCTTGATGCCCAGAACTTTCTTGATGCAGTGATAGAGGTCTGTCTAGCGTCCAGGGAGAAAAAGAAGGTGTACAAACATTGGTACATTTACAACAATCCATCTAGGAAACATTTTTTTTTCTTTTTCTCAGACTGCTGCATTAGTTATCATTGGCACCCACTTAATTTAAAAAATGATAGAAAGTTAATCCTGCAGTAAGCACTAAGATCTGTATACATAACATTTTTATTTAAGGCAAAGCTCTAGAAATGAATTACTGTAAGATAGAAAGGAGGATTTGAAGAGAGCTTGAGCTCCAAGCTGAAGTGAACCCAGGAAAGGTATAAGCTGTCTCATGTAAAACACGATTCCTTGGAAGAGTCAAATGTGGTTTAAATGGACATCAGATGAACAGTGATGTTGATGTTGTTAGGGCTTGTGTCATATGAATATATATATAAAGAATTCCTTAGAAATGAAATAAGCAGAAAAGCCCAGGTCGGGAGCACAGGAGAAAAAAGATCCCATACAGTAAACTGAACAGAATTGTTAGCCTTGTTTGCCCATCTGTTCATTCAGTCCTCTGAGAAAGCCCTTCCTGAATGTGTTGTCATTAAAAAGGTCACTATAAAATCAAATCAATTTCAGCTAGCCATTGTCTACATTAGTAACAGCTCCTGTTGGGAAGTTAGTCTGTTTGCAGTGAAGCGAGGGTACAGATACATACAGGGCTGTGAAGAGACTAAAGCCTCTCCTGATGAGGAACATGTGGTCTAACCTGTAGTATACTTCAGCTACAGATGGACAAAGTGAAGTGTAGAGCTTGGTTTGCTGTCTGCTTCCACTTTTTTAATTTAAATTTTATTATTTATTTATTCATTTATTTTCATTGTGAGCTGAAAATATGCATGTCTATACAGTCGGAATGTTATGTTTCAACAGCAGGTTTATGCAGACAGAACAAAATGAAAATCTCATCATTTTGGTGTTCATGACAGACATATTTCACTAAAACCAATGCTGTGCATATAGTGTTACGGTGCTGAATAGTTTAAAATATTGTGTTGAAAAAGATAGCCTTCTTGATATATCAAAATGTGGTACAGAGAAAGAGACATTTTCTTCTCTGTGTTAAATAGGAGCTGGATTGGTGGTCACTCAACCAGCCTTTTTGATTAGCACAGAAAATGGCTGCAGTGTGTGGGATGTCATTGGTGTAGGAAGGGATCTGCTGGTTAGAGGCAATCTCATGACCTCTACAACCATTTTGTAGTGTCATACTTCATGGAATGATGACTTATCATTGTGATAATATCATGAGAAACCCCTGAACATTATTAGTTAGTAGGTTATTTATTTATTTATTTATTTTCCTTGGGAAAGGAAGATATAAGTAATAATACCTTAAATTAATTTTGCAAGAAGTTTTTGGAAACGGTTTTTGGGTGCTGTAGAAATTCGTATAAGCTATAGACAATCAGTTAGATCTTATCCATTAGATGAAACATGCTTTTGCCAGGTTCCTTGGCTCTGAACATTACAAATCTCAAGATACAGAATACTTTTTCTCTCTTTCTCATGATGAGTATTTCAGCTTGGAATAGCTAAAATAAGAGAAGCTGCAGAACATGACAGTAAAATTACCAAGAGCTTTGTTTAATACACATTCTTAAAGGAGTAGTGAGTTTGAGTCTCCTCAGGCGGTAAATGGTTAAGTAGGCTCTTGCAAGTAGCAGGGTGACTGTTCTAAACCCAGTGTTCTCTGTCGAAAAAAGAGCTTGTCTTTGTGCCTAAATCTAGCTCTCCATTCTGTTGCTTTGCTGCTTTGGCATTGTAAAAATAAATTGTAAACATAAAATGTTTTTTGTCAGAGAAAATATTTGGTTTTGACCCAAAATGAAAGTAGCTTGGCTTTTCTGTATTGTTGAGGAGAAAACAAATGAATTGCTACCCACTAACATCATACTGACTTTTTAATTTTGTTTCTTCAAATTTTATACTCATTCTACAAGCAGAAATCCATTGTTCTTCTAGCCCTGTTCTGTCTCTTAGGTATCAACTGCTCTTCAGTCATTTGCAGAATGAAGAGCCAGGCCTTGATATGTGCCCTGAGCCTTTACACACCAGAGTGAATGGGTCTCTGGCCATCTGCATCTGCTGAAGTCAGTGCAATGTGAAGCAGTGGCCACCTCTGTACGGACACTTTCCTGTAGTGGGGAGAGAGTAGAGGGCAAAAGGAATCATGTGGTAATTTCACTGAAATGTGAGTAGATCAGCTAAAATGAAATGGGTGGTTGCACTCAAAGAGTTGTGGTCAACAGCTCAATGTCCAGGTTGAGATCAGTAGTAAGTGGTGTTCTTCAGGGGTCTGTATTGGACCAGCATTGTCTTTGTTGGTGACATGGAGAGTGAGATTGAGTGCACCCTCAGGAAGTTTGCTAATGACACCAAGCTGTGTGGACGTGACGGAGGGAAGGGATGCCATCCATAGGGACCTGGACAGGCTTGAGAGGTGGTCCTATGTGAACCTCATGAAGTTCAACAAGACTAAGTGCAAGGTCCCGCAGTTGGGTTGGGGCAATCCCAAGCACAAATACAGGGCGGGCAGAAAATTGATTGAGAGCAGCCCTGAGGAGAAGAACCTGGGGTGTTGGTTGGAGAGAAGCACAACATGAGCCAGCAATGTGCACTTGCAGCCCAGAAAGCCAACTGTATCCTGGGCTGCATCAAAAGAAACGTGGCCAGCAGGTTGAGGGAGGTGATGCTCCCCCTTTACTCTGTTCTTGTGAGACCCCACCTAGAGTATTGCATTCAGCTCTGGGGTCCCCAGTACAAGAAGGACATGGACCTATTAGGACGAGTCCAGAAGAGGGCCATGAAGTTGATCAGAAGGCTGGAGGACCTCTCCTATGAAGACAGGCTGAGAGAGATGGTGTTGTTCATCTTGAAAAAGTGAAGGCTCCTGGGAGACCTCATTGCAGCCTTTTAGTACCTAAAGGGAGCCTACAGAAAGGCTGGGGAGGGACTCTGTCAGGGAGTGTAGTGACAGGACGGGGAATAATGGCTTTAAACTAAAGAAGGGTAGATTTAGATTAGATGTTAGGAAGAAGGTCTTTACTCAGAGTGTGGTGAGGCACAGGAACAATCTGCCCAGTGAAGTTGGCGATGTCCCATCCCTGGAAGTGTTCAAGGCCAGGTTGGATGGGACTTTGCACAATGTGATCTAGTGCAAGGTATCCCTGCTCATGGCAGGGGGGTTGGAACTACATGGTCTTTAAGGTCTCTTCCAACCCAAACCATTCTATGATTCTTTGAAACAAAAACCACAAACATTGAAGTAAGTGTATTTATGAGATTTTTAGTGCTAGTTAATAGAATTCATATCATGTCACTGGTAAAATGACACAGATCTGATTGGAAACAAATCAAGAGTTAATAAAAGATCATTCTGGCTATTAACCCTGGCTATACGTACAGACTGGGCGACAAGACGCTGGAGAGCAGCCCCGCAGAGAGGGATCTGGGGGTTGTGGTTGACAGCAAGTTGAATATGAGCCAGCAGTGTGCCCTGGCAGCCAGGAGGGCCAACTGTGTCCTGGGATGCATCAAGCACGTCATTGCTAGTCAGTCAAGGGAAGGGATTGTCCCGCTCTACTCTGCGCTGGTGTGGCCTCACCTTGAGTACTGTGTGCAGTTCTGGGCACCACAGTACAAAAAGGACATTAAATTGTTGGAGAGTGTCCAGAGGAGGGCGACGAAGATGGTGAAGGGCCTAGAGGGGAAGACATATGAGGAGCGGCTGAGGTCACTTGGCCTGTTCAGCCTGGAGAAGAGGAGGCTGAGGTGGGACCTCATCGCAGTCTACAACTTCCTCGCGAGGGTGAGTGGAGGGGCAGGTGACCTATTCTCCGTTATCACTAGTGACAGGACCCGCAGAACGGTGTCAAGCTGAGGCACGGGAAGTTTAGGCTAGACATCAGGAAGAGGTTCTTCACTGAGAGGGTGGTTGCACACTGGAACAGTGAAGTAGTCACTGCACCAAGCCTGTCTGAATTTAAGAAGCGATTGGACTGTGCACTTAGTCACATGGTCTAAACTTTTGGGCAGACCTGTGTGGTGCCAGGAGTTGGACATGATGATCCTTATGGGTCCCTTCCAACTCGGGATATTCTATGATTCTGTGATTCTATCTCATTGTTAAAAACTGGTGATAAACTTCTATTTAAATTTGCGTAGTATTACCTATAAGTTACTGGTTCTAATTTTATTCTTTTCCACTAGACTAAAGAGCCTTTTAAGACCCGGTGGTTTATTTCAGTGAATGTTCTTCTTTACTGTAGTGAAATTACTTATCTTCGTTGGTTAACTAAACAGACGGAACTTCTCAGTTCATTTATTGTAAGTTTTAGTTCAGTCTAAATCGCTTTTTCAGTTCCTCCATGAACATTGTTAGCTTTTCAGTAGTTCTGTTTTCATTTCTTATAGTAGAGTTACAGTATCATAATTGTAGTTCTCATCAATGAGATGCAGAGTTAAAGTATATCTTGGTATTCTTAAATACTACTGCCCTGTTTACACATATTCGTAGTAGCCTTTTGTGTGGTAAAGTTGGATTGGAGTTTGTGTTCAGTTGTTCAACTGTTGTGACTCCTAAATAATTTTCAAAGTCATTGTTTTCCACAACATAGTCCTTTAGTCAAATGGTACGACTTATCCCTTACTTTCATATCCATGACTGTGCATTTGACTGTATTAAGGTAAATGCTTCAAGAATGGGCTTAAATTTACTAAATTACTAATCAGAACTCTCTATGCAATTGTCCTCTTCGATTTACATAATATTCTGCAGAGTTTGGTTGATCTAGTAAGAAATTATATTTTATTAATTCCAGGTAATTTATGAAATATTGAAAGACTTCAACCTATGTAATATAAAATTGTCACTCGATGATTCTTACTGACAATTACTATTTAAGTTCCATCAGTTCTTTATTCACTTAAAGTACTTTTGAGTGACAGAATGCTAGATATTTTTCCTCTCTAATCAAATTATTTTAGGGACTGCTTGTCCTCTGTTGACATCCATCTTGTGTGGTCACTGAAATGCAATTTCAAGTACTTTAAATCCAATGTCAAAATTCCTAGCTGTCCCTTTCAAGATATTTATGATACATGTTGCAACCCTTTTTGAAATCACATCACTGATATTGGAAGAGACCCCAGCAGACTGTCTAGTCCAACTGTCATATGAAAAGCAGGGTCAAGTAGAGCAGGTTGCTCGTGTCTGTGGTCAGTTAGGTTTTGAGCATTTCCAAGGATGGAGTCTCCACCACCTTTGTTGCCATTCTGTTCCAGTGTTTGAGCCCTCTCATATATATATATATATATTTCTGATGTTTAAATGGAACTCCTAGTATTTCCGTTCGTGCCCGTTGCCTGTTGTCCTGCCACTGCATATCTCTGAGAAGACTCTGACTTCATTATTTTTACCTCCCTGTTTTTATATAAACTGATAAGATTGCCCTGAGCCTTCTCTTTCCCCCACTAAACAGTTCCAGTTTTCTCACGTTCTTCTTCTATGAAAGATGCTCCAATCTTCATGGCCCTTCACTGGACTTGCTTGAGTAAGTCCATATCTCTCTTTTAGTGAGGAGCCCAGATCTGGACACAAGATTCCTCATGAGGTTTCACTGACTTTGTGCAGAGGCAAAGGGTCACCTCCCTCAACATGCTGGTGATCTTCCTAATGCAGCCCAGGTTCATGGTCAGCTTGTTGTCCACCAGAGCTCCTAGTTCCTGTTTTGCAGAGTTGCTTTCCAGCTGACTGGCCCCCAGCATGTACTGGTGCATGGTGTTATTCATTTTCACAGGCAGGACTATGCATTTCTCTTTGTTGAACTTCATGAGGTTTCTCTCTGCATATTTCTCCACTTTCTCAAGGTCCCTCTGGTACATCAGCCACATCTTCCAGTTATTATCATCAGCAAATGTGCTGAAGGAACACTCTGTCATATCACCTAGGTCATCAATGAAGATGTTAAACAGTATAGGACTCACTACTGACCCTTGATATACACCCCTGACCACTAGTGATTCACCTACATCTGACCTGGTGGACCTGAACACAACTGTTTGAGCCCAGCAGGTCAGCCAGCTTTTAATTCAATATCAACTGCTGTCTCTTCATGAACTGAGATAGACATTTAATTGTGGAAAGCTTTCAAAATGGTCAGGCTTGTTTTTTCCTTCATAAATCCAGGCTGATGGCTCCTAGTCAATTTCTAGTCCTTTATATACTGGGAAATAGCTTCCAGAATTAGTTGTTCCATCACCTCCACAGAGACTGACGTGAGGTTAATTATCCTGTAGTTCCCCAGATCTTCCCTTTTGCCCTTCTTGAAGATAGGAGTGAAATTTGCTTTCTTCTGATTCTCAGTAACTTCTCCTAGTCACTAGAGCCTTTCAAAGGCAATGGAGAGTGTCCTCACAATAGCATCAGTCAGCTCCCTCAGCACTTGTTGGTGCATTCCATTAGGACTCACGAATTTGTACGTCCAATTTCTCTGACGTGATCCTCTCCCAACAAAGGTAAGTCTTCCTTAATTCAGACTTTCCCACTAGTCTCAGGGGTCTGGGGTTCCTGAAGGTGATACTTATAGGTGAAGACTGAGGTGAAGAAGACATTGAGTACCCTAGCCTTTTTCCATGTTCATTGTCACCATGTTCCCTGCCTTTTTCAGCACTGGGCCCACTCTTCCCTACTATTCATTTGCTTGTTGGTAGGCCTATAGAAGCCCTTCTTATTGCCCTTCATGACCCTCACTAGCTTTGACTCCAGTCAGGCTTTGGCTATTTTAGCCAACTTTGTGCACTCAGACATCACTTCTATATTCCCCCTAATGTGCTGACCCTGCAACCACCTCTGAGTGCTTTCTTTTTATCTTTGAGTTTAATCAGGAACTCCTTGTTATCCTTGCAGGCCTCCTGCCACCTTTGCATGACTTTCTGCACGTGGGGATGGACCATTCTTGAGTTTGGAGAATGAGATGTTTGAAGAAGAACCATTCTGAAAGTATTTTTAAGTTTGGATGGAAACAGAAAGGAGTCTTGGAACTGCAAATAGTACAGCAATAGAACAGTTTTAAAGTTAGGTGTTGTCAATTTCTGGGTTAAATTGAAATAATACAGGATTTTTTATTGCTTTCATGTCCGTCTACATGTGGAAATGTAGAGGTGTGTGCAAAAATTTAAACTGAAGAGAGTTGGAGAAGCAGATGCAGACTTATCTGTTATGCTTTGGCACTGAACAAAAGCATGCAAATGTAGGGTAGTTGGAAATTTAAATGCACTGTAGAAAATCGTCTTGATCTTATTGAAATTCTCTAGGTATGATGTACTTCCTGACAGACCTTCAGCTCAATGAATATGTCTTCAATCTAAGGAAGTGCAGCTTTCTAAGATGGAAGATAACTTCCATGTCGTATAATAATATAATTGATGCTTCTGATTGCCATTGTCTCCTATCAAACAATCATTTCCTCTTTTGCAGATCTATATAAGACAGCATGCAAAACTGCATTTCACTTTGCATTACTAGGAAAGATAACATATTTTACATAAATTGTGGTGTTTTCAGAGATAGCAAGGGAAGAATAACCTCTAACATTTACTGCCTAGCAGCTGAAGTTTGGGAAAGGAAATTTTCTATAATTTCTTTTTTAAAATTTGACTGCACTATGCTTTGGCATGACTTCCATACAGACAGATTAGAAGTATCAAATATGTCAGTCCTGCAATATGTCAAGGAAAAAACAAGAGGGCTTTCTGAAGAAAGAATATATGTTTTCTGTGTTAGGATTTCAATTTTAATAAATTTAGCAAATTTAAATTAAGCAAAGAAACTTAAAAATAAAGATACTCCTATAAGTGTATTATGTTTAGATGCCATATATGGCTGCAAAGTATATATGCTTAAATGAAAATGTGAGAGTTTAGTGATCTGAATGCACGAGAAAGTTCAATTCGGATATGCTGTTTCAGTTCAAGATCACTATTTGGTTGAATGTTTCTGCTTGTTAAAAATTTTCACGTTTATATTTTCCATTAAATTCCATTCTTGTAAGTAGATTGGTTTTATCATAATGGTGGCTACAGGACAGCCATCTCTATCATGATTCAAATATGAAAGTTGCATAAGGAATACAGGATATGCCAGTAAGAGAGGTAATGGTCTGTTTTGTTTTATCTGATTGTTTTAGCACCTTGCAATTTCCTCAGCCACCAGACTAGCCAAAAGAGTGTGGGTCTGAAAATCAGAAAAAGATGGGGAAGTAATTTGATGCTGTCAGTCTTATATATTTTGGCAACTGACTGTGAAAATGTGCAAGAATGTTTGCAAGTGGTTTGAATGAGTATGTGGAAAGATGTGGATCTGAGGTACCTTTTTTAAAAATAAAATAAAACACTCTTAACACAAGAAGATCTTTTCATGTTTCCCTGGTGTGAAAATTATTAGCAGCAACAGGCAGTCCACATCTGGGAATTTGGAGCCTACTGTCTGGTCTTTCAATCAGATTAGTTGGTGATACTGAAAGGAACTAATGATACTTGGAGAAACTGCGCGTAGCTTATGACAACAAAAGACTGAATTGGCAGCATGTGGCTAACAGCTCACAGACATCTGGTATAAGCCATTTTCCAGAAGAATTAATTTTTTGTTGAATGTATATTCTAAATCTTTCCTTCTCTAATGTAGGCACTTGAAGGAAATTAGATAAGGAAAAAAAAAACTATCAAATTTTCAATGTAAAGTTGACAGGAAAGGAAGAACACTAGCTTTGGCCTTTTTATTTTTTCTTTGTAATGTTTTAAGAAGGACTAATTATCTATTGGGTCTGGACATTTTGGGTGGAGATGGAGATGAGAAGGATTAGATTTTTCCTGCTCTATTTTTGTCCTTAAAAATACTGAGGATGTTTTGGCATGATTAAGTGATATGATCCAGCATCTTTATGTTGCTTCTAGGGAATGAAGCAGCTGCAAATCTGGTAACAAGGCCTGATGGAAAAATTTCCCTTGGTAGTAGATTTCTCTGATGTTGTGAAGCTGCATTTCCAGTTGTCTTCTTTCTAGACAGGGTTTGAAAACATGAGAGGACAGACAGAAAAGTATATGCAGGTGCCACTGCATCTTGTTCAGGGAGCAGATATTGGAACAATCATTTGTGAAGATGTTTGTAAGTTGTTGAGTGAATCAGCACATAATTTCACTTCTCTGTTTTTCTAGTGTTTTTCCTAGGAAGATACAGAGAAGTGATATGGTAAACTGGAATTATTCTGATATGTCATTGAAGAAATGGGAAAGTTAATTATTTAAAAAAAGAATTCTTTTTCATATGCCCATAGTAAACTTTTTCTGACTGTGAGCAATTGCCATAGAATCATAGAATCATAGAATGGCTTGGGTTGGAAGGGACATTAAAGATCATCTAGTTCCAACGTCCCTGCTGTGGGCAGGGATACCTCCCATTAGATCAGGTTGTCCAAAGCCCATCCAACCTGGCCTTAAATTCTTCAATGGAGGGGGCATCCAAATCTTCTCTGGGAAACCTGTTCCAGTGTCTCACCACCCTCTGAGTGAAGAATTTCTTCCTAACCTCTAAACTAAACCCCCCCTCTTTTAGTTTAAAATCATTCCTCTTGTCCTGTCATTATCTGAATGAGCAAAAAGTTTCTCTCCATCTTTTCATTAGCCCCTTTTAAGTACTAAAAAGCTGCAATGAGGTCACCCCTGAGCCTTCTCTTCTTCAGGCTGAACAGCCCAAGCTCTCTCAGCCTTTCTTCATAGGAGAGGTGTTTCAGCCATCAGATCATCTTCATTGCCGTCCTCTGGACTTGTTCTAATAGGTCGATGTCCTTCTTGTGCTGGGGGCTCCACACCTGAATGCGGTACTCCAAGTTGGTCTTCACAAGGGCAGAGCAGAGGGGGATAATCATCTCACTCGACCTGCTGGCCATGCCTCTTTTGAGGCAGCCCAGGATGCAGTTGGCCTTCTGGGCTGCAAGCATGGCTTGCCAGCTCATGTCAAGCTTTTCATCCACTAGAACCCCCAAGTCTTTCACTGCAGAGCTGCTCTCATGAGTTTTTATCCTGGTCTATACTCATGTCTGGGATTGCCAAGAGCCCAGTTCAGCACCTAACTTGGACTTGCTGAACCTCCTTAAGTTCACATGGGCCCAATTCTCTAGCTTGTCCAGGTCCCACTAGATGGCATCCTTTCCTTCTGTTGTATCAGCTGCACCACTCAGCTTGGTGCCATCTGCAAACTTGCTGAAGGTGCACTCAATCCCATTGTCTACGTTGTTGATAAAGATATGAAAGAGTACTAGCCCCCGGACAGACCCCTGAGGGACACCACTTGTCACCAGCCTCCACCTGGACATAGAGCCATTGACCACCACTCTTTAGGTGTGACCTTCAAGCCAATTCCTTAACCACTGCATGGTTCATCCATCAAGTCCATATCTCTCTAATTTGGATGTCATGTGAGACCGTGTCAAAGGCCTTACAGAATTCCAGGAAGATGACATTGGTCAGTCTTCTCTTGTCAACTACTGCAGTCGCTCCATCATAGAAAGCCACCAGATTGGTCAAGGATGATCTACCCTTGGTGAAGCAATGCTGGCTGTCTCAGATCACCTCCTTGTTTTGTATGTGCCTTGACACTGCTTCAGGAGGATCTGTTCCATGATCTTCCCAGGCACAGAGGTGAGGCTCACCAGTCTGTAGTTCCTGAGGTCCTTCTCATCCATCAGAGGGGGTACACTCTCCTTGGCCTTTCTTTTCTGAGCAACGTACCTATAGAATCCCTTCCTGTTATTCTTTGCATCCCTTGCTAAGCTTTGTTCCATCCATGCCTTGGCTTTCCTGATCCCATCCCTGCACACTCATACTGCATCCCTCTACTATTCCCAGGCTACATGTCCCTGTTTCCACTGCCTGTGAATTTCCTTCTTGCACCTCAGCTTGACCATCAGGTCTTTGGTCAGCCTTCCTGGTTGTCTGCCCTCCCTTTCTGCTTTCTTACACAGGGTGACGGAGAGTTCTTGTACTCTAAGGAAAACACCCTTAAAGAGCTACCAGCTCTGTTCAGCAGCAGCTGAACAACTGTGTTCAACTATCAATTGTGTTTGATTTGTTTGTAGCTCACAGAGTTCTGCTTCCATTTCAAATGTGAAAAACTGCTTGTTTGCCTGATATTTTGTCTAGACTTTAAAGTCATCATATGGTGTTGTGAAAAATAATTCAACTTGTTGTATATTTTACCTCTAATATTAATTAATCATTGAGTTAATAAACAAACGTAAATGAAAGAGAGAGAGTTCTGAAAGAGCCTGGTTAATGTATTAGGACTTATTCTCTTGTCCCTGTTCGGCTGCACTTGTGCTGGAGTGTTAGTTAGCCCCGTGCATGGAAGTTACCCCCATCAGGCTGTCACTTAACTCTGCTGGGATTCACCACCTGCTGTGATCCTCTAGATAAGCTCTAGATAGCCTGCTCACTAACTTGTTCTTTATTTAAAGTTATATGTTCTAAGCTAAATTTTAGTCTTGAGATGGTGGTTTTCACTATCAAGCAACTTTTGACTTGTGCAGCAGCTCGTACCAATGTTTTATGTCGCAGATCAGAGAAACAGTGATCTCTGAGCATGTCTGTACAGTCAGATGTCATCCATCTCTATCTACGTATGTGTTTCTAGTTGCCAGCTGCCATCTCAACCCATGTAGATGTGACAATGTGCTTATTTATTTCTGTATTTCTATATGTATTTCTGCATAAAGCTGTACTCTGTCCAGCTCAGCATGTACTAGCAAAGGTATAGTGCTACTGTTTTCCTGGTCTTTCTTGTAACTGTTCTTTTAGCACGTGACTACTTGGAAGGAAAGGAGATAGGGAATTGCACATACCACCTAGAAATTATACATGAAATTCCTGTTTGGAGTGCAGACTGGTGGTTGCTTTTCCTTTTTTTTTTTTCTTTTTTTTTTTTTTTTTTTCTTTTTCCCAGGCTGTTACTTAAGTTTCCAAAGCATTCTGTTCTTGCCTTTTTGACCAAAGTGGTCCCCCCTTTATTTGTATTCAGAATTACAAAGTTCTCATTCAAAGATACATTGTCACAGCTCTTTTTAATCCTTCTAGTGTTTTATACACTATCCCCTTAGCCAATTATTTTATGCATTTGAAAACCCAGCGAGTGACTGTATGTTCCATTTTTTTTTCCACTGTCGAATGAGTACTTCAGGCCCCTAACTGTAAATATTTCACTTGAAAATATATTGAGTAGGAGAGAGCTGCCCAAACATGAGCTTTTAGTGACAGTTCTGATGCCTTGGACAGCTTGTCTCCAGAGAGATGCAGATCTCCTCCAGTCTCTGGGCCATATCTGCCATGCTGATGTCTCAGGTACCTAAAATATCTGAAAAAACACTTCTTGCCTCTGTTTAGCAACAGACTTCCACCTATAATGTCAGTGACTTTAGAGGTAGTTGATAAGTCTCAACATTCAATGAACTGGATATTCTTTGAAAAAGGAAGAGGACTTTAAAAAGCTTTGCTCCAAAGTCTAAAATTATGTATTTATGTTTATTTGAAAGCTGATGTATTAATGAACTAAGTAATAATGCAGGAATTCAGGAATAAAATGAGGTCAGAAAAGAAACAGTGAAATGGGCAAATAATTTAGGTAACAGTTTGAAGGAAATTAAAAGTTCATTCTTAAATTTCAAGAGAAAAAAAAGGCCTGCAGAAAAACAGGCCATTAGCAATCAACAGAATGACTAAATTAATGAAGACTTATAAATAAATTATTAAACATTTTTTTAATGTCTTTAATAATAGTAATAATGATAATTAAAAAAAATCTTTAGAAATTTGCATAACTTGAAGTTTGTATGTTTTAGAGAATATCACAATTAAAATCACCCAAATATGCAGAAGGTAGAATGGGCATTTATAACTGACATTTTCAGTGCACAAATACAATAAGCTCTTCAGACAGCTCTTGTTCCAATGGACACTCCATCACAGGGGATGTAGCTGGCCTGAAATCTATGTGCTGCTGAAGAGAGCCATTCCCATTCATGTCTACTATGTCCCGTGTCTCCTGCTTGATTTAGACAAGGACACCATCATTTCCAAACAGTTACACAAGTGGGGAACATCCATAGAGATGGGAATGATCTCCTTCACCAGAGGCAGTAACTTACTGTTGTTGAAACTGCCCAGGGGATGGATGCAAGCTACTAGTTGTCTGCCATGGGTTAAAAGCATGCAGAGGCAGAGAAATGGCCAGGAGAAATTGAAAGTGTTTCTGTCTTGGACTTCAAGAATTCCAGGAGCCACAAAGTAGCATTTACATTGGGAAATGGACTCCCATCATGAAACCCCAAAACACACAATTGCTGGGGTCAGGAAACACAAAGGCCTCTTTTGCTGCTTCCTGGCTAGTGATACTATGCAGCTCCAGATATTGCAGGCACATGTGTTTAGCTACTTCAGAATGCTCACTGACATCTTATGACCTCTTCTGCAGAGATTTCATATTTTTCACTTTGAAGTTGCATTTCTTGATGCTTCTTTAATAGCTGGCAGCTGTATGTTCCCAGACCATTCCCCTGTATTGCAACCATGATATCTTCCTGGTAACAAAACTTCAGCTCATTTCCCTGCAGATGTTTACCAGGCCTGCAGTCTGTACCAGTCCACAGGCTGCTCTGGTTTAGCATTTGACATTATTATTATTATTATTATTTTTCATAGTAAACTAGATAGTCAACTCATGAGAAGGCTGCTTTGTAGCTCAACAGATTGGGATTTTACTGTATATCATCAAGGAGTTATTCATTTTTTACAATGTATTTTTGAGTTAATGAAGTTGCAAGGACAGTGTTGGATGACTGCAATGGACAGTGTTGGAGGTCTGCATTGAGTAAAAGATTGGAACATGACATGGTTCATGATCGCATTGTCTGCATCTCTGATGTTTCTGTTTCCCTTTCGAGGTGACTGTTTTTTTTCCACACTGGAGCTCAGAAGTAAATTATTATGTGTGTGTTTAAGTTGATTATGAGGTTAGGCCATTCCAGAAAATCAGGGAGAAAACCAAACTGAAGTATATATTTTTATACGTACTTGTGACCCTGGGTTCACATTTCTGAATAAATGACAAGAGCAACAATTACACTGTTGTCAGCTATGTGTTTTAACTGAAACAGAACTAGAGTGAAGAAATGAAATTCTGTTCTTAGAAGATCAATTAAGGATGCTGATTAACTCCATCCTTTACAGAATTTGAACACTAGAAAATAGTGATACGGTGATGAGTTATGGAAATGATAAATTCCCCTATGTTTATTTATATTTTTTTTCTCAAACAATACAAAAGTAAGCTTCATCACAAGTCCACATTATGATGCATTTTTATTATTATTTATTTTTAGTACATATTTAGTTTTATAGAGTTGATCTTTGATTTCTTCCTTCCACAGAAAACAATTAACTGGGAAATGACAAGCAGCACTCCTAAATGCTGTAATTTTATGGAAGCCTTATAAAATGTTTTTGAGAATAATTGTGTGTTAATAATTCAATGCTAAAGTTGAATAACTTTATCAGAAGTAAACAACTTCAGCAGTGGTGTGTGAATATGTACCTGCAATTAGGCTGATCAATGTCTGCTATTAATGAGCAAACTACTAAGTAAGCAAACTTCTTATGTAGCTTTGTTTAATACACCCATAGAGAGCAAAAGTAGCTACATTTAATTTTCCACTTTGTGTAATATGGAAACTAAAAAGCACGTGATTACAGTGCTTATCCTGAGCTCCCCCAAATAATACTTGTACTTTTATCTTTGTGAATATGGACTTATATATTTTTTCCATTTGAATAAGCAAAGGAAACAGGATCAAAAACATCACTCCCTATTCTGTTCAGTTTGTTTGCCTACTAATAAATGTTTTCCATCTTCCTAGAAGAGCTTTGTATGCAATAACTAATTAGTTACACTTATCTTAATCTCATAATCTCATAATCTTTCCATTTTCTCTTTTCCCATTTTTTTTTTCTTTAAAATTCTATGACACTTCCTCACAGCCTATGAGATTTTGGGTGCCAAGAATATATGTGTGACAATATATGGCTTCATTGTCTCGTTGCTGCTGTGGCATGTTTCATCCTAAAGGAAAAGAAAAATCTCTATCTCAGAGCTTGAAATATTTTTCACTGTCTTCTGTATAGATCTCCAGGTCTTCATTTTCCAATTTCACAAGATATCCTAAAAATCCTTTAATGCCATTTGTTCCCACTAAGCAGGACAAGTAAGTTATCCCATTATTTGCAAAAGCTCCTGGTCACCAGAGGTATAACTGTTAGGATGTGAACTGTCCAGGGATGATAAACATATTGTCACTAGTCTTGTTCTTTTCTGTATTATGCCAATATGATATGCTTACCTGTTGTGCTGATTTCTCTCCCTTTTTCATGTGTGTGTGCATGGATGAATGAGTTATTTCTCTTTCATCATATGTAGATAGCTCAGCAAAATAGTACAGGTTCCAAAGGTCACTTGCCTTTCCTATACAATGAGGTAAAAGATATGCAAATAATTGTTACATTATTAACTGTCAGGCTAAAGTTATTAAGGAATCTTAGAATGAGGAAAGTGCATATAAACTATAATGTACTTTAAATAAAATTGCATCTATAGCTTAATAAAATTCTCGTATTTGGAATAGTCCCTGATCTAAGGGCATAACACTTTTTACTAATTATAATTTACACTTACTAATTAAGTATTAGAGTCATGTTGGCCAAAACATATGCAGCTCACTAGACACAAAACATTTCAACAGAACATTAATACAAACTTCATACTAAAAACTATGTCTTCGAAAGGCTGAATCATCAATACAGGTGCTGCATACACTCCCCAAAAATCTGTGGAAAAGACAGTTGCAATATCTCCAACTAGGTGAGGCAGGAAGGGGTTGTTCAACAGTCTGGAGAGCTTATTTTTATTTATTTATTTATTTTTATTTTTTATACATTTGGAAAAAAATAGTTGAATGAATGATTGACTTCCTGCCTTTTTCTCATTTAGATCACCAGATAAAACAGAATGGCTTGGGTCGGAAGGGAACTCAAAGATTGTCTAGTTCCAACCCCGCTGCCATAGGCAGGGAAATGACTATTCCTTTCCTGTTTCTGCAGCAAAATTTTGCATTTGAACTTTTACACTCTTGTTTAAAAAAAAAAAAAAGTCATCTTCAAAAAATATCTTATTTTGGAAGCAAAAATAGAGGTGAAACTCATTCAATGTAACTCTAACTTTCCAATAAATAAGTATGTAAATAAATAGAATAGAATAAAACAGAACAGAATAGAATAAAATAGTTCCATTGGAAGGGACCTTCAAATATCATTGGAAGGGACCTTCAAAGTTGGACCTGAAGTGCCTGACCACTTCAGGGCTAACCAAAAGTTAAAGCATATCTATCAGTGAAGGCATTGTACAAATCCCTCTTGAACACTGACAGGCTTGGGACATCAACCACCCAAATCTGTTCTAGTGTTTGACTACCACCATTAAAGAAATTTTTCCTACTGTCCAGTCTGAACCTCTCCTGACACAGCTTTGTGCCATTCCCATACATCCTGTTATTGGTTACCAGGGAGAAGAGACTGGCACCTCCCTCTCCACTTCTCCTCCTCAGGAAGATGAAGAGAGCAGTGAGGTCTACTCTTAACCTCTTTTTCTCCAGACCAAGTGTCCTCAGCCCCTCCTCATAGGACACACCTTCCAGCCATTTTACTGGCTTTGTTGCCCTCCTCTGCATGCTTTCAAGCACCTCAACATCTTTTTTATGTTGTGGAGCCCAAAACTACACGCAATATTCAAAGTGAGGCTGCACTAATTATAAATATAGTGGTAGGATCACCTCTTTTGACATGCTGGCTGTGATGTGTTTAATGTACCGCAAAATGTAGTTTGCCCTCTTGGCTTCCAGGGCACGGTGCTGGTTTATGTTGAGCCTTCTGTTGGCAAGCACCCCTAGATCCCTTTGCTGAGAGGCTTTCCAGCCACTCGTCTCCCAGGCTGTACATGTACTTTGCCTAGATGAAACCATGTTAATTATGCCTGATAATAGCTAAAAAGTCTGGAAAATTTCAAGACTCCAAAAATGTCAACAATATGATATGACTGTGATTCAGTTTTATACAGTTCATTAAAAGTTTGGGAAATATAAATCCTTTAATTTTTTGTTTCAAAATGTAAATTTTTCATGAAAAAAAGACTATTTTTAGTATTGTGTTTTAAAAATGCAGTGATAAGAAAAAAATACTCCTAAAAAAATTTAATAATATGTCACATTTGGGCTTTAATGAAATATTAATGTTAAGTTATGATAAGAAGAGTACCTCTTTCCCATCTTTTATCTAAATTGTTTAATATTTAATACTTTATAATAAAGAGATATGGAGTAGACCAAAGTAGAGTTTGATACTGTTTTATTATGCATGATTTTATTACCAGATAGGAGTACTTAAAAATGTTTATAATATTATAAAATCAGATACAGAGTACTTAAAACTATTTAATGCATTCTGTAATAGATCTGGAAATCTAAGAAGTTCCTTGACAAAGGAGACTGTAGAAACAAAACCAGATTTTTTAAGAGAACCATCATTAAAAGAAATATCTGTTATAATACCTCTTTTATTATTGCCATAAATATAGCAAGTTTATTTGTTTGTTTGTCTGTTTTGTTAGAAAATGTAATAGGTTGCATGTAAGAAATGAAGTGTGGCATAAAAAAGTCTAGGTTAAACCTTATCAAAATGTTAGAAGAACACAGTATTTGCAACCTGATGAAGTGTATGATTGACAGCTGTATATGGACAGTTTCACATGTGAAGTGATCCCAGTAACTGTATCTGTCAGCTGAGGAGGGTAATTAAGTGCTAAGACAAAAACTGTATTTAGTTGTTATATAATTTCATTTAACTGACAGATACAGTTTGACTTTGCTGACTTCATTCTTCATTGCAAAACAAAACCAAGGACAGTACCATAATGTCACAAGATGCACAGGGGTGTTACACAGGTATTATTTTCCAAATCAAAAAGGATATTTAATGATATTGAAAACTATTGAGAGAAAATGCACCTTGGAAAAAGAACTTGGAAGTATGTGTAGTGGGCACAGGAGTACTTCAAGGGAACAGAAAACTTTTTTTCTGAATCAGATTGCTAAATAGAATTTAGCCATCAAATGCTTGGCAGGTGTCATTTCAACACATTTTAAGAACTCTGACATAATGTCATGTACTACTGGTTTGACATTGGATCTTTGCCCCTGAAGATTTGTGAGCTTTTAGGTTCATGGAATAGGAATCAGAAGTAACCATGCAAAAACAAATTGTAATCATACAAAAACAAATTTGTGATAAACCACTGACCTCATGGTTTCCTTTGAAATGGTGGATGGTATGTAACTCGTAGGTGGTTTGGACACTGCAGATCTTTGACAGAAGCATGCACTTCTTTTATGTGGTTCAGATCTACCTTTCCAGAAAGACTGATTAGGCTACACAGTCCACCTGAAACTGGTTTAACTCTGATATATCTAATTCTGATGTAAACTCTATCTCCTCTGTATATTTTATCCCTCTGCTTTCTACCACTGGGCCTGTAGAACTCTTGGGGAGAAGGACCAAATTCTTTAGTCTCTGCTTGAAACAAGTCGTAGAATCATAGAACAGCATAGAACAGAAGGGACCTTAAAGATCCAGTTCCAACCTGCCCCTACCATGGGCAGGGACACATCCCATTAGATCAGGTTGCCCAAAGCCCCATCCAATCTGGCCTCGAACACCTTCAGGGGTGGGACATCCACAGCCTCTCTGGGCAACCTGTTCAATTTCTTCACCACCCTCTGAGTGAAGAATTTCTTCCTAACCTCTAATCTAAATCTCCCATCTTTTAGTTTAAAACCATTGCCCCTTGTCCTGTCAATATCTGATTGAGCAAAGAGTTGCTCTCCATCTCTTTCATAAGCCCCCTTCAAGTACTGAAAAGTTGTGATGAGGTCCCCCCGGAGCCTTCTCTTCTGTAGGTCGAACAACCCCAGCTCTCTGCCTTTCTTCACAGGAGAGGTGCTCCAGCCCTCTGATCATCTTCATGGCCCTCCTCTGGACTCACTCGAACAATTCCACATCTTTCTTGTGCTGGGGGCCCCAGACTTAGATGCAGTTAGCTAGGCTAGTGCCTGGTAAAGATTTTTCAGAAGTGCTAAACTAAAGTGTTCTTGAAGCATTTAGAGTTGTCTGGATAGCCTTATAGTATAACCAGAGGTGAATAAGTGATTGAGAATAGAGGTACAGAGACTGAAGACTCTAAGCTTAGTAGTATTTTAGCAGTAAATTGTACTTATGTGGTAAGAAAGAGATAAAACAACAACAACAACAACAACAAAATCCTTTTGTAGGGATTAGCATTAAATTGTGTAAATGAGCCTAGAATTTCTGTTTTGTGATCAAAAGAAAATGACAACTTCCTTAGATATAAGGAGGAAGAAGCTTGGAGCTATTTCCTAAGTTAATATTTCTGCCCTTAGTTTAAGCAGTTTGTCTCAGCAGTGTAAGAGTTTACTCTGTGGGCAGCCTCGAGCTCCCTGAATAGTCAAAAATGGCTAGGTGTGCTCTGAGCATGCCTGATCAGCTCCTGCAACTACATCAAGTTTAACAACAAAGGAAAAAAAAAAAAAAGAAAAAGAAAACCCCATGTATTCTGACATTAACTTTTGCTGTGCCTGCTGAGTAATAAAGAGCCTTTCTTAGAAGAAGAGGGTCTGGGTCCTGGGTTATTCTCAGCCTGGGGGAATTTGAATTTACAGGTGAGACAGATTGATTTTAATGGTACAAAACACTTACTTAAATGTATTATAAAATTGCAAACAAAATATTTCTAAATGGGTGATATATATTTTTTCTCAGTCCTTTATAGTCAAGAATTCTCAAAATAAAATTCTCAAAATAGTCTTGATTAGCTTTCCTACCAAAACAAAAACTGGAAATCCTTAAGAAAGTGCAGACTGACTATGATGCTAAAATCAAAACCCTAGAGGATCAGTGTAAAGAAACAGGCGAAGGAGGAAAGGAGAATCATTGCTTCCTTGCAGCAGGTTGCAGTGTTGGGTCATTCAGCAGTCAATAATGAAATGGGTAGCACCCTCAATTGCACATATTTCACTCTTAGTGTAAGCTCAGCCATCCTTCTTGGGGATTAATAGTTGTGTGAAGTAGCTCCTTTAGCAATCAAGTGCTTTTTCAGATGAACCTTTCCTTTGGTGCCTTCTGGGAGTTAAATGTGCTGGCTGATTGGCTTTAGTCTTCTGGAACTTGGCACAGAAAAAGAATGTCCCACTAAAGGCTAAAATCCTTAAGTTATTCTTTATCTTTTATATACATTTTTCCCAGTGTGTATATCCAAGATCAATAACTTTCTGGTGATTTGACCATTCTCATAATACTGTATCCTTAGTCATATTATAATAAATCCCACCTGAAAAAATAATAGAATAAAATAAGTTGTAACATTATGAAAAATTAAATATTTTTTTTCTCATGGAAATAAAGGCAAATATGTAAAACATTGGGTGAAAGATTATGACTAAAAGAAGACTGGCATTCTCTGCTGTGTACACTTCTACCTCCTTGGTTCCACATCTCCAATTAATTGTGGGCTGAGATTTTGCAAAGGGACTGTGAGATTTTTGACATTCACATTATAGGTAACAATTTTTAGCTATAAGCTGTGGCATAGTAGAACACTAACAATATATTTTTCTTTCATAAATACTGAATTTGGTGATACACTGACAAAATGGCTAATGTGAACCTTAGGTATGAGAAAAGAGGATCAACAAGTAGGAGAAGAAGGGTGATTTTTACCTCTTTAGACCAAATCACTGAGACAGATGTTGACAAAAAACAAATACAGTTCTCTTCCCCACAGTCTGGTTGTGGACATATTTTAAAAGCAGGGCCAGTGTGTGAATGAGCTGCAAGAATGATGTAAAGGCTTTCCAAGGGCAGGCTTAGAAACCTCCAGCTGTTCAGCTGAGAGAAGGGAAAACAAAAGGCCATGGTAACTTGATTACTACATGTTAAGTATTTCCAAGGTTAAGAAATACTGGCTCCTGAAGAGATTTTTGTTCTAGCTGGACAGGCATAATGAGAGTGATGCCCTGAGAGCTGATGCCATGAAGTGAGTCAAGCACTGAAATATGCTGCATCTTCACCTGATGGATCTTAAGGTCTAGGGCAAATGTTTCTAAAATTGTTGGGCAAATATAACTTGAGCCAAGTGGAAGTTTTGCAGTGTGTCACAGGCTAGCTGAAAGATCCATAATGCACTTTACAGTAAGTCAGATTGAATGACTGAAGGATCCCCTCAGGCCTTAAGCTTTCTGATTATTTTTCTGTAAGGACTGCTTTCTCTCTCCGTTTTAAATTTTGGAGTTCACCCTTGTGTCCCCAAAAGACAGTCACAGACCATAGTTCTGTTCCTGCCTTTATATTATGTCGCTGGTTTAAGAGTTGGAGACTACTGTGTTGAATCCAGGTTACCCTATTTCTGTATACTTTTTTGGATATATTTCCATAAAAAATACCCTCTGACACCAGCATCCCTATCATTTGCTCTTTGGACTGTGGGAGGAATGTGATGTCACTTGGGAGATTTTTTTTTCATGTTACTATGTAGTGCTTTCACAATAAAATTCTTTTCAGGTAAAAGGACCTGCTTTTGTTTAGCAGACTGTGCTGAGACATCTTTCTCTTCCTAAGATAATCCCAACTATACTGCTCTTTTTTTTAGTCTTTAATTTTCTAAATAAACAACATGAAAAACTGAGATGTTTTATTGGCAAGGCAGCTATACCTTATAAGGTAAATCTTAAAAGATTTAGAGTAATGGAGGACAATGTTTGTCTTGGAAATTAGAAATATGGTTGCCAAGATTTTAGTTTGGATGTTTGGGAGTGAAAGAGAAACCCTGCTCAGAGAGAGACTTATTTTTTAAAACTTGTGGGATTTAAGAAAGTCTAATGTGGTGATGGTTTTTGTTAAAAGAATGTCCCTGAAGGACAGTGTTGTTAAGAACATCTAACACTGTCAAGATCATCTGTTTTCTTTCACCCAATTGTTGTCTTCTCTGGAGGAGAAAAAAGATCTCATCTGGGTAGTGCAAAATGACTGAACCTGGAACCTAAAACGGTGAACCTCTCTCACTGAGGGATCACATCTAAAGAATGAGCATATGCTATGTACTGCGTACATGGTAGAAGTTCTAAAAGTCTTTCAGAGACTTTCATCAGTAACTATTATATCTTACAATTGTGCAGAACAAAAGGAAAATATTAAATATATGGATAATGTCATGGATTACCAAACACCATTGTCTTTGTCAATCACTGTTACTGGTAGATGACAGGGATACAGTCTTTTACCTATCAACATGCCTTCTGTCCCCTTGCAGTTGACTTTCTGCAAACCCTGACTCCTGACCTTTCACCTCAGTCCATGGTTAGTGCAGATGATGGATGAGTCTTGTTAGGCTTATAAGATGTGCTGTTGTGAAGGAAAAATGCCGATGGGCATTTTCATAAGAATAACTTAGCTTCGAAACAGACAAATAGCTGCACAGGCTGAGCAAAAGAAATTTCTGATGAATATTTCAGTCCTCCACAACTCAGCATTGGAGACTGATGCCATATCAGCCAATGAGAAAAGTGAGCAAGGCAGGAGACTTGTATGGAAGGAAGGAGTGGAGCTGTAAAGGAACAGGCACCCAGTTTTGCTGGCTGAATCTGAGTTCACGGGATACAGAGAAACCTAGTTCAGGAAGAGAATAAAGATTCAGTCCCCAGGAAGGTATTCTGTAGGGCTCCCATATTGTTAATCAGATACTAAAAATGGAAAAATAAAACATTAAAATTATGAAATATGTATACTGTGATTTTTTTTTTCCCCCCAAGGAGTTTGCATATGAATGTAGTTTGAACTTGTTTTTAACAAGTCAAGTGGTATGAACTTCTCAGATGAAAATTTTGCAGCAGACCTATGTGGTTGAGGCTTTTCTACCTCTTAAAGAACCACCAGGATTTATATTATTATTATTATTATTCAAAAATAATTCTCTTAATGTTTTGTGACAAAGTAGAAGGAGGAAAAGAGCTCACTTTCATCATTTGGTGGCAGGGTGGAAAAGAGATTTTTAAGGAAAGTATAATAGGGAAGACAATCTTTTGCTAGGTAGGACTTTTATTTAGGTCTCGGAGGGCAGTCTTTAAATCTAGATGCTTCCTTAAAAATAGATAGATGAATAAAGTGAATCCAGTGTTAGAGCTGTTGGTGGTATTTGCCCAAGATTCTATAGGCTTTCATCGCTAATTCGAATTCAAAATTCCGTGCAATGATCAGCCCATAGAACATCTAAAAAAAGACAACTTTTTTTTTTTTTTTGTATTTGTCAGGCCTCATAGACAAGAACAAGCTAGAGCAGTTTGGAAACACCATATTTCTGCACACTGCACAAATTTGCAGATAATAGTTAACTAAGTGGATCTGCATCTACCTTGAGGGTAGAGAGGCTTTACAGAGAGATCTTGATAGACTAGACTGTTGGGCAATCACCAACCATAAAAAATTTAACAAGAACAAATGCTGGATTCTGCACCTGGGACTGTGTAGTCCTGTATGTATAAGCTGAGGGACAAGTGACTTATGTGCAGCCCTGCAAAGAGGGATCAGTGGGTTTTGGTTAATGGTGAACTCAATATGAGCTGCCAGTGTGCCCTGGTGGCCAGAAGGGCCAACCATATCCTAGGGTGCACTAAGCACAGTATAGATAACCAGTTGAAAGCAGTGTTAGCTATGTAACAATGTACCTAGCATTGGTGCAGCCTCACCTCTAGTATTGTGCGCAGTTTTGGATTCCACAGTATAGGAAGGGTATGAAACGTCTTAGTGTGTCCAAATTAGGGCAACAAAGATGGTGAAAGAACTGGTAGGCAGGACTTATAGGAATGGCTGGGGATACTTGGCTTGTTCAGCTTAGAGAAGATAAGGCTGAGGGGTGACCTCATTGTGGTCTACAGCTTTCTCATGAGGAAAGTGAGCTCCGGAGCTCTCTGGTGACCGGTGATGAGATGAGGGGTAAATGGCTTAAAGCAGAATCAGAGGAGGTTCCAATTGTTTATTAGGAAAAAGTTTTACACTGAGAGGGTGATTGGGCACTGGAACAAGCTCCTCAACAAAGTGGTCACAGCCCTAGGCCTGTCTGTGTTAAAAAAGTATTTGGACAATGCATGGTTTAACTCATATGCTGCCCTGTGTGGAGTCAGGAGTTGGACTTGATGGTACCCGTGGGTCCATCCCAGCTCAAGATATTCTGTGATTCTATCTTCTAGCAGGTGTAGGTGTTAATTCAGAAGAGACTTGCTCTGCCAATCCAATTCCTTGATTTTTTATTTTTATTTTTCCTAAAGGTACTAGAAGGTTTTGGGACCTTTAAGTTGCTGAAGGTTGTCTGCCTTAACAATCCTCATTTTAACATGATTTTACTTGGCTTGAAAAACAAAACAAACAATGTAGGAACAGATTCTTATGGCATTTTGTTTACCATTGAACTGTTTTTTTTTTTTTTTTCATGAAAAGATAATGGAAAGGAGTTGTTTTCATGCTTTGCCAAACAAACAAAATTAGCTGTAAGCCTTATCAAACATTGGCATTTAAATCATCTCATGGTTCAAACTCTGTCCTGCCTCTCTATCACGAAGTTCTGATTCAGTGTTAGGACCAGTAATTCACCATGTGGCAAAAAAAATCACTGTGTGGGGAGCTGCTTCATTATAGTAAAAGCTCCACCTATAACTTTGGCTTTGCCTCCCCTGGCGCAACTTTAGCCCATTCCCCCTTGTCCTGTCAGCAGGCACGTGGGAGAATAGACCAACCCCCACCTCGCTACAGCCTCCTTTAAGGTACCTATAGAGAGTGATAAGGTCGCCCCTGAGCCTCCTCTTCTGCAGGCTGAACAACCCCGTCTCCCTCAGCCGCTCCTCATAAGACTTGTTCTCCAGACCCCTCACCAGCTTCGTTGCCCCTCTCTGGACTTGCTCGAGGACCTCGATGTCCTTTTTGTAGCGAGGGGCCCAAAACTGAACACAGTGCTTGAGGTGCGGCCTCACCAGAGCCGAGTACAGGGGGACAATCACTTCCCTAGCCCTGCTGGCCACACTGTTTGTTATACAAGCCAGGATGCTGTTGGCCTTCTTGGCCAGCTGAGCACACTGCTGGCTCATATACAGACGGCTATCAACCAAAACTCCCAGGTCCTTCTCTGCCAGGCAGCTTTCTAACCACTCATCTCCCAGCCTGTAGCGCTGCTTGGGGTTGTTGTGCCCCAGGTGCAGAACCCGGCAATTGGCCTTGCTGAACTTCATACAGTTGGCCTCAGCCCATCCGTCCAGCCTATCCAGGTCCTCCTGCAGAGCCTTCCTACCCTCGAGCAGATCGACACATGCACCTAGCTTGGTGTCGTCTGCAAACTTACTGAGGGTGCACTAGATCCCCTCATCCAGATCATCGATAAAGATATTAAAGAGAACTGGCCCCAGTACTGAGCCCTGGGGAACTCCACTAGTGACCGGCCTCCAGCTGGATTTAACTCCATTCACCACGACTCTTTTGGCCTGGCTACCTAGCCAGTTTCTAACCCAACGAAGCGTAATGATGAGGCCCTGAGCAACCTGATCTACTGGGTGGTGTCCCTGCCTATGGCAGGGGGCTTAGAACTAGACGATCTTTGAGGTCCCTTCCAACCCAGGCCATTCTATTATTCTATGATTCTTTGATGACTTCAATTTACTCATTTTTTCTAAAAAGAAGACTTGAATATGAAGTGATTATAATGCCCACATACCTTCAAGTTGAAAAACTCATGTGCTCTGTAATTTAAGAGAAAAAAAGAATAATGTCAGGAGTTAAAGGCATATGAATTTGAATAAGAAATTAGGTCTAATTTTTAACAGTGTGGGTGCTAAAATGTTAGTATAGATTACCCATGAAATTGACGATTGATACCTTATGAAGTCTTCAAATCAATGCTGAATATCTTTCTAAAATGATTAAACAAAACAAGTTTGGGGACTACAAGTAAAGGGAACTTCATGAAATTTAAGGGCTTTCTATATAGGACACAATAAATGAAATAATGGTCCTCCTGACCTTAGTTTCTCTGAATTTATTAAAGATAAGTACTAGATAGCAGAAAAATCACAGTTCTGAACTGCTAGTTATTTCTAATCTTATACTTGGCATTTTATACAACCAGTATTTTCTTATTATCTTCAGTGAGAGAATTAAAGTTTATGATGTCATCTAGTATTTTTATTATAATTGGTTATATAATTTTAACACTTAATTTCCTTACTGTAATAGAATTTAAATGTCTTTTCTCTCCAATATGGTCCTGTCTGCTTAGCCTATTCTGACCAATCCCTGAATTTCTGGGAGCTTACCATGGCCATTTTGGAAAGAAAGATCCTCTAAGCCACTGAAGAGAAGTAAGATACTTTGCTACCACCTGGGGAGGTGACTGTATGGTCACTGATGATGACCATTGAGTCACCTCCCTTAGGTAAGGAGTGAAGCATGTTTTGTTTACTACGCTAGAATCTCCATCATTTACTGGATGCAAGGGGAAACTTAGTGATGAGAGATGAGGAAAAGGCTGAGGTGCTTAATGCCTTCTTTGCCTCAGTCTTTAGCGGCAAGACCAGTTGTTCTCTGAATACCCAGTACCCTGAGCTGGTGGAAGGGGATGGGGAGCAGGATGTGGCCCTCATAATCCACGAGGAAATGTTTGGTGACCTGCTACAGCACTTGGATGTACGCAAGTCGATGGAGCCGGACGGGATCCACCCAATGGTACTGAGAGAACTGGCGGAAGAACTGGCCAAGCCGCTTTCCATCATTTATCGGCAGTCCTGGCTATCAGGGGAGGTCCCACTCAACTGGTGGCTAGCAAACGTGTCACCCACCTACAGGAAGGGCTGGAAGATAGACCCAGGAAGCTATAGGCCTGTTAGTTTGACCTCAGTGCCAGGGAAGCTCATGGAGCAGATTATCTTGAGTGTCATCATGTGGCACTTGCAGGGCAAGCAGGTGATCAGGCCCAGTCAGCATGGGTTTGTGAAAGGCAGGTCCTGCTTGACAAACCTGAGCTCCTTCTATGACAAAGTGACACGCTTACTGGATGAGGGAAAGGCTGTGGATGTGGCCTACCTTGACTTCAGTAAGGCTTTTGACATCGTTTCCCACAGCATTATCCTCGAGAAATTGGCTGCCCATGGCTTGGACTGGCGTACGCTTCGTTGGGTTAGAAACTGGCTAGGTAGCCAGGCCCAAAGAGTTGTGGTGAATGGAGTTAAATCCAGCTGGAGGCCGGTCACTAGTGGAGTTCCCCAGGGCTCAGTACTGGGGCCAGTTCTCTTTAATATCTTTATCGATGATCTGGATGAGGGGATCTAGTGCACCCTCAGTAAGTTTGCAGACGACACCAAGCTAGGTGCATGTGTTGATCTGCTCGAGGGTAGGAAGGCTCTGCAGGAGGACCTGGATAGGCTGGACGGATGGGCTGAGGCCAACTGTATGAAGTTCAGCAAGGCCAATTGCCGGGTCCTGCACCTGGGGCACAACAACCCCAAGCAGCGCTACAGGCTGGGAGATGAGTGGTTAGAAAGCTGCCTGGCAGAGAAGGACCTGGGAGTTTTGGTTGATAGCCGTCTGTATATGAGCCAGCAGTGTGCTCAGCTGGCCAAGAAGGCCAACAGCATCCTGGCTTGTATAACAAACAGTGTGGCCAGCAGGGCTAGGGAAGTGATTGTCCCCCTGTACTCGGCTCTGGTGAGGCCGCACCTCGAGCACTGTGTTCAGTTTTGGGCCCCTCGCTACAAAAAGGACATCGAGGTCCTCGAGCAAGTCCAGAGAGGGGCAACGAAACTGGTGAGGGGTCTGGAGAACAAGTCTTATGAGGAGCGGCTGAGGGAGACGGGGTTGTTCAGCCTGCAGAAGAGGAGGCTCAGGGGTGACCTTATCACTCTCTATAGGTACCTTAAAGGAGGCTGTAGCGAGGTGGGGGTTGGTCTATTCTCCCACGTGCCTGCTGACAGGACGAGGGGGAATGGGCTAAAGTTGCGCCAGGGGAGGTTTAGGTTGGATATTAGGAAGAACTTCTTTACTGAAAGGGTTGTTAGGCATTGGAATGGGCTGCCCAGGGAAGTGGTTGAGTCACCATCCCTGGAGGTCTTTAAAAGACGTTTAGATGTTGAACTTAGTGATATGGTTTAGTGGAGGACTTGTTAGTGTTAGGTCAGAGGTTGGACTAGGTGATCTTGGAGGTCTCTTCCAACCTAGATGATTCTGTGATTCTGCTTTTTTGTAGTGGATTCTGACTCTGCTTCTTCTTGACCCTACTATAAGGTTTTAATGTAAAATCAATGAGAGGGATAAACAGTAGCTGTTAAATAGAGGCTGTATAAATATTTCCTTTAAATATTCTGAGTATGATAAAATACCATTCCTCTTTCCGATAAATATCGCTATGCACACATTCTAGCATTTTGTAGGTAGTGGAGTTGTTTTGCTCTTAGTATTAGTGTGTTTGATTCTCTGGGTTTTGACATCTCTATTCTTTTGTCTGACAAATCTGTGCACTGACTTGTAAAAAAAAATCAATATTGTTTTCCCTGGCACTTTCTCTGCAGTTGAGTTGATTTATTATCACAGTTCCCTTTCCCCTCTTTTTATCAGTGTGTTTCTATTGCTTTAGGGTTGAGTACCTGATAACATCACAGGGTAGAAGACACATAGAGAGTTTCTCTGACCTTATCCCCTATGTGATCTTGTCCAGTGTGATGGTGAACCATGGCTATAAAGTGAACAATGATATTATCCAAGCTGTGTGATCAGATTTATGCTCTATTATGTTTGAAATAAAGACAAACTAGAACCAATGAACAAAATTTAGACATATTTAAACTGTACTCCTCTGGTATCTAAGTGACGAAAGGGAGAGTAAACCTCCACAGACTTAAACTTAATTTGCTTGCAATGTACTGTGTGTTGGAAGAGTCACACAGTCAATAATCGTCATGGGATTAAAATCAAGCATAAAGGTGAGCATGTTGTTCATTAAAATGTAGCTTCATTACTGTTGTTTCTGTTAACCTCTTATACCAAGGTGGTATTTAAGAACCTCAGTAAAAGATCAGATCTATCTTGTCCTAAATACTGTGCGGACATGTCAGAAAAGACAAACTTCAGAGGCAGTATTTCAGAACAGATGTAACCGAAGGCTGCAACAAGTAAATGTGTTGTGAGAGTGTTGACAAGTGTGAACTCAGTAATGCAAACAGAGGGTATGTTCACACAGGAGCACTCAGGGAAAATGAGTTGAGTAAGTTTATTAAACTTGTGTCTAACGTGACTGCAGCATATTTGAACCACTTTATTCTTGGAGGAGAGCATTCTCATGTTATGACTTCTGCTTTTTGACTTTCTCTCTGTGCAAACTACCTTGGTAATCTTAGACCACTCATTCCCTTGCCACTGGGGACTGCCATTATCTGTAGGTGTCATGATAGAAACGTTTGAAGGAAGGCTGCAAAGCAGGAATATGTGAAGGGGGTTTTATTATTGGTGGGGAACGGCAATGAGGAAATGACAAGTGTTTGATATAGAGGTGTGCATGTGTGTGTTTGAGGCTACAGGGTTTGGGAGACTGAGGGTGGGATTTGACAGTGTAGAAAACTCATATCTGATAGCTAGAGAAGAGCAGTATGGTGAAGTCTAATAAAAAAGGCAAGATAATGTGTTAGCTTAGAGAGCAGAAAGTTGCAAAAGTGAGATGGTAAAGTTAGAGTAATGAGGCAGGAGGCTGATCTAGCAGTTATTAGACAATGTAATTGGAGGTCTGCCTCTGGCTAGACTATATCAAAGGAAGTGATGCAAGGAAAGTCAGAGCAAGTCTGAGAGGATTTACTTTGGAAACCATATCCTGACCTTGCACTACTTGTCCTTCCTTTTTTCTTTCCTTCATTCCTGCAGGGACTCTGGAAGATTTGGCAGCAGGACAGTGGAGTTGGCAATAGAAGGAACATGAAGAGGTGGGGGAGCAGCACCAGGGAAGCATTACTAGCTTCCCTGGTGCTGCTGTTGTAATGCAATATGTTTGTTAATGATGTCAGAAGCCTCAAGCTTCCTTCAGCCCTGGCTGGAAAAAGTAAGTCCTGTTTAGTTTTTTTTTTTTTTTTTTTTTTTTCCCCTCACTTGGTCCAGTAGTATATCAGAAGAGGAAAAAGAAGAAGAGAGAACTTGGTAGCTTCTGCCTTTTCCCTTGTTTTCTTCCACTTGAGAGAGACAAAAACATATTCCTCCAGGTGGAGGGACCCCAGCTGGAGCAGGCACTGAGAATAACCTTGAAGGAGCAGCAGAGGTGAAGTGTTAGGGACTGACCACAGCCCCCATTCCCTGTTCCCCTCTACCACTTACTGGCAGTGCTTAGAGGTCTTTTCTAACCTAAATGATTCTATGATTCTGTGTTTCTAACTTAGTGTTTTTTTTTTTTTTCCTCTATCCTTTGGAACTTCCCCAGCAACTCAACACATACAATGATCTTCATAGTTCCTTATGTTCTTTTTCACATCTTAGCTCAATTTTTCCCAGACCCGTTGAATTAATATGTATAGTTTTAGCATTTTTTAAACATCTTGCACATCATGCAGTACATCATACAGCATTATCTAGATTTTTTTTTCTAGATATCAAACTATAATTTTCTAGAGGCCTGCAATATTGTAAGAGTCTTAATTTTGGAAAAAAATATCCCTTTAAATTGTTCTCTCTTGCAAAGTGATTGAGTTGTTTTGCTTCTCTTCCCTTACCAATTTTCTATGGTTCCTGCACTCTGATTTATATTTATCGTCAGCTTCTTGTTTCTTTAATCAGCAGGCAGTGCTTGCATAGCTGCTATCATACCTGTTAGGGTATTTTTAACCAGTAAATGCATGTTTTTTAATTGCCTTTCTTCAGGTAGAAGTTTTTCAGAGTCACAGATTGCTTGAGGTTGGAAGGGACCTCTGGAGGTCACCTATTCCAAGCCCCATGCTCAAGCAGGTATATACCTAGAGGTTGCCCAGGACCGTGTCCAGACCAATAGTAAAATGATTTTACACAGTACCCAGTTACCTTTCAGTATTTCTGTTTAAATGATTTTCCCAATGGGTTTGGTCATGTTACGGCTGTAGCTGAGCTGTTTAGGTGATGCAAGAGTTTAGGGCACAGGGATATTAGAAGGAACAGCTCCTGAGAAAAGATATAATGTCTGCAGCCAAGTGAGCTTATGAAAAGAAATTTACAGCTCCCTTCCCTTAATAAGAAGCTGAAGTAACTAACCTGGCCTACAAGAAATGGAGGAGAGCAAGTCAGGTTAAGAAGTTAGGCCAGGGTGGATCACCAGGACTGGACTGGGTGAACTAACAGCAAACCAAGCCACTGGCCACTGCTGAACCCGCTGATGGCAGCTAGAATGAACTGCATCACAGTAGGTCCTAAAGCAATGGCTATCTGTTGTAGTAAATAACGTGTGACAGTCTTATCACATGTATTATTCTGTATTATTCTAAGTCATTATTTATCTTGAACTGTGGACTGACTGCATAGCTGTGCTTCCAGCTTTA
This sequence comes from Anser brachyrhynchus, assembly GCF_964034855.1. Lineage (NCBI taxonomy): Eukaryota > Metazoa > Chordata > Aves > Anseriformes > Anatidae > Anser > Anser brachyrhynchus. The sequence continues at coordinate 94,116,436 of NC_137695.1, forward strand.
CATTGTACTCTCACATATATATATTTGACAGCTGATAGGCAATTTTGGTATTTCAAAATTAACATTGAATTTCAATTGTAACATAGGGTCAAAATACAGAAAAATCTTGATAAGTTTGAAACTAGAATGTATGAAGAAAATTATCTGAAAAACTGAGAACACAATCAGATTTTGAGACACAAATATTTGAATACTTTTGAAATGAAATAATAATTTCAAAATATCAACAAAATATCCGTCATCATTTATATATATGTATCTGAACAGGAATGTAAAGATATTCATAGTAATCAAAGTTTTGTTGAATAAATGTTGTGCTTTGTAAAATAACATTTTATTATCCTGATGTTCTGAGAGAATATTTTCCACAATTTCTGCCTCCTCCCCCACTGCAAGATTTATGCATATCATACACAGAACACATGCAGGTATCTAATGCAGCTCTAGGCACTGACGTAAAGAGATGGGGGTGGAAGTTTTCATAAATAGGCTTTTCTGTGGCTGTAAGTTCAAGAGCAGGCAGTGCTCCCAGTTGGCTAACAAATTATTTTGATAATCTGAGAACATTCAGAACAGGATTAGAATAAAGCAGTAGAAAAATGCAGCTTCTTGTTCTGTGAACTTTCATTCTCGAAATTCATAAATAGTTCTCTGCCTACCCATATGCATGATCAGTCTTGTAGCCTCAAAATTACTAATTTCTGAAGAATGGCAAATATTTTGGTTAACATAACTATGTAACTTTGATTTTTTTTTTTTTTTACAACAAAAAGACAAAATTTTAAAGTAACATACCGTAGTATGGTTAAGGCCACGTTGGGGAATAAAATTCATTAAATTAAATGATTTTTTTTTTGTTTTTCTCCATCTGTTATAGTCAGTATGGATCAGTTCCCAGATGAGAACAAGTGTGCCCTTCATAAGTATCCTACATTGAGGGTGAGCTCCTCAGTTCCAAGTTGTACTGTGACAGACTCCTTTGCTGTCATTGAATCACATTTTATTCAGTACAGGAGAAACCCTTGCTGATAAGAATCATCCACACTTATACACTCCCCTGAAAAATGATATTAATGAACTCACATTTTCCAATGAAATTTATCAAAAAAAAAAAAGTCTGTATTTGCTATTTTTACACCTCACATCTTTCAAAGAGAGTTACAATGTGGGAAAAAGTATTACATGATTATATAACAAAAGAGAGCTACTTTCTTTCTTCCACTGGAAGATGGCATTTTCCAGTTCCTTCTGAGATACCTCAGTGAGAATATGGACAACCAGAGCCTGTGTGCCCTACTTGAAACATGGAGGGATGGGGATAACAAGGATGGCAACCCAGCCTAGCCCATCTGCCCCATCTGTTGCACATTTAGCATCTATAGATGTGACTGAGTTATATACTTTGGAGACAACGTCAGGAGGGTCTGTGAAAGTTCATGTTATGTCTTGGCAGTTTTTTCCAGAGGAGTAGAAGCAAAAGATGGCTTTTATTTTTAGGGATATGTTGCTCATCAGGAGGCAGACAGTTGAATGTAAAAAGGCAAAGGTAAGTCTTTTACTATAGGGCTTCATCATTGATGGATATAAAAAGCTGCTACAAGCAACAGAGGCACGAAAGGCATGAGACCACACAAAAACAGAGGTCACAATTATCTTTTCCAGGAGATGATTTTAGAGAACCTTCCCATAGGTGTCACTACTACTTATCTCTGTGATACACAGTTGTGTCTTTGTATATAGTGGGCAGGGATAATATTTGTTTCATTTTTATCCACCCAAACAGAAAGACTTATGAGTCAGATTCTGATACCTTGAGTAATTTCAGGAGCTACATCACCTAGATCAATGAGGTTAGATCAATGATATTGGTCAGGTTGTTTGGAAAGATGTTACTCAATCTGAAACTTCCTGTGAATGTGTTAGACTTACACTATTATTAAGATCACGTGAGCATTCGATCATTGAAATTTTAAATACCCACATTTTATTTTGTTCACAAGCAAGTATGTTATTTCTAATTTGATTTGGAACCAAACCAAAAAAAATCCAAACACATCTGAATCTGTGAATGTAAGCGACAGTTGCAAAGCAGTAAGTATTTGTGACATTTTTTGTTTTTTCAAAAAAAAAATAAATCTGGTTTTTGACAATATAATTGAAATCTGTGGGTGCTCTTTGCCTTCTATTATCACATCCTCCCTCCCCTGCAAGAATGACAAACTTTTTCATGATCTACAAAAGAATGAATTTTTGTCTACTCTTACATGTAACAAATTTTTTCAAACAGTTTTGGTCATTGCAGTCTTGAGCATATGAATAGAAAATTCAAACAGTTTAGCTGAGAGACAGTCCTGTGAAATTTAAAAATATACAGCAGTAAAAGACTATCTAGATAAAAATAAGATCACTTTAGGTTATAATAAATACTAAAGCTAATAATGAAAATAAAAAATAAACAAAAGCCTGCAAGATTTCATCAAGTTGGCTGTTCTGAATTTTGAGAATATCACAGAAAATGTAATAACTCTATGACCCTTTAAAAGATTTATTTAAAAATTTGCTCTGACTGCTGACCTATAATAAATTTGCCGGATGCACCATATTTGAAATGTAAACAGCAGTTAATTTTACAAGAAAAGCAAGAAGGTTTTCCAAGCACCCAAATACAATAAGATATTCAAATAAGAAAACACACATTTTAATTATTGGTGTCAGTTTGAGAGTGAGAAATTCTTCTTTTTTCTCAGATATTTCTAATGTTTTCTAGGTAGCAATTTTCTGTTTAATTTGTAAAGACAAGCTTATGACTCATGGCTTCAGTTTTAGTTTGTTTTTGTCTGCATTTTGTGGTACTGGATCTTCAACTTTTTAGGTATATCTGGCAGCTGAGATTACTTACCATCTAGTGGAAGAGTGATGTTAGGTAGAAAGTTTATACTTCAAGGCATTTATTTATATCTTTACTAGAAAAGTGATTTTAACTTTTAAATAAATACTAATGTTATGGGCTGCTGTCCAGGATGATAACTTTCAAGTGGTAGAGAAGCTGTAAAATGAGAAGTATTGTTGCATTGGGATCTATGGGTGCATGTGAGTAGCATATTCCTCTCTCCTGAAGTACGGTTTGGCTCTACTGTGAGTACGATTGAGGTCAAAAAAAGACAGAATAAAGCATCACCCAGCAGCTGCATGGGTTTGAAAATGAGTTCTCATTATATGCCTTATTTGAGTTTTCTAGCTTGTACTGAGGCATGACTGATCATCAGTTGATAAATACATTTAGAATATTTTTTAGTAGCAGTTTTGCTATGAGTTTATTTAAAGCTTCACATTCTAGAGGTGAGTGATTATGTTAGAATCTCAGCGTTTGTTCTTTTGTTTAGAAGTGGGAAAATATTTTCAGCCTACTTGTGCTGAGAAAAAGTTGAAAACATTCTCCAAGTGCACCAAGCCAAAAAGACAAATTAAAAGACCTCAATATTTTTTCCTTATACTTTTTTTTTTTAAACAAAAAAACAAACAAACAATCCATCACAACCTTTCGATGCTCTGTGTCATGGCAAATTTTTTTTTGTATGTGTGTGTGTTTGAGAACAGTCACGCTGTAACACTGCTCAACAATTGTTAAGCTATTATTAATACTCAACACAACCCCCGGATTTTTTTCCCCAATATATTGAAAAATAACATTTACTAACAATTTTGCTGCTAATTCCTCACCTATGATCTTAACATCAAATTCCATATGAGTGCTGCACCCATGTTTTACCAAAGCTGTTAAACTATACATGAGCTATAAGCTTTATGCCACATAACTCTTCTGTACATGGTAACATATATTACCTTCTTTATTGCTAGTCTGGGTGACACAGAGAGTGAGACACACGGAAAAGCAGACTCATTAGAACTGCATCAAAAGTAAGAAAATCCAAACTAGAATATATTTTCCTAGTTTGACTTTTTTTTTTTTTTTATAAACATTTCTTTTTGTGCTAAGCAGTAAGAAACAAGGCTTAAGATACAAGGTAAAGGATTGTTAGTATGAACTATTACTGGGAATAAGATTATAACTCTTTAGAATATAATGAGGAGTATTGCTTCTTGATATTCAAGTGCAAGATCAATTGCCTGAGTTTGTCTGTTTGACAGCTGTTTTCTCAGAGGTAGCTCCTGTGGAAGGGCTCTTCTCTAGCAGCCTATCCGAAAGGCAATGGCAGAAGTGAAAAGGCTGATGAACTAGACATGGGTAGTGGGTTATTTATCTGAATGGTCCAGAAGAATGAATTCAAGCTCAGAAAAGAGCAGAAGTCTCTCGTGGTGTCAATGTGTTCATTTGCTGTCATTGTCATGAGCTCTTTTGCAAGTGGGATCCACGCAGGCAGTAATTGAGCTAGTAGCTGAAGCAGATGTTGATGATGTAGGAGAAATTGATTTTAAACCATTTGAGACATCATGAAAGGACAAAGGATAAAACTTGACTTAATAAAAGTTAACCTAAGAGCTCTTCAGTAAAATACCCTGAAGTTTAATGCTGCTTCTGCATTTGCTCTACTGTTTGAGATTTGGTTAATGGGAGGTATGCCTTTATAACTTGGTGTGGCAAAGACAGCATGTCTGACTTGAGGAAGGGATAGTGGTGGTGGTATTTTGCCTGTGGATCAAGAGAAGAGAAGAGTCTATCTGAAAAATTTCAGAAGGCTAGAAAAACTGTGTTGGCAGGAAAAAAAGCTTATTTTGCCTTTTGGATTCAAAAGGACCAAATGTCTCAAGTCACTGCTAAATATCCTCTTACATAGGAGCAGTCTGCCTCCTGTTTGGTTCAGCTGGGGTTGAAAGGTTGTACCCATCTAATACAGGTTTAGTAACCATGCCATGAAATGAGTTGGACAAGTTTGAATTCAGCCCTATCGCTTGTGGTGTATATTTCCTTAGGCCTGTTACTAACGCCTAACACATTGGACCATAACTTTTCTTGGTCCTCTGTGAGGGACTTGTGCTGTGGACTGCAATAAACAGTACTTTCAACAGGTTTTTAAAAGCTGACAAAACTCACTATTGTTCATATGTTAAAATAAAGGAATTTTTATAACAACCCAAAATTGCAAATAACAGAGTTACCTTTTTACATTAAAAAAAAAAGACTTTCTCATAGTCTCATGAATTTTGACTTCTGAGTTTTTTTCTTCGGTAAGTACTATGAAGACATTTTATTTATAAAATATTTATTTACCTTACTTATGCTATCTTCCTTTATTTATTTATTATTATTTTTTTCCCAAAAGTGGTGGCAAGGAAAGTGAACAGTGTTACCTATTTACTTATGCCATATATCATTAATAATGGTTCATGTCATTCCTGAAATTTAGTGACCAAACTATGGCAGAAGTGTAACATGAGGTTGCTGTGACATTAGATAGGACATCTGTTCTGTTAATTTAATTTGTCTCATTAAATATGCTAGCATGGGATTAGATATTTTTTGATAAAAGATCTCGAAGACTATGCGATTCATTTTCTACTGTTGCAATTCAGAGATCTTAAAGGGAGCTTTTAAGGATATCTGTGCTGTTCTCTGAAGTAGTTAAAAACAGAGTGTAGTCTTCTATACTTAAATGAATTTAGAAGCAATATTGCATTTTATATCTGACAGAAATAAAGGTTCTTGAATGAGTGGAGTGTGGAAAAGAAGGCAGAGATGCTATCAGTTGTACTCTGTGGACTAATGAAGAAAATGAAGAAGAAAACCCCATGATTCACAAAGAAGTATAGAGGTTGCTGGATGATTTAAGGCCAGATTAACAAATCACTACAATGCAATTGAAGGCTTTAGATAATGGGAGGTCAAACATGTATTACCAGCTGACTTAAATTTGATTTGACTGAAAGATAAAACTCAGTTACATGAACCATATTAACTGAAAGCCTCTGCTTTACATTTCTCACTGATGGCACCCTGGGGAGGTAACTTTCTTGGCATTTCACATCCAATTTAAGCACATCATTGATGAAAAGATGGCTAAATTGGTGCGTCATTTTGTAATAAAATATCTCACAAATTGTTTATCTGATCAATGGAGAATGCAGTCTCAAGCTGTTCGGGGCTAATGTGCACACTGCACTTAAATAGTAAGTTATTGACTGTAAGAGGGACCTGGGAATTTGTATACTCAGTTCAGATTTCCTGAATGAGAGCAACATATTGCATCAGAATAGTAGGTTGTAAGCGATTAACTTTGCCAGCTGAATTTTCACTGAAATCGAATAGATGTGAGGAGAGGGCACTAAGCACTTAGCGGGAAATGCTCAGCTGCTCATATGATCAAGCTGTAGAGGACAGAAAAGGGTCTTATTCTTGCCTTACTTATGCAGGCTTTATGCCACAGTTATTCCACTGTTTGATGAAGTCTTGCAGTGCAAGTGGGAAAGTCATGCCATATGTGTGTTACATATCAAGTATTATTTTCATTGCTGTAGTGAGACATTTTGTTGCCTGGGGTAGGGTGGGACTGCTGTCTCCCAGCTGGGCAGCATCTGGGACCTCGCTGGGACCAGGGCCATGTGGAGCCTCCCTGGGGAGATGCTTTCTTTTCAGGCAAGGGCTGAACTAGCTCTGAGGTAGGCTGAGCAGATGCAGTATAGAGAAAACAGGGAGCCTGCCTGTGAGGGTGCAAGGTGAGGAAGCAGCACTCACGTGCATTTTCCCCTTCAGGCCTGGCGGCTACTTTTTTTCTGGAGCTGATGTCCACTTTGCATTCCAAAGATGGGGAGCAAGCACCATGACATTCCCCAAATTCAACTGGTCTCAGTCCTGGTCTCACAGAAATGCAGAGTTATATTACTTAGGCACCCTTCTTCCTAGCCATCCTTTTGGTATACTTTGATATTTTCTTTAGTTCCATTTTCCCACAAAATGAAGTGGGTAAGAATGATTGAGAGTTGTTTTCACAAGAAGAAAAACCTTAGCGTAAGAATAAAAGTTAGCATGAGGATCAGTGGAGGGCTACTCAGTCTTTAATGAAGACTGTGCTTGTTCAGTGTAGGTGTGGGAGAGAACCCATTGTGTGTTAGATTTTTATTTTATTTTATTTTATTTTATTTTATTTTATTTTATTTTATTTTATTTTATTTTATTTTATTTTATTTTATTTTATTTTATTTTATTTTATTTATTTTATTTTATTTTTTTATTTTATTTTATTTACTGTAAATGCTTGATCCACCACAGAAACACCATGCAGCTTTTGCAGATGTTTTTAGCGGGAGCGCAGTGCTCTTTTCCCAAGACTGAGATAGCAAAAAGCTTCTTAATTTGCAACCCATATGTCTAGGATCCTGCAAAGGAGGATTCGTATACTCCTTAGGCATAGGAATTGGGAAAAAAGTAGAAAAGAGGTGTAAAGTAAATGCATTAGTTAAGCACCTCCACTGCTGAGGTGTAGGATATTCCAAGGTGAATGCCCCTTGTCTCCTGTTGAAGCTGTTCTGCTGTGCACAATAGATTTCAACATTATAATATCTATAGGGGAGCATAGCACTACGGGTTGCTGACTTAAGTGTTTACCTGAGAGCTAGAAGCAATAAGTTCCCACACCCTTCCCACCCAAAAAATACAGTACTAAAATAATAAAATTAGTGTATTGACTATATTAATATAAATACTAGATTCTATCCATTGTTGTAATTTCATTCAATTTACTGGAACTGGTATTTACCGGAACTGGTAATTTTATTAATGGTGTAAAAATAATACTTCTGGAAAGGTACAGAGATCTCTTATGCCCTGGTAGCATAGAAAACTCTTATGCCCTGGTGACAGAAAACTCAGTTTGATGCCCACCAGTGATCTGCAGTACCACACTGGCCTGACAGCCAGAGTGTCTTTTCTTCTTTACTTTTGTCTGACTTTTTGAAGTTAAATAGTCCCAGGCCTGCCCAGTACTTGAATGGGAGACCTAGGAAATCACAGATAGCAGAGGATCAAACTGAAGAAAACTGATCTCACTTGGTGAATGCTAAATCAAAAAAGCTTAACAAGTAGATACACTGAATTTTGACACACCATTTGACACCCGGAAAGAGAGGGAGGAGAGAAATGTTGCCTAAACACTGACCCTGATTCTGAGCAAATGTTCCAAATCATATGTTCAGCAGACAGTCACTAATTTATTTATTCTTTCTTCCCATTTTGAGGGTGTTTATCTTCAGGAAAACATTTATTATTTTTATTTTTTCTCCAGAAGTCCTGAGGGTTTCCAACTGCACTTGAAGACTATGTTTCTTTATGATCACAGTTGTCAGGAGTAGCACACAAATAAGAAATGATAGAAAACATCTTTGAGGAACTTACTGTTCAGCAATATATAATCTACTTAAAAAAATTAAATGAGTGTTGAGTACCTTATTTGCAAAATGAGAAACAGCGATACTTTTGGATTTAGCTTTTTCTAGATCTCAAAGGCTGTTAGCCTGATGACTCTAAGTATTTTAATTTTTAATTACTGTCAGCAGAGAAAAAATAATGATGAAAAATTTCACCAAGCAAAATAAAACAAGGTCCTGAGAAGGACCGTTTTAGTTCTGCTGTATTTTCACCATTTTTAAAGTAATGATCTCTCTCTCTTTTTTTTTTTTTTTTTTTTTAATGATAAATTACATCTACACAAAAGTGTAGATGTTGGCAAAAACAGTGGAATCCTGAATTTATCAGATTTTATTCAGAAATACTTTCCTTATGTTCTTGTATGTTCCCAACATTTGTTCATTTTGTGCAAATGAGAAAGGAGTTACCAGGTGGGAAAACAGTGACTCTTAAACTATCACTCTTCCCAAACATTATAACTAACCTATTTTTCCTAGTCATAAGGCATAGCAAGTGATAACACAAATATTAAATCCCATCTCCCACAGTCATATTTTTGGCTATCTCTGCTTTTATAGAGTTGTGGGGAGACAATCTGATACTTTATATGCTGTGTCTATGGTGCTTTGGTAACCCTGTTCAATAAACCTCGCTTTGAAATAAGTTTGCTTAGAGCTAACAACACAGATACCTATTTGGTGTCCATTCAGCCAGGCTCTTTCTATTCTCTGTTCTGCTCTAAATAACAGCCTTTCCACCCGCACTTGCTTGAAAGAAAAGTAAAAAACTCTGTTTTCTATACAACCTTTCTTCAGAATTTATTTCTAAAAATACGAGGGAAAATGTGTGTATGGTAGATGAGAGTTTTGTCAACAGTTTTTGGATCTAATCTTTAATTATGGCTTACCATGACTACATTGTTTGATTCTTTTTCTTCTGACAAATGTCTTTTCTGAGTTGTGGACATATTTAATTTGTGAAATGCAGCAGATCTTAAGGTGTGTAGATTAGATAAAGCATGAGTTTTTTAAAGAGGAAAGCGATGTTTTCAAAAATCTGTTGACATATATCTTACTCTCTTGAAAGTTAGTGGAAATGTTGGCGCTTGTATTGTTGAAATTTACAATCAGCCTTTCAACAATAATCTACTGTCACTAAACATCTCTTCTACTGGTTTGTCTATGGACAATTGAGTCATACTGAAAATTTTTAAATAAAAATAAAAACAAAACTGAATTAGTCAATAAAACATGACCATACATGCTTTGTAATGAGATAACTGTAGACCTTCAGGATATGGTGAACTACTAGAGGTGCAGTGTTATCTCATTACAACACACATTTTACTGAAGAATAGCATACTCTAAGCCATTTATTTATACTGTGGTACCTTCCTGCCCCAAGCCTATTTTGAAGTATAAGGCCAAAGGATGAGTAGCTTTAAAACTTGAATAGTAGATGCTTTTTACTGCAGCTGTGTATGTAACGTTCAGTTACATTCAATGGTTTATTGAGTGTGTTAATTGAAAGCAATAGGGATGAAAAATGTGTGTTCTTCTGAACAGCCTTTTTTTTTTTTTTTTTCTCCCTCCACTAATGCTGTTCAAAATATTTTCAGATACAACTGCCCAATTTATTTCATCTCCACTAAGGATAAACCTGTAACAAAGAAAGCACCTCTTCTAGGACTGAACTGTTTAAAAGTGTGGTCTGTTTTTTTCTTTACTTCTAGTGTAGAATAAATCTTGGGATGTCTCAGTGAAGTTTTTGAGGTAATGTCAGTAAAATGAAGTGTTGTCACAGAGAACCAGATCTACAACATGAAATTCTGTTTTCATTGAAATCAATGGGTATTTGAGACTGATCTTAATTCTGGAAGCATTTAATCCACATTTATGTTAGTAGAACTGATAACGGATTGCAATGAGGTATAGAGGTAACTTTTGAAGTCAGTGATCAAGGGTTCACAGCAAGATATGTTGTGTGCTTCTGCAAGTACAAAAGCAAACAGAATAATTTCCAGTCTTTAAAATGGTGGAAAGTAGGTGAATGAGAATAATGAGTGACTAACAGTGGTTCAAAGAAGTGAAATTCAGTATTAGGGAATGTAAAACTACAGATCAATTGTTATTTCTGTGTTTGCATTACATTGGCATGGAGTAGCCCAAAACATGCTGCAAGAAGAAATTTAGTGTCCTGAAGAGCTTCAAGCAAACGCTAAGAAAGTCTGGCTGGGGGCCCAGTAGATAAACTGATGAGGGCAGAAACATGGAAGAAAGCCTAATACTAAATTTATAATTGCTCCTCTGGGCTTCGCATAGTTCAGCTCTATGTAGCTCATGGCGGGCTTGACCACACAGCACTTACAGCACTACGCTGAAAAAATACTAAGGGATGGTCTACTAGAAATAATGTATACTGAATAAGAAATAATTTGTTGGGGCAACTTCTGCTTTGCATTGAAAGGGGTATTCTTCATTGTTGTTGCTCATAGGAGGAGTTCAGATTTCTTAAGAGAAAAAAATGCAGACACCCAGGATTAGAGGAGCCTTCCTATTTTACCAAGTCCAAACCCTTACCTACAGGCTCTAGGCAGTATAATTGTTTTAAGCTTCAGCTTAAACTGGTGTTTCACATAGTCTATATTATGATTTTTATTATCTGATTCTGATCAAATTATTTGACCAGATCTGATTCAGAAAGACTGATACTGAGTGGTATTGCTGGAGCTGTTCTATTACATCTATATTTGGATGTGCCAGTTCCCAGTAGCTATCTTACCCTTACATTTTGGGTTGGTATTTAATCTCCATTTTCAGTGAGGATGGTAATATTCATTTAACTTTAGAGCCCTATTTAGGTTGCCCTTAATCTCTGTATCAGCTTCATTGTGATCTGATTTCACAATGGCCTAAAAAGCCTTTTCCTGTTTGTTTTCATCAGTGTTGCAGGATTGTGCTCAATTTGACAGTGATTTTTACTGTATGGAAGCTCCTTTTGACCTCTGATACACAGCATTATTCATTGACCAGTCCATTTTTCCCTTTCATTACAGGCTTTCCCTACTTGACCTCAAAGAACATGACATACCTCATGTCATGAGGCATACTTTGAAGAACAATGACACCATCAAGAATGAAATTCATCCTTCAGAAAGATCCTGGAAGATTCTGGGAGGGACATGAATGTCAGAGAATAGCATGAGGAAACACTAAAACCACAAATACGTTTCTGTTGAGATTCTTCCACTATTAGGAATAAATCATTATGAAGAAAAGAGAAAAATGAGAAAGGCTGATTGGAAAAAATATTTATTTGAGCTGAGGAAAGAGGAAATATGCTCCTCTTTCACTCCTTTTCAAAATAAAATTCCAGTTGAGATATTTAGCTCAAAATTCTGAAATTTGCAAAAGTAAAGAAATAAATCGTCAAATTCAGAACTTTCTGATTAACACAAAATTATTCTTAAGTTCTGTGGGTTTCTATATTTTCTGTATTTTGACCTTTCTCATCACTTTCAACTCTTTCCATCACTGATTTTTGATACTCACCTACTTTCCTCCGTCTGGAGGAAAAGAGTGGTAGAAAAAGTGTATAGAAAAAGTAATGGCAAGTTTTCTTTGAATCCCAACTTTTCTGTCCTGGAATATTTTCTGTTACTACATTAAATAGAATCTAAGTTTTAAGACAGAGGTCTGGAGGAAAAAAAAATAATGAGGAAATTGAAATGATTATTTTTTGTCAATCCTTGGGAAAAAATGTGATAATTGAAAATACACACACACACACATAAACAAACAAAAAAAGACAGAGCAATGCTCATATTTGAGGGTTTTATTTTTGCAGAAGAATCCCTCATATTGACTTACTGATATCTACTGGAACTTAAACAACATTGTTTACACAAGGGACTTACCCTGTTTAATTGCATCAATTGAAAGTGATTCAATATTTTTGGCAGAGAAAAAAATAGGGAGATGGAAAAAATAAATGGCTTATTTATTTTATTTTATTTTATTTTTATTATTTTATTTTATTTTATTATTTTTTTAGTGAAATAAAATGAAGGAAGAAAAGCAAACAACTCATGGCCCTGAAATGCCATATTATTATATTTAGGAAACCATGACCAAAAGATGCTAATTTGTCTCAACTCACTCACTGTGAGGGTTCCCTTTGATCCTTCTGCCTTTCTTAGAGTGCGATGTTCTCACATTTTAATGCAGTATCATTTGACATTGAGATGCAGGGAAAATTGTCCAGTAAACAGCTTTCTTGTACTGATTCGGAGCTTGTGGGAAAGATTATAGCATGAGCTGGAGGCTGCCGCAAGAGAAATGGGTTATTACTCTGGGAACACTTACATCAAGAAGGGCCCTTTTACAGCTGAAAGAGGCAACCTTTTACAAAGAGCTGTGTTCTGTGAACTCCTTGTCAGCTTGCTGAAAGTGCTAACTCACAGCATACAGGTCATTCCTCCCTAGAAACACAGGAGAAAAAGCTTTAGCGTGCTATTTGTGACTTCTCCTTGAATGTAAAGATGTTTTCTACAAAATGACACCCCATCAAAGAAAAACTAAAAATCAGATTTAATGAGACAGATGGTTTACGGAGGCAGGAGAAAAGGGGTGGCTTAAAAGACATCAATGCTACATTCACTGTGGCTTAAGCTTTCAGCAAACCAGCCTGTGTGGTTTGGATAGGATGGGAGTGGTGACATTTTCCAAATGAAACCCAGTTCTGATAAAACTCAGAACTAGCTAACAAGGTCTCCCTGAGTTTTTCCACCCCTAAAATCCTACTTTTCTTCCTATCATTTTCAGTGTTGTGACAAAATTAAAAGCCTCACAAAGGAACATTTTTAATTTTGTTTTTGAAATATCCTTTTTTTTTTCTTTTTTTTTTTTTTAAACTTTAAGTCAAGGAGAACTATAGAATAAATTATTACAAGGACATTAAAAGGATTTCATTTCCTTGAGCATACATATGCATCCTGCTGCAGCATGTCCTCTCCCTCCCAGTGTAGCCATTGATCCACAGCTTTTATAATGAACTCTAATAACAACTCTATTACTGCAAGGCTCCTGATTGGCTCAGGCACCCACAAAATTAGCTACAAAGAAGCCAGCTTGTCAATATTAATTCCACCACAGAGATTACTTGTTATGGTAGAACAAAGGTGTTTTGGCTTGGGCCGAACAACTTAACTCCTTGTCTTATAAAATTTAAGCTGCTATTGATCGCCTTCTTCTATTGTGCTGAAGGATTAAAAAAGCATGAGCGCGCGCATACACATGCAGACAGACACAAGTGTGCTGAATCACTCTGATGCATTCTCCTAAACCAGCAGCCCCCCCCCCCCCTTCCTTTCCCCTCCCCGGCTACGAAGAATCATTCAGTAACATGAAGCAAATTAAATCAATGAATTCATCCTAGCAGATGGGTGCTTTAACAGTCAGTTAGCCTTTAGATAATTGAGGCGTTGACTCCGGAATCATAAAATGGATGGCTCGTTTGTACATTTTACTGAAATAGATCACCAAGGTTAAATAAATGAAATCCCATTTGTCAGGCAGTAATAAATGGCCTCCCCTTCTGCAAACAGCTCTGTTTGGCCTAATAAATACAGGGATGTTACAGTGCTCCTCCCTTGATAGGGTTATGGCTTAATGAAATGGTCTTTCCTCTGCTTGTTTTTGCCTCCTCCTGCACCGTGTGATAAGTAGCGAACCAACGAAGCTTGTAATTACAATCTTACAGAGAACCCAGCCAATCTGTATATAAATCTCACCATCCAATTACAAGATGTAATAATTTTGCAGTCAAGCTGGTAATGAGGTCTAATACTCATGCATGTGATAATCCCCCCTGGATGCTGACTCTATCAGATGTTAGCTTTGTAATTATACTGGCAGAAAATCATTATTTCATGTTCAGCAGAAAAATGAGGTTGGTGGGAAGTTAATTTTCTCTATGCTCTGTGAAGCATAGACAAAATTTTAATGATTTAATCATTATGGTTATCCCTTTTGCAATTGACCTGCGTTACTTCTGTAGAAACATTGGCACATTTAAAAGTCCCTGTTACCCGATAAAGCTTGCCAGGTATGCAGCTTTTAATGTAAGAATAACTGTATACAATTAAACTATTAACCTGCTTGATAGGGGAAAAATCCATAGTTTTTATGTTTTCATTATTTACACATAGGATCCAAGGGAATGTTTATGTCCAGTCCATACTGCAATAAAAAATGGTTCTTAAAAAAAGAATAAAGAAAACTGCTATAATTAGGATGTAAGCCCTAAGAACAAAACAGCAGGTTCACAGTGTTCACAATGGTATTTTTGCTGCTCAGTAATCTTTTGTTCCTTTCCAGTGTAAGAGACATTCATGAGATGTTACACCTCTTCACAAAGAGCTTATTATACATAATCAGCATTTTTCACTAGAAATAGTTTAGAGGAATCACTTCTGATACACATTTTTAATTGTTCTTTTTGTTCTCAAGTTTTTCTTGTTATTTCTGTTTGTCCAGCCTGCTAAAGGGAAGGACACAGTAAGAGAAAAGTCACAAGACTGAGATGGGAGAAAGAGAAAATAAACATTAGTACAACCCAACGCTACAGGAACGTGGGTAGACGGGGCAAAAAGCATTACATATTGCCAATTCGTAGCAACTAAGGTATTTAAAAAAAAATTGCCTCAAAAGATCCCAGGTAAGACCAAGTCAAAAAGCTGTGCTCAGCCTTCCTCTTTGTCCCTGTCTCTCTGTTTTAGGAGTGAAGTCATGTGTCTGTTAATGTGTAACTTAATGAAAATGTCATCAAATCTTTTGTGCAGGGATTTCAACTAAAGACTGGAGGATATGTACCAAAATGGAATCACAGAAACATAAAATGTTTTGGATTGGAAAGGACCTTCAAGATTATCTAATTCCACTCCCCTGCCATGGGCAGGGATACCTTCCACTAGACCAGATTGCCCCAAGCAATTGGCCCCAGCCAATCTGGCCTTGAACACTGCCAGGGATGGGGCATCCACAACTTCTCTGAGCAACCTGTTCCAGTGCCTCACCACCCAACAGTATTAAAATGCTTCTGAAGACACAAAGATTTATAAATTTAACTCTACTGATTATAACTTGTGATTTTGTGGCTATAATGTTTGCTTACTGGCTAACATTGTATGTATGTATATATGTATGTATGTATATATATTAAAATACATATCTGTATATATATCCTGCTTCTCTAAGATGTTTTAAAAACGATAACTCAATTTTATCGTCTGTAAATATTTTCACTGTTCCTTTTGAAAAAGCAGCAGGATTAAGACCTGTGCTGTACTTCAGCTGATGAGTTTCATGTGGGCTTTATATGGTACATCTGGAGGCTTACCAAAATGCAACCTTACTAATATATAATGCATATAAAAGTTTGCCTCATATTGTACTACTGTTAGGCTTAAGTATAATATAGGCATGGAGCTTTGGCCTCAAGACAAAGGCATTTATGGATAATGTCCAGAGAGTGGCCTGCAGGTAGGTACAACTTCTGAGTCCTTGGGATGTAGTTTGTTCCACCTAACCTCAGATTTGTCTGTCCATACCTAGGTGGATCATCTAGAGCCCCTTTACAGCTAGTGAGCATACCTGGGCTGCCAATCACTTGTCCTGACTGAAACATCTATGTTTGGAATCTATCTCAGCCTTAAAAAGGATTATTTTTTAATGAACCCTGTAACTCAAAGCACATATGTATTTAGACAATTTATCAAACCTCTTAACAAGAAAATCCTGACATCAGTTATGGTGGTTCCGCTGATACTCCATTCATTTTCTTCCTGGAAAAGAAGCAAGATGATGATGAGGAAAGCAGATGACCTAAAATTAATTAGTTATTAAGAAGCAGCAAAGACTAAGGGACTTGAAGAGGAACATAATATACTAGTTGAATGGACATTCCTTTGCTGACAGACCTATTGTGCGTAATGTATATTGGATGGAGTTGCTAGAAAGACTTAATGCCTTGCTGGATGCAAAGTAAATTTCACTTGGTGGAGAGATAAGGGTATTATTATAGACAGCTGAGTCCAAAGTAAGAAAAATGCAAGTAAAATATTAGGCTGAGATTGATATGGAAAATAAAATATGAAATGCCATTTAAGTCAAAGACCATTCTTTTCCTAAAATATTTCATTCCTTTCATGCCACGCAAGTCAGGGTTGCCTTTTTTACCAATGCTATCATGAATTTGCCATATTCTATTTTTGTTGTTGTTGTTGTTTTAGATACATTCTTGAAGTCATACTTTTTAGTAATGTTTCTAGATTTCCTTAAAAACAAAACAAAACAACAACAACAACAACAACAAAAGAGATATAGTACCATCAATGTGTTCCATAAACAGTAGCTCTTGTAGACTGTGGCTTCCCAGAGATTAGCCCCGCACTTTTTTGCTTCCATAACTGCAGGAACCCTTCTTGTCTGCATATGCCCTCTTCTGTTTAATCTACTTATATATCTGATAGGCAAGTAACAGAATGCTTGAGGAGTAGTCTTTGGCAAGGTATTTGCTGACTGGATGGCAAGTGCGCATCTGCTGTAAAACTAGCTATTTACAATTTTGTAAAATGGAAATGGACACGGCTGCTTACTTGCCTTTCCCTGGGAAAGGTCATTGAGTGCAAAATGGACTGTACAAAATTGATAAAACTTTTTTATTTTTTTCCATCTGAAATATTCTTTTTTATATATGTATATATTTATGTATACATATATATATGTTGTGCAAAACACTATGAGTTGTACAGCTGAATCTGTTGTTCTTAACTCATGTCATTAAAAGCTCTTAACTTTTTATTTAATCAACTAGGCCATGCTTTTCTCAATGAGGTAGAATTAGGATTAAAAGTCAAGTGAGTTTTACTGCTGGCTAGAGAATAGCTGTACAAGATTGTATTTATGCACCATAGATTAATTTATAGACTGCAGACAGAGAGAGGCTGGGAGAGTTAAGACATTGGATTTGAATTCAATAGAGTATTTTAGGTGTTGCATAAGTAATGTGAAGTTTGTTAATCATACTTCCTTCATTTTTGACATGAAATATTGAAGGCATGAACTTGTTTTACAGGTCTATTATTAAGTAGATCTTTGCTACTCAGTGACTTGTAAGAAGCAAAAATAGTAACTCAGCTTCTCATTTAAATTCTGCAAACTGTTTCTATTTTGTCTTAACCTCTCTGAAAATAACAGAGGAGTCATGCAAATACTGGCTATGGCTATGTCTAAAAAGCAGAACATCTGTGCTTTTTGATATGGACTGCAGTATTGGTTTTTCTGTGGTCAATCCATTAGATCTCTTGGAGCTTTCTGATACTCTTTCTAGTGCATCACGGCATAGAGACATGTATGGAAGAGTCATGTATGTTCATCAGATTGCACATAGCTGGTAGCTGAACTGCCTATAAATTTGCATGCTATTTTGTTAAAATAGAGATGGTTTGGTGAGACAAAGCAAACCTAGACAAACAGTGGGCCATGACAGAGCCCTTGCATGAGGTAAAATATCATGTAGAGAGGGTGTCTGCTTCTTAGTTGCTCTTACCACAGTCTCTGCCTGCATTCCCTAACACAGACTGACTTTTCTCCTACTTGACAGCTCTGCCCTTTTCCCTGAGCATGGTAATCCCCAGCACATCAGCTATTTGGGATCCCTGAGCCAAAGAACTACCCTTAGTCACATCCAGCCATGTTCACATTCTATTTCAATATGGACTTTACCTTCAAAATAGTGAACAAGGTGATAAGACAGTGCCCCTACCTTGCAGAGGGACAAGTGTCTGTGGCTTCTTTGCGGACTTTGCCTCACTCTTCCACCTTTTGTTTGTTCTATGACTCTCCTGTCCTGAGGCCTAACTACAGCCAAGCTGCAGAGATGGAAACTTGGCATACAAAATTCTGGAAGCTCTCTGAAACAGCCTTTGATTTTTGTATGGGTTTATGAGAGATTAGCATAATTCTATTTGAACATAGTTAAGATTATATGTGAACAAATCTAATCATTAAAAGCATTTTCAGGCTCATCTGTGATTTCACTGGGCAACTTCTGACAGCTGAACCTATTGATTCTTAGTTTGTTTTGCACAGAAGAGAGGAAGTCCTTTTGTAATGGAAGATGTTATTGAAGCTGCATATGAAGGGGTTAATTTATAAAAAGGCACTAGCTCTTAGTAGTTGCTAGGTAACATTGACCTTTTCCCAAAGGCTATGTTCAGCCAATGAGGGTGTTTCAGCAGAAGTAATGATTCTGGCTGTGATTTACTCAATGAGTTTGTGGTAACCTATCCTGCAGGGAAGTTGAGAGGATATAGCTTTGGAAAAAACTGCCATATTCCACCTATACGACTCTTCCATCCACA
Source organism: Anser brachyrhynchus (assembly GCF_964034855.1). Classification (NCBI taxonomy): domain Eukaryota; kingdom Metazoa; phylum Chordata; class Aves; order Anseriformes; family Anatidae; genus Anser; species Anser brachyrhynchus. The sequence continues at coordinate 94,135,218 of NC_137695.1, forward strand.
TTTCTCTCTCTTCCTCTTCTTCTTCAAATAGGAGGGTGGGTGGGGAGAGAGAAGGAAAAACACACTTCTCCAATATGCCCATGAAACCATATCACTATATTTGCAAGAACTATTTGGCCTCCCCTGGAGACTGGGAGCTAAAATTATGAGCGCCTGTTTGTGCTTGTGACTCTAGGAAGTCCCAGATTATAGTTATGGAGTTTTCTTTTCAGAGTGACCAAAAATAAAAGGCCATCTTCAAGGTGATTACTGAAACCTCTTTTATTTAGAATAAGTAAGAACTTCATAAAGTGAATTTTTAACTAAAGTTTATTTTTGTCTCCAATTATATGTCAGTATTTTATCTTCAGAATTAGAAGCACTGCTTAGAGTTACTTCTTTAATACTACTGTGTTTTATTGTATTTTTAAGAGAAAATGAAAAAAAGTGCTTGAAAATGTGTATTTTTATAGGTACACTCCCAAATTGTTTGTAAACTGATAAGGAGACAAACCTAATGACAAGCAGCATATTTAGCTCTGTGACTAAAACTAATTTTTTTTTTTTTTTATAAATAAACATTTTTATACAGAAAAAGGTGCATAGATTTCATCCTTATGGGCCAGGATAACTTACATGACAACTTGTTAAATCGATTTTATGCTTCTTTTAGATCTGCTATTCAATTTTTAAAAGTGCTGATACCATGGCAACCCCCTCTCTCATATGGAACGTATGCTGCTTTAGAGATAAGAAGCAAGTACATGCAAAGATGGAACACGATGACATGTAAACTTTTTTTTTTTTATAAATATGCATACTTTCTTGGATGAAATAATATGCTACACAAGCATCTTTTCTCTCAGTTGTAATGTATTTTCTTAAACAAACACATTTTGTACAATTCAATTAATTCATCTCTAGCTCATTTTATAAATAACTTAGAAAGAAATTTCACCCTCTGCTTTTCTTATATTTATGTGTATGTAAGTGTATCTACACATACATATAGCCATAGAATTATGCGTATATTTACATTTGTTTTAATTTATAATAACTCCTTAAAGACTTATGGTAACATCTGTATCTTTACTTATTTTCCTACCATTCCTTAATGTAAAACAGTTTTGTTGTTGTTGTTTTGATTTTATGAGATAGGCTCATGGCTATTAGTATTAATTATTTTTAGAAGAAAAGACAAAACACAGATGAAACATCAGTTCTGAGAAAAAGCAGGAGGACCTATATATACTTAGATGTCTTGGTGGTTATTTAAATTGTCTAGACCAGGATTTTCAAAAGGAGGATTATGTATTAGATTACTCAATTAGATTTTTATTTCTAAATAATTGATTTCAGAGGAGCCTGCTAGGGCACAACATTTTAGAAAATCTGGTGTCTTATTTGAGTTGCTTTAGAAAGAGTTGGGTTTAGGTTCTGAAGTATTGTTTGTACCCCAAACAAGACAATTGATAATGGAAATTGCCATTTCTTTTAATCAAAACCCCGTTTCTTCCTGTATTGCATACCTTGTTTAGATATAAGATATACTTGAAGTTTTAGCTTTTTTTTTTTTTTTTTTTTAATCGATATGTGTATATATATATGTAAGCCTGTTGCTGTGGTGAAAGAAAGACATGAAATATTAGTAATATGTCTAACAGTACACTGTGAACTCATTTTGGGTTCCTTGGATTAGATAGTTTAAGGAATGAGTTAAAACATTTTCAAGATTTTAAAGCACACCACCTAATCTGGAAACTGTTCTCCTAAACATCAGTTTTGTCATTCCCACCCATAAAAGCCCAACACAGTAACCTCTTATACCACCTTCTTGTCATTTATACAGATTACTTTCACATGCTTGAAACGCTAGAGAAAGGAACGTTGTAGAGTCTATAGTGCTTTTTCCAGTTTAAACATCATTATTACTGGCGTTTGAATATTTTGTAAAATGTCATTACTCAAATCAAGCACACACACATGCATTCTTCCTTCTCATATTTAAAGACTTGATTTTGCTGCATTCTTACCACTGTGGTACCATTTGGCTGTTGTTACCCATTTCCATCTGCCTGTTTTCCTGTGATTATTTTCACTTGTTGGCATTACGTTTTGCCAACTTACATTTCTTTTTGCAAACTTTGATAGGTTTGAAAGTTTAGTTTGCTTTTGATAAGCTACAAAATGTCCATGTATACCAAATATGCTTGTGGCTGCAAATCTCAAAGGGGCATACTATTGTAAGAGATTGACTAGAAATAACAAATTGAAATACAGGCTTTTCCTTCTTTTACTTCACACCTTTCTGCTGGCAGTGACTGAACCAACTCCCATTAAAATCAGGAATCCCATTGATGATATTAGGATGTACACCAGACATCTGAATTTTCACAGGAATTCACAGTGGAAATTCCAAAATCATTAAAATTGCTATGAAAAATTTAATTCTGTTTCTCTGAATTATATATAAAAAAAATCCCTGTTTGTGTTCGAGGGGCTTGGATACTGGAGTTCATGTTCACAGTGATTTTTCTTTGTTGAAATCAATTTGCCTGTACCTACCACTTATGCTTTAACAAGAACGTAATGTGATGGTGAGAAAAAGCGTGGCATATTGGGATGTTCCTCTGAGTGCTATTCCCTGAGGCAGCTGCTGGAGAATATTTTTGAAGGGTGGCTAAATCAACATTGCCTACTTTTTTTTTTTTTTTTTCTTCCCAGAGACCAAATGCATGACCTCCGTGATGCAAATTACATTTAAGCAGCTCTGGGGACTGAATATGGATTGGTGCTTTGGCAAGCTTGGCTTTCTTTACATGGCCACAGAACTGTGGCCAACTGTAATACGCATGATTGTTTACAGATAAAGCATTGAGTTTGCTTTATAATTCTAAATGACAGATCTGGATTAATTTGTTCTTTACTTCAGTTTAGTTTTTATGAAATGATTACTTTCCAAGACGGTTGCAGTATCAGTACTGAAAACCAAGGTAAGAGAAAAGTGCATCACCCATCTCATCCTAATAAGTGCATGTTGAAGGGTTAACTTCAATCAAAGTACATTCATTAAAACACATTCCAGACAAACACATTTATAAATATAGCTAGTATATCTTCCAGCTTTACACTTCTGAGTTCATCACTGACTAGAAATATTAAAAAATATTTTTCACATATGCTTTCAAATAGTGATACCTTCAGGACAATACATGAACCGCAAAAATCTGCAGGTCTCAAAGGTATATTTGTTAGGTATCAGCAATTATTATGAGTGAACTTTGTAATGCAGCTATTAGGAGTGATAAATAGACTGTAAATGGTATGGGAAATGTATTTTTAATTCATAAATTTTAGCAAATAATCAGGAAATAACACTAACAATAACATATATATATGGAGATGGCAGATATATTTATATTCTACATTAAAAAACTTTTTGCTGACTTTAATTTTCACTTGTGGGAAGTAGTATTATTACAGATATTGTATACATTTGAAATTTTTAAATTAAGTAAAATCCAAAATTAGTTTTTTTCATTACTGTATTTAATAACAATTTCCTTGACAATATTTTTTTAATTGTAGTTATTTGTAAAATAATTAATTTATTTGTGTTCCCAGAATTTACTTATGCATTAAATAAATACTTTCTCAAAGTAGACCTGTGCTCCCTTCTCATACAGAAATCCCAAATAACAAACTAAATTAGCTGCCAGATTCAGATTTGAGACAAAGAATTCATAGGTTTCAAGCAAAAAGGCATTTCAGAAAATTGCCTGATAGGCTTGTCATATTTTCATCTATTTTCATACTCCTATTAAACCTCATAAAAATGTATTTTACTTCGAGGAAAGACCCAGAAGTTAAAAACCAAAGAAACAAACAAACAAACAAAAACCACAAACAAGGAAACAAAAACACCCCTCTAAAATACTGTTGAAGAAGTTTTACATGAGGGTGTACACATCACATAAAATAGTGCAATATTTTTCTTCATTTCACTTTTCAGTAAGGTTTCTGTGTGAGTGTGTATAAAGAAATAGCACTTAACATAAAAGACACTTTCTTTTAAAATAATTATCAAAGTATTTTTTTTCAAAATGTGCTAAGTGAAGGGTTCTTATAATTCTTTTTTTTTCCTCTGTCATTATATGTTTTATAAAATATGATTCTCAGTAATGCCAATTATAGATTATCCTTAACACCTTATCTGAATATTGTTTTAGTCTATTAAATCTAATATGTTTTAAATGAAAATGGAATGTCAATAACAGTAATTTAATTATCCAACTTACTGTATTTTTAATAGCAGTAAAAAATAGCAAATAGAAATACATCTTCTTCAAAGATAAGTCTTATTTTTAAATAAAAACTTGAATAAGCCTCTGATTTAGGAAATGAGCATGAAAAACCTTTCAAAAATGTACATGTTCTCATTAGCTATCATTTAGATGTTGTCAATCAAATCTGTTTTCATCTGGTACTGATGCCATGTGAAATTTATTTATTTAAACTTTCAGTCACACATGGAAAGTTTTGCAGATGGTCTCTTCTCATCTATTTTTTCCATTCCGCCTCCCCCCCCCCCCAACACCAGTTCTTACTCTCTCAACCCCCCAATTTGATTCCTTCTTCTTCTAAAAAAATAGATCTAATCAGTAGCATGTTAAACAAGAGGGGATCTTTTATGTATTCTGTGTTAGGACAAGGAAAGCATCGCTGTAGATCACTAGAATAAACAACTCAGGCTCATTCAATTACAATGCCTGGGCCAGGCTTTTATCTGCTGGTGACATCATTTCAATCAAAATGTAAAATAATACAATCCAATAGATGCAAGAGGGAGAGATAGGACACAGACTGCTGCACTTAGTCATTTAATAAAAAAAAGTGGAAGAAAGCTCTTTCTGACAGGCTGCTAGGACTTCCATTTCCAAAACTCTATTACCTTGTATAATAGTATTCAAAAGAATTGAATGCAGGAAATTGTCTATTACTTTTTATTAGTAGAAGCTGTTATGTAGGATACAGCCTACTGCACTATTTTTTCTTTGTTCCTTTAATTAACAAAAGCATGAAATCCTTCTATTGGCAAGCACTCATTCCAAAGCTTCTGTTGCCTTCTGTTTTTACTGAAAAGGTGTTTTTTTTCCTTTTCATTTCTCTCTCTCTCTTTTTTTTTTTTTTTAATACTAAAAGAGTAATTTTTTTTTCCAAGTCACTGTAATCTAAAGTCTATCAGTCACCTTAATGGGCTAGGAGAGGGTAGAATGCAGATATATTTCCATAGTCACGGAATCCTTTTTAGAAGAAAGTTTCACATTTGAGGAGTTGAGGGAGACTTAGATTGTAACCATGTGTAGTTTAGTGCCAGTCTTCTGACTGTTCTATTTACCAGCTGAAATTTGGCCTTACTTAATTTATTATCATAGGAGAAAGATAAATTGATACATATCAATTTGATAAATGCACAGCACAAACGAATATTTTCTTTCTTCAAGCTGTATCCTTGATTCTGTGAGATTGTCTGTGACAAAATAGGACAGGACTTTGTAAATATCATCAGTCTGGTCATCCCACATGATTCTCTTAGATTTTACTGGCGTAAAACTAGTACACCTGATTTCAATGAAGTGTAGTTACAGAGACTTCTACATTCATACATATAATATACCGGAAAGCAGATATGAAGGGTAGAGAGATTATATGTCAGTGCTTTTAATGTTTAATTACATATATAAATCAATCTCATAAGGATCTTAGTAACTTTATTAAATTCTAACTTCCATAGCTAAATTTTGATACTGGCTGGTGAACAGGGTCTTGCAAAGGTCAAACAATGACTACTACAGCAGTGGTCAGCAGTCCAAGTGGCTAATTTCAGATCAGATGTTGTCCAAAAAGATGGAATTGTTTAAATGATCTTTTTCACCATTTACTAATGCAGGTTTTTATTTATTTATTTATTTATTTTTTTACTCTTTCTGCATTTGGTGGGAGCAAATAGTCCTTAAGAGATATGAGGTCCTTGGCAGTCTTAACACTCTTCAGAGAGACACTGACTTTGCATCTTCTTTTGCCAAGAAAGAGATTTCTTTTAGTCAGGATGACATTATTATTTCGAACATGTGGTAAGCGTGTTCTGATATCTGAAAAGGGTACATATGAAGTAATAAACTACCGTATTGGAAATGGACTAACAAACTCTGTAATCACTGAATAATTTTAACTCCCTCTTTCACAATCATCATGCTTTTTATTTTTTTTATTTATTTATTTTTTTCATATTTGAAATATACGGGTTTTTTTTCTTCTTCTTTTTAGGATTTCTGTGATACTTACCAGCATTCGTGTGCTGTTGCAGTAGGCTTAGAACACAGCAGATAGCAATTGTGGTCAGAATCAGACCACCCACCTGATGGTGGGTCAAGACACACAGCACCTAAACAAATACAGACCACTGGCCCAGACAAAGGTATTCAAGAACTAGTTATCTAAACTCTCTCACTCTCTAGCCAGGGAAGAGGTAAGAGCTCAAAGGGAGGATGCTTAAAGCTACATATTGGGCTATATGGGCCAATGACATATGCAGTATTAATGCCTCTGTAATTTGGGTGCTTGAGATAAAGTTGCATATTAAATTACTCAGCCCATCTTTCCTTTCTGACACCAGTCCCACCTCCTCAGGTAGGATGAAAGATGGACCAGTCCTAGCCTTACCACTGGTCTAGCGGTAAATGTCTTTTTCAGGAAGGTGAGAGCTATGAATTTCAATTATTGCTGGCTGGGGAGCATCTAGCACTCTGGTCCCTAGCTGAGTAAGCCTGTTACTGGAAAAGTAGGGCATTTTACCATTTCTATGATTATGCTTTTGAGCTGAATTCATGATTGAGCTGATGCCATCATTAAGTTGAATTCCTCATTGAGCTTAATTCATGATTCATGAGCTAGACTGAATTCATCATGGACCAAGTGCATTAGGACAGGTCTAAGTGTGTAGGAGAACATGTTACATGTGTCTTTGACCATCTCTCAGTACCACTGCAGATTAAGATATGTGTTGGCTTAGAATAAGGTTGTATGTTTGCATGACTGTTTCAGGGTGTTTCAGGGTTTAGGAAGCTCTGTCATCCAAAGTGGAAATCCAGGCTCGCCTGGACATAATGCTGGAGGGCAGACAGTTTCAGTTATTGTCAGATTCACTGGGCCTTCATCTCAGTTTGGGCAGAACATGGATGATCTGTATCTTAAAGCCCAGTTTTAACCTAAAATATACATATCCCAAATTCCATGAGTCAGAACTAGATCTTTTTCTAGAGCATATGCCATATTCAACCACAAATTGCTTTTTTGACCTTAAGTGACTGTGAAATTGCTATGTGAGAATTCCACAGCTATCCTTTCCAAAGTTAACATTTAAACATACATAGTTGAGTCCCTTTACAGTCATGTTTCTTAACAGGGAAAAAAAAAAAGCTAGGAAGGATAGCAAATGGAGGAATCTAACAACTGAAATCCACAACTGAAACTGAGAAAAGTAGGCTTCTGGGATTTTTGTCTTTAGTGGTCATAAATATATGTTCATTTTATGATGAAAGATTCTTCTCCTAGAATTTCAAACAAGACAAAGCAAAACATATATTAAGCACATGAGTTTAAATTAAAAAAAAAAATAAAGGAAAGAAAAAAGAAGAAGAAATGAGACAGCACTTGGTGGTCCTGCTTCTGAGGTCAATCTAGTAGAAGCAAGAAATACAGAAATTACCTTCTTTGCAGGATGCTCTTCTGATGGGGCATTGTGCTTTCTACAGTGCACGTCCCTGTCCAACTTTAAGAATTTTTGCTCCATTTTCAGTTCCACTTTGTTTTCTCCTTCCTCCCTGGGGCCAGCTCTTGATTTACTGCTTTTAGCCTGATATTTTTGTTCTCCTCTAATTTCTTGACTCCCCTTAGCTCCGTTCCACTTGAAGTACAGGGATACTCTTTCGTGAAATCTGAAGGTTACAGAGTTCTCTCCTAACTGGAGACTGTTTCAAGTTCCATTCAGAAATGACAGCATTTGTTTTAATAATTACTTTTAATAATTACTTTTCCATGCCTAATTATCAGTAGGCTTTGAAAGTACTTGAAGTAGTTGATATAAATTTAAAGTCTAAATGTACTGTAAGAAAAGAGTATTTTATTTAAGAAAACTTTTTTTTTTTTATTATAGATCTTTATATGTCTGAATATTTTTATGGTTCTGATTAACACATTTGATTGAACAAAAATCCCCCCAGCAATTTTGATATTAATGGTTAGCTATGTATTATTATTTTTTTAATTATTATAATAGAAAAGTGTGCTAAAATAGCAAAATCCTGACTATTACTAAAGGGAAGCTGAGCATCATAGCTACTCACTTGATAGCTTGTTTAGAAGTCTTTATTACGTGTATTCTTGTATATTTCAATGCAGGATGAAATAGTATGTATGAAGTGCATCAGCATTCTCCAAAAATTAATTTTCTTGTAAGGTTCAGAAAGTTCTGTTCTTATGTAAGCAGGAAGCAAGTAAGAGCAGGATGTTTTTTGTTGTTTTTATTTTATTTTATTTTTAAAAAAACACTTCACACCATACACTTATATGCATATAAATTAGGGTAGATTATATTATGTGCTTTGGAGATTACATAGTTCCAGATACAGACCCTCTATTTCACCATTAACTTAACCTAAGTCATGCTCTGTTGTACGTGCATGCTTGGCAAGCAGTCTGTGTGGTCAAAAAGATTTCCAGAGAAAACTTACACGGGGATGTACTGTACTCTGTGAGTATCTTGTGATTTGCTTTTCCTACTATACAAAGTGTACATATTAGACTTGTACATGAAAGTACCTGTTGGTCTGCTCCTTAATGTGAACATTGCAAAAGTCGAGGTTTGCACAAAACTTTGTGCTGTCTATACATGAATAGACTTTGGCACCCATAGAGATCTTAGAATGAATTTAAGCCTGTGGATCCAAACTTGAGATTATAAACTGTGGCTCATCTCTTGCCTACTCTCTAAGCATGTTACCTCTCAGGCATTGTGTCTTGTTTTACTCATCCAGGACCGTCCCAGGCTTGATCAATCAGAACAGTTAAGACCACCTAGGAAAAGAAAATAAAAAAAGTAGATGTTCCATTAAATCTAGATCCTTAAAAAATCTTATTCCAGGAGACATTTGGAGACTGTACTGGATAATGACTGCTAAGACTGGGCTCCTCTGAACACATAGGGCAGCTACTACCTTCTTTGGCAATTTAGCTGGAGAAGTACATAGCTATCAAAGCAGTTTCTGAATGTGTCCAAGTGATCAGGAGGTCAGACTGAAATGCCTTCACTGCTTATGGTGGCGTGGCTCTCTATATTAGAGTGTTTCGATTTTGTTGAGCTCAGGGTTGGGAATGATAAGGTAGAGTCCCTATGGATAAGGATCAGGGGGTTGGCCAACAAGGCGGACGTCCTGGTGCGGGTCTGTTACAGACAGCCAAACCAGGGTGGAGAGACGGATGAGGCGTTCTATAAGCAGCTGGTGGAAGTCACTCAATTGCCAGCGCTTGTTATCATGGGTGACTTTAACTTCCTGGACATAGGCTGGAAATACAGCCTTGAGGAAACAGTCTAGAAGGTTTCTGGAGTGTGTGGAAGACAGCTTCCTGACTCAGCTGGTTAGTGAGGTGGTGCCTCGATAGACCTGCTGTTCATGAACACAGAAGGACTGGTGGGAGACATGGTGGCAGGGAGAGTGACCGTAAAATGGTAGAGTTTTCCATTCTTAGTGAAGTTGGGGTGGGGTGGGGGGGCCAGAGGAGAGAGGGCTGTCAGTAAAACTACTACCTTAGACTTCCAGAGGGCAGACTTTGACTTGTTCAGGACACTGGTAGGAGGGTCCGCTGAGAGTCAGTCCTGACAGGCAGAGGATCCAGGAAGGCTAGACACTCCTCAAGAAGGAAGTCTTAAAGGCGCAGGAACAGGCTGTCCCCGTGTGCTGTAAGATGAGCCGGTGAGGAAGAAGACTGGCATGGCTGAACATGGAAATTTTGCTGAGTGTCTGGGAGAAAAAGAGAGAAGAAGGGGCAGGCAGTTCGGGGAGCGCACAATGAAGTTGCTGGCATATACAGAGAAAAAAATCAGGAAGGCCAAAGCCCAGTATGAGCTCAACTTGGCCACTATGGTTAAGGATAACAAAAAATATTTCTATAAATATATTAATGGCAAGAGGAGGGCCAAGAAGAATCTCCATTCTTTACAGGATGCAGAGGGGAACATGACTATTGAAAGTAAGGAAAAGGCTGAGGTTCTTAATACCTTTTTTACATCTGTCTTTACTAGCCAGACCACTTATCCTCGGGGTACTCAGCCTCCCGACCTGGAAGTCTGGGACAGGGAGCAGAAGAAACCCCCCACAGTTCAGGTGGAAACAGTTAGAGACCTGCTGCTCCACCTGTACTGTCACAGGTCCATGGGGCCTGATGGGATCCAGCCAAGGCTGCTGAGGGAGTTGGCAGATGTGATTGCTGGGCCGCTTTCCATCATCTATCAGTGGTCATGGTCATCCGGAGAGGATCCGGATGACTGGAGACTAGCTAATGTGATGCCCATCTATAAGAAGGGTCACAAGGAGGACCTGGGGAACTATAGGCCTATCAGCCTGACCTCGGTGCCAGGAAAGGTGATGGAACAGGTCATCTTGAATGCAATCAAGCAGCATATGCAGGACAGCTGGGGAATCAGGCCCAGTCAGCATAGCCTCATGAAAGGCAAGTCCTGCCTGACCAACCTTGTCTCCTTCTATGACTGGGTGACTGCCTGGTGGATGAGGGAAAGCCTGTTGATGTAGTCTACCTAGACTTCAGCAAGGCCTTTGACATGGTCTCCCATAGTATTCTCCTGGAGAAACTCGCAGCCCATGGCTTGGACAGGTACAATCTTTACTGGGTTAAAAACTGGCTGGACAGCCTGGCTCAGAAAGTAGTGGTGAACGGAGTGAAATCCAGAGGGTGACCAATCACCAGTAATGCTCCACAGGGGTTGGTGTT